>NW_008355279.1:4017855-4086327 GCF_000622305.1 Nannospalax galili | reverse complement strand
TATTCATGCTCAGATGCCGAGGAGCTCAGAAGGTGGGGGACTGTGACTAGTGATAGTCATGTATATAGAGATTAGAAATGCATGTGAAAACTCTAAGTGTTGGTTGCATTAAGAATGAATTTTTCTGTATGAAACTGTGTGTTTTGACAACGAAGTGGAGATCTTTTTTAAACGTTGGAACCTCATTTAATTTTATGTCTTATAGAGTTTATAATGAGTTAAAGATTATATAAGTGTAATAATTCATCTGTAAACCTAGAAATGTGCAGCCAATTTTGAAAGAGGTTGTACCCTGGCTCAGAAAAATGTTATTGAATAAGTTAATGCTGTTGTAATGAAATGCTTCTTCTAATAAAAAAAAACCCAGAGGGAATCATATTAATCCAAAAACCTACTGAAAAATTACACATAAAATATCTCTCCATGAGTCCCTGTGTATATCTGAAGGCTACATAACAAGAAACAGTACCAAACAGAGAAACCTTATGAGTTGTTGGCCAGGGTGGTCCAAGAGACTCCCAAAATTACATAGGCTATTGTGACAGTCCTTGATTGCCTCTCAGAGCTTGAAGAACCCTATTGCTGAAGACAGGATATACTTCGGACAGGACATACTTCAGACACAGGATTTGGAGCAATGGAGCTGGAACTGACCTGGAAGCCACCTCCCCTGAATGCTAGCTCTCATAGCTTTGGAGAGCACTATGTAAGCTGGTAAGGGAGAACATCAATCAGTAGTCCAACCCCAGCTACAAGGCCTAAAAACCACATCAATGACCAGCACAGTGAACGACACTGATACAGTAGTGGCACTTTCACCTTGGAGGTAATCAACAGCTACCTAATTGGACTCAAAGCCCACTCAGTGGGAAGAAATTCATGTGTGCCACTGTAAACCTAGCCAAATACACATGACTGGAGAGGTCACAGATCTTATACAAAACCCCAAGGCTTTCATATCCCTAGGCAAATGTAATTTCTTACTATGTGCAAAATATGGATCCTTAAATTTATAGACAAGTATCCCAGTCACCAACCGTCAGTTTCCTTTTCAACAGAGAGGTTATTACAGAGTTCCACAACTGATCACATACAGAGATTGTCTGTGAATTGCCTAAGCCTAAGTGGCATATCTAGGATGCAGCCTCTACACCTAAGACTCAGAACATAGACCAAGAGATAAAGAGAACACTAATGCATCTCTCAGTTCTCATCAATGAAGCTCCCTCATGCAACAGAGTCAGGAACACAAAAGGCCACAAATGGCTAAAACATAGAGAATAAGAGTCTGCAGAGTGTGGATCCTTAGAAGGGATTCCTATATTAAAATCCACCCACCCAGGGCTCAGGGACCATTGTGGAAGAGAGGGCAGAAAGATTGTAAGAGCCAGGGAGGAGGTGCATGACCATACGGAAATAGAGTCCTACAGGATCCTGGGACCCTTCTCATACAAACCTACAGCAATGGTGTCAGCATGCACAAGACCCATGCAAACTCAAGCAGTCAAAAACCCAGCACAGAACTGTGGAAATGGACAGCAGGCTCCAACTTATTCAAAGAATTATTGGCAGCTGATTACTGCTGGGTGAGAAAAAGCTAATCTTTTTGTTGTTTTTGTTTTCGTTAATTTTTTAAAATTCTTCATTGAATTTTTGTGTATTTCATACAGAAAATCATCTTTATACCCCCTTACCCCCTTTGGCACCCTCCCGTAGCCCCCACTGGACTTCATACATTCTGTCATTTGTGTTAAGGTCTATTATATAGTGTCCCCAGATGTTCCTTAGTGGAAGTTCATCCACTAGGATTTAGTCAGCCTATCTAGAGTCTCTCCCTTCAAGAAGATCAGCTCTTCCTCACCAGAAGTAATCAGCTGCCAATAATTCTTTGATTAAGATTGGGGCCTGCTGCCCATTTCCACAGTTTGTGCTGGGTTTTTGTCTATGTTTGCATGGGTCTTGTGCATGCTGACACCATTGTTGTAGGTTTGTATAAGGGTCCCAGGTGCCTGTAGGATCATTTCCATATGGTCATACACTTCCTCCCTGGCTCTTACAATCTTTCTGCCATCTCTTCCGCAATGGTCCCTGAGCCCTGGGTGAGTGGATTTTAATATAGGAGTCCTGTCCAAGGACCCACACTCTGAAGACTCTTATTCTCTGTGGTTTGGTCATTTGTGACCTTTTGTGTTCCTGGCCCTCTGTTGCATGAGGGAGCTTCACTGATGAGAATTGAAAGATATATTAGTGTTCTCTTCATGTCTTTGTTCTATGTTCTGTGAGTCTTAGGTGTAGAGGCTGCATCCTAGATGTGCCACTTAGGCTTGGGAAATTCACAGACAATCTCTGTGTGTGACCAGTTGTGGAACCCTGTAATAATCTCTGTCTGTTGAAAAGGATATTTCTTTGATGGGTGGCGACTGGTACTTGTCTGTAAATTTAAGGATCTATATTTTGCATATAGTAAGAAATTACATTTGTCTGGGGATGTGAGAGCCTTGGGATTTTCTCTAAGATCTATGACCTCTCCAGCTATGTGTATTTGGCTAGGTTTACAGTAGCACACAAGTTTCCTCCCACTGAGTGGGCTTTGAGTCCAATTAGGTAGCTGTTGATTACCTCCAAGGTGAAAGTGCCACTACTGTATCAGTGTCGTTCACTGTGCTGGTCATTGATGTGGTTTTCAGGCCTTGAAGCTGGGGTTGGACTGCTGATTGATGTTCTCCCTCACCAGCTTACATAGGGCTCTCCAAAGCTATGAGAGCCAGCATTCAGGGGAGGTGGCTTCCAGGTCAGTTCCAGCTCCATTGCTC
The DNA here is from genome assembly GCF_000622305.1 of Nannospalax galili. Taxonomy (NCBI): domain Eukaryota; kingdom Metazoa; phylum Chordata; class Mammalia; order Rodentia; family Spalacidae; genus Nannospalax; species Nannospalax galili. Next base: position 4,083,514 of record NW_008355279.1, on the reverse strand, counting down.
CAAATCCTGTTTCCAAAGTATGTCCTATCTTCAGCAATAACGTCTTCTTAAAGGGAGGGTTTTTAAATAGGCTGACTAGACCTCAGCAGATGAACTTGCACTGGAGGACATCTGGGAACACTAACTTGACATGACAGGCCTGAACACAAATGACAGAATATATGAATTCAAATATGAAGGTTATGGAAGGGGGCCAGTGGGGAAGGGGGTATAAAGATAATTAAGATGTTCTGTATGAAATACACAAAAATTCAATTTAAATTTTTTTTAAAGGACAGGAGGAAGCCGGTTGTGGTGGCATATGCCTTTAATTCCAGTTGGAAGGCAGAGGCAAGCAGATCTGCGAGATTGAGGCCAATCTGTTTTGCATAGTGAGTTCCAGGTCAGCTGTGGCTTCTGAGAGACCCTCTCTCAAAAGAACAGGAGAAAGGAGATCCTCATGGCCAAAGAATTGCTCTGTGTCTCTACTACTCCAATGTCCAGTGATACTGTGTTTTTACAAGATATTGGCATTGTTGGGGCTGGAGAGATGGCTCAGCAGTTAAGAGCACTGACTGGTCTGGCAGAGGACCTGGGTTCGATTCCCAGCAGCATATGGCGGCTATTAACTCCAGTTCCAGGGGAATCCGAAACCCTCTTCTGACCTCCACAGCATTGCACAACATGGGTGTACTCACATACGTGCAAGCAATACACTCATACACATAAAAATAATAAATAAGCCGGGCGTGGTGGCGCATGCCTTTAATCCCAGCACTCGGGAGGCAGAGGCAGGAGGATCTCTGTGAGTGAGTTCAAGGCCAGCCTGGACTCCATAGTGCATTCCAGGACAGCTGTGGCTACAGGGAGACCCTGTCTCAAAAAGACAAAAAAAATTTTTTTAAAGACATTGTCATTGTTATCAAAATGTACTCTCAGATGAACTCTCAGCATTATTTTTTAGAATTGTGTATGAATTTAATTTTTAAAATAACAAAACAGAAATGACTTTTTGTTCAAGGTGTTTTAGATCTGTGGGCAGGAATACAGGTGAACTAACTGGGCCTACTCACAGACAGAAAGGGATGAGTGTGGGAATAAGTTGTTTTTGTTTTGTTTGAAATAAGGTCTCTTGGAGAGGGTGGGTTGGGACCTCCACTGGTGTAGAGGATCTGATCTCAGCAGACTGCCAGAGAGTGCTGAGTTCTGGCCTCCCTCTGGCCTCCCTCAGGCAGAGGGACTGCCTGAGAGCCCCTGGATCCTGCCTCCATGTGGTGGTCCTTTTAATAAGATGATGCTGTACAGCAGTCCCTTCTGCATGAAATAACTACCATCATCACAACTTCAGCTGAGCCTGATCACTAAACATCGGCACATTTGGGCTCGTTGACGGTTTTGCTCATTCATTAAAGGAGGGCCAAGCAGGGTCATTGGATCCTCACCCGAGTATCCAGCCACTCTTCCCAGCCAACTGTATGTAATTTGACCCTAATCACACATGGCCTCCTGGATTTGGGGAGGGCTAAAGTATACAATCTGTGGAAGGCTAGGAAGAGAAGGCATGACATGCTGGGTTAAGAGTTTCCAGTGTGCATACCCTCAGGTCGTACATACGCTCAGCAACCCCTCAGCTATCTGCTATCAAAATACCTGAAAGCAAATCCTGAATCCATCACTCTAGAGTCCAGCCTTGGAAGACAAAAGAAAAATGAGGAAGAACCCAATAGAGGAGTGCTTTTGGAAGCCCTTGTCAAGAAATTCCAATGGACTCATATGAACATTTGAAAATTGCCCTGTTCTGACTTTTTTTCTAGTTCCCTGTCTAGAACTTGTAATGCTAATTACTCTTGCCTTTACTTCTCCTTCACATCTACTATTCATGGTTCAAGGACTTTCTTTTCCCCTTAGAGTTAAGAGTTATGCAATTTGGGAGTCTTTTAGATAAACCCACCGAAGGGGTACTCCAATTGCCCCCCCATCCCTGTTCAGCATGGAAGAAGCGAGAGCAGTCGGCGTCCCTATTGGCAATTTGAGTAACCTCTTCAGAGGATGGTGTGATAAGAATAGGAGGTAGGGATTGGCTAGGCAGTTGGGGTAAAAAGATCCCAAAGAAAGTAGCCAGTTTCTTGGCTAAAAGTCAAAATGTCCTTGGGCCTGTTAGCAACATACTCTGTTCCAAAGGCCAAAATGTTGAAAGTATTTGGGAGTTTGTATCTAATCCTTAAAAGATTTTAGGGTTACCTCTTCAGAGGGAGGAATGTTAAGAGTAGCCAAAAGCCCCATAAAAATAAATAAATAAAAGAAGAAAGGGCACATGAAGTTATCAGAAAAAAGTGATGGGGAGATATGGGAGGAGTCAGAAAGGAGGGAGTGGGCATGGATTTGATCAAAACACCTTATATGCATGTATGAAATTCTCAATAAATTTTTATTTAAAAAAGAAAGGACGTCTCTCTATATAGACCAGGCAGGATGGCCTAGAACTCTCCATCCTCCTGCCTGAGTCTTCTCAGTGGTGCTAAGATTACACATATACACCACTGTGCCTACCTAGTATCTTATTTTTCAGGATAATATAGGGCTGGGGATTTAGCTCAATTGATAAGAGTGTTTGCTGGGTTCAATCCCCAGCACTGCATAAATGGGGCACTCTGGAGGTGATGGCAGGAGGATCAGAGGTTCAAGATCATCCTCCACTACATAGCCAATTCGAAGCCACCTAAGGGACATAATTCTGTCTCGATAACAATAAAGGTGCATTCCAAAATGAATTGTTGGGCATGATGGCTCACACCTGTAGCCCCGGCACTCCAGAGGTTGAAGCAGGAGAACTGCAACAAGTTCAAGGCCAGCTTGGGCTACATGGGGAAACTTGTCTATAAATAAGCAATAAATATGAATACTGATATACATTTCGTTAGAGCTGTGAGCTGCGGATGGCAGGAGAGCCACAGAACCGCTACAGGAACAAGTGTCTCCTCTCCTTTACCTCTCTTCCCCGCCCCCCTCCCCCTTCCTTCCTCCATCCAGGTACAGACTCTCAAGTCTTGCTGCAGGTGGAACCAGAAGAGCAAATTTGGCGTTTGCCGATTAGCTCCTCTCCCAGCCACAAGATGGCAGGAGGAGATCAGAAACTCCAGCTCTGGAGAAAGCCACCGCAGTTTGCCGGCACCTGCCCAGTGTGCTCTTCTGGGTGGGTTACCACGTAGGGAAATCCTTTCCTTTTTTCCTAGCGCTCCCTATATAGTCACCAGAGGTGCTGGAGGAAGCAAGTGGGCGCTGTGACGTTTGGGCCTGGAGGTCGCCCTCAGGAAAGGGGCCCTGTGGTGCTGGCCTCTTCCTCCCTAGCCGGGGTTTCTGTCGTGGCCAGCCTCCCGATGATAATGCAGAGCAGCGCCGCAGACGAAAGTGTTTCTAGGAAGAGGAACGTCGTCGTGTGCCACGTGTGTCCTTATCCCCCACCCCAGGTGCAGGGGTCCAAGTATCCGGGTAGCAGTGGGCCTTGGGGTGAGCTCCAATCTAGCTTTACATCCTAACATCGTTTGTTCGTAGTACGTATGTTAAGAACCTCTCCAGCCCAGTTACAGACAGAAGCAGCTGCCTCTTTGCTCGAGCCAGTCAAGTGAAGAAACTTATTTTCCTGAGAGGGACAAATTGGAACCCAGGAGCTGTAACGGAGATCTTGATGCTTCCCACCAAGCCTGGCCCTCTGGGCCTCACCATCCCAGCTGGAAACAAGGCAGTCCTGCAGTGGCAGGAAGGTTGAGCCAAGGATGGGAGCAGCACCCATTCAGACCTCAGGAGACTCACACCGTCTCTCTGTCTGGCTCTCTGTAATGAATGTCCCCTTTCCCGGGTGTCTAGGTGTTCCCATCAGGGCAATTTGGGGGTCCTGTTTTAGAGGTGCTCCATTGTACTACAAGCTGCAGGTGCTGCCTTCTCTGGCCAGCTGGCAGGCCAGTCTGGACAACCAGAGAGTATCTCATCCTTGCTCATCTAACATTGTCGTTTCTTGGTTTCTGGAGCTGGTATGAGTAATATATGTTTTCTGCAGGTTTTCCTTTCTAGTCAGAAGGGTCTTCTCGAGACTTCTTGAGGTCTTTCTTCCCACCCAGACCCTCCCAGTGGTGGTCGTTGGCAAGTAGAAATCTCAGTGAACTAAAGGAGACGCTGCCCCTTCCTAGGAAGAACCCACAAGAAAAGGAGGCAGAGCCCTCAGAGGTGTTCTCAAGGGAGCCAGTTGTGGAGAGGCAGCCATGCTGCAGCCTCACAGGGCTCTAGGGCAAAACAGAAAAACTTTCTTCAGTGAGAGCAGTTTCTGTCAAGGGCACCTGGCACATCTGGTGGTTCAAAGGAAAAGAACTTGAGAATGAGATTTAAAGTCAAGACGACATTGGCCCGAAATTTTGGAACAAGGGAGGCATGTTCTAGAAGGCTGAAGACCAGCTGCTGCCTGGCAATGCAGGTTGGGCCCCCTGCCTTCCCCCATGCAAGGGGCATCCTGATGTTGGCATTTTGTATAGATCCAGGGACAATGGCAGCTGGCAGCAGAGCAGGGAGCGTATAGTAAGGGGGCTGATGACAATCCACAGACACCCACAGATGGATGTCAAGTTCCAGCAAGGATAGCAGCGGTCAGCATTACTGGGATTACTGGGAGTAGGGGACAGCATTTGATGTGGATTACAATGGAGACCAACTCACCCTAGTTAATTGTAGGGTTCACATGGGCAAAACACCAGGGCAAATTCTGACTGAGGCCTCCACTGGCAAGTCCCAGTTTCACTTCCCAAGATGGTTCTGAAGAGTTACGCTTTCAGGAGAAAAAGATCCCAATCTTGGGGCTCAGCCCTGAAGATGGATTAGTTTTCAGTAACTATTCAGCAACCATTTTGAGTAACTATTTCTCAAAGTTAGGCAAGATTGGAATAGGGGAGGTGGTGCTGGTTATAAAACCTAGACTACATATTAAGGATTTTCTGTTTCAGAAAGGGGATTTTGCCAAACTGGTGGTGCATGCTACATTCTTAGCACTTAGGAGGCAGAGACAGAAGGATATCAAGTTTGAGGCCAGCCTGAGCTATATGGAGACCTTGTCTCAAAAAAAAAAAAAATCAAAATAAGGGGGCTCGAGAGATGGCTCAGCAGTTAAGAGTACTGGCTGCTCTTGCAGAGGACCTGGATTTATTTCCCAGCACCTACATGGTATCTAACAGCTACCTGTAACTCTACTTCCAGGGGATCCAACATCCTCTTCTGACCTCCGTGGGCACTGCACATACATGATACACTTACATATGCTCAGGCAAAACATTCATACACATAAAATAAAGATTTAATAAATAAAAAAGCCAAAAATAAGCAAACAGGTATCTTTCCTCCTCTAGCTAAATCTTTCTCGTTGGCAGCAGAAACAGGTCAGTTAAGGCAGAAGCTCAGAGGATGGAGCCCAGTACCCATTCAGGCAGAATTCCTTGCTGATGAGGAGGTGTCGGCATTTTTTCCTTAGCTTTGTTTCTAAAGAAAAGGAAGAACGGAGAGACTTAGACAGATAAAAAAAAAAATGTCCACGGGGATTCTCTGCCAAATCTTTCTGCACAGGAGGACCCGCCCTCCTTTTCATGTCAAAGGGTGCCCAGGCCTCCCAATAGTATGGTTCTACTTTATTTTACATTGAGAGGGAGAAACAATCCATAACCATAAACATAGCAGTGTCTAAATACATTCAAAAATAGTAATGCATGGTTGAGTGAGATGTTTTCCATCTCAGGCAATGTTTGGAGGACTCTGGCAGAGCTGTTGTGACAGCTCTAAACCCAGAAGGGAACAGGCGAAGATATTCCTATCCTTATGAAGTTTACTATCTAGCTTTCAAAAACAGGCCTCCCCTCTCCTCCCCCCTCTCACTGTGTCCCCCTCTAGCTTGACATTACCATCCCAGTGGATAACTGTCATCTTTGGCATAAGGTAGGCAGTAGCTTTACCCTGAATTGGCTCATTCCTCACAGTCCCCTCCGGAGGCCTTGCTCAATAGTTGAGAGAAGGGGAGTGGGGAAAGCGAGGGATGAGATTGCAGTACCACAATCAGCTCAGCAGTCTGACAGCCCATCACTTGCTGCAGAGAGGCCCCAGACTGGGTGAAAATGAGAGCTGAGCCCCTTCCCTACATTGGGACCTCAAATACTCTCATTTTAGTATTACAGGGGTATAGAGCTGGGAGCAGCACCAATCATGTGGCTTCCACATGGGAATAAGACAAAGGCTAGCTCACCTGTGGTCACCTGTTCACTCATGAGAGCAACAGATGGCTGTGGAGTGCCCCACCTGCTTTCAGAGCCCCTCTCAACCCCCATGCCTTGAAAAATTTGACCCTGTGTAGCTGAAACAGCCCAAAGTCTGGATTGCCTTCACAGAGCTATAACCACAACACCTGATAGAAACAACATAAAGGAGGAGAGATATATTTATTGAGAGCATCATTTGAGCCCACCATGGCTAGAGGGGAGGGGAGGGGAGTGTGCAGAAGGTGTGGCAGAGACAGCTTCATAGCAGACCAGGGAACAGAGATCAACCCCCAACTGGGGTGTAGGGGGGACAAACATTCAAAACGTGACCCTACAGGGGACACTTTAGAACCAAACTGTAACAAAGCCCTGTTACAGAGTCATCCAGTACAGTGAAAAATGCATTTCACCTCTCTATCTAGAAATCTGTCCTCTCTCCCTGGATGCCTTGGACAGCAATGACAAAGAAGAAAGAAAAGAGCAAGCAGCCTGCTCTAGCCTCCAAACCCAGTTGGGAGCCAAATTTTGGGTAACAGGGAGGAAGGGTAGTCTGTTCCCACCTGACCCAGGAAGAGGCTGGGGGCCAAGTCCGAGGCTTCATAGGCTAGGTGACTGGGTGGTAGTAGTGAGATTTGCAGGAGAGCACATAGGCTAACCACAGATGACACAGTTGAACAAAGAAAAATTCCATTTTACACTTGAGTGAGGGATGTACAAGGAATCTCACAGGTCACCAGGAAGTTGAGCAGAACTCAGGGCTGGACTTGGATCAAGAAAATGAGGTCTTTCCAAAGAGCAGCCTTAGAATGCTATGGAAAGTTAACACAAAGAGGTCACCTCACAGCAGTGCCACTCGACAGAAGCCAGGCTGTCCTGAAGCCATGGATTTTAAAGGGTTAGAAGCCGCATGAGTCTGCTAACTCCATTATAACATTTTCTCCCCTCCTCTGCACTTAAGCACATTTGGCATCTCTTATCAGGCTGCGATTGCATTAGGCACCTGCAAAGGCTTTAATGCAAGGAGTATAACCTTCTATAGCTCTGATCCATGATTTGCCGATTTGGTAAAAGGTCAGAGTCTACTTTCAGTGGCATTTTCTATGGCTAAGGCCTGTGGCTTAACGCCTGTTTCTATGCCCTGTAGTATCATGGGTGTGGGGAAGAGTCCAGGGACCAGCACTCCTTCTTTTCTTCCCACGTTTCCCTTCTTCCTCTCATACTTATCATTTGCTGTGTGTGAGCCATAACCAGGCAGTCAGACACAACTCTTGTTCTTAGCGAGCTTCTACCAAAGATGGCCTTACCAAGAAGACCTCGAGCTACCAGTTAGAAATAGCTGAAGCATGAAGAAGCAATGAGCACCTCACATCAGAGTCAGAGAAAACACAGCTCTGGGTAACTGTTGCCAAATGATGAGTCCAGGAGCCCTGTTTGTGAATGGGTGTATGCAGAAGGTGCTTGACAAATGCTGGCTGAAGAAATTAATATAGTGACAGATATGCCAGGGCTGGTGTGTGGTAGAAGCACAGGGATCCTCCAGTCTAGCTCTGATCTTTTGTAGAGGAGGAAACTAAGACTCAGGAAAAGAATGCGACAGGAGCAGAATGTCCTAGCAAGTGTCTGGTCCTAAGCTCCCTCCCACAGGAAAGCCTGACCTGGCCTTCAACAGATGTTTTTTTTTTTTTTTTGTCTTTTTTTGAGACAGGGTCCCCTTGTAGCCCCAGCTGTCCTGGAACTATGTAGACCAGACTGGCCTCGAACTCACACAGATCTGCCTGCCTCTGCCTCCCAAGTGCTGGGATTAAAGATGTGTGCCACCATGGCCAGCACATCAACAGATGCTTTTTAAAAAGAGACTAAGACACTGGCCTCAAGTAACCCTGAGCAAGAGAGGGAAGGCTGAAGGAGGAGTGGGCTTCTGTACATGGAAAAGAACAATAGCGGGGTAAGTAATGGAAAGTCTTTGGGAAGAAACCCTTCAGAAGTCAAAAAACATGGTTCTGTGATGTTCCCTTGGATTGCCAAGGTAAAGCAGTGTATGTGAGGCCAGAGCCAGGCCTGGTCCCCAGCAAGGGCTCATAGGGTCACAGGTGTCTTGCTTCCAACCCAGTCAGCTGTCTTGCAGAGGATGGTGAGGAAAGAAGGCACCATGGGACCATGATGTCATGTGAGCAGAACGTTGTCCTTCCAGTTGGCTAGACTTGGTTTCCTCAGTTATGAGGCAGGCAAGGAGAACCCCATGTTCTTTACTGGGCTACTGGGGCTTTGTGGAGACTGAATATACACTGAAGCTGCTTCTATAGGGACTGTCTCTGTTCAAGTACTGAAAAAATCTTGGCTAAATATGAACAGTTTCACTCCATCACCACTCAAAGAAGAAAATACAAAAGTGAAACAGCCCAACAATTCATAGTACTGGTGAAAATGTGACGGCTGTAAACAATACAACTACCTTGAAGAACAATCTGGTATCAAGAGAAGTGGAAGACACACATGGCTACAATTCAATCTGTGCTAAACTCTTGCACACATGCCCAGGAAAGCTTAGATCAAGAATGTTTGCAACTGGTCTAACAATCCAATTAGCTATCAACATTAAAATAAAAGCACTGTTTATATTATAGACAGATGATTGTTCATTTAGTGGAATACTATATGACAATGAAGATGAGTTAACTGCACCAACATAGGTAAAGCTCACAAAGATAATACTGAAAGAAATATGACACAAAAAATGTATAGTTCGACCCCATTCATATGAAGATCAAACCAGGTAAAATGAAATTAGTATTAAAGGTGGAAAGCTATAAAATGAAGAAATAATGACCAGAAAAGTTACGAAAATTATTCCTTTCAGGAAGAGAAAGGAAGGTCTTGATGGGGGAAGAGAATCCCAGAGGTTTGTAGACTGCTAGTAATAATGTTCTATTTCTTGACTTGGTAGTTATATTTGAGTTTTAATTTTTGGCACATGTATGTATATCACAAGACAACTTGATAAAGCTGGTTCTCTCCTACTTTCACATGGGTTCTGAGGATTAAACTCAAGCTGTCAAGCTTTACCTAAGCCATCTCACTAGCCCCACTTGGGTGTTTTCTTTGTAATCATGCATAAAGCTGTACTGTTAACATAAACTGTTCTGCAATTTTCAATATGCAAGCTATAATTATTAAAAGTAGGGGGAAATATATTCTGAAGGACACAAGAACACCTTCCTCAAATGTAGAAGAAGTATGAGGCTAGAGAGGTGGTTCAGTGGTTAAGAGTATTGGCTGCTCTTGCAGAGGATCTGGGTTCAGTTCCCAGCACCCACATGGTGGCTAACAACCATCTGTAACTCCAGTTCCAGGGGAATCTGATGCCCTCTTCTGACCTCCACAGGCATTGCATGACATGGGTGCACTTACATACATGCAGACAATACACTCATACACAAAAAAATAAAAATAATATTTTTTAACTATAGAACAAGTAAAAAATATATGTCTTATAGAATAGCTTAATATCTTTGTTTCATTTGGATAAGCTATGATTCAAGGTTAATAAACTTTTCTATATATAAGAGAAGGAACTATCCTTGGGGAGGATGACAATATTGGCTTCTAGAGGGAATTTTCCAAGCTGCTTCATATTCTCATCTTCTGAATCTGTCTTCAATGCAGAAGTTAAAAAACACTGATGTGAACTTTGACCTCACCAATTTAGTATAAATGTACAATAAATATAAAAGGTGGGACTAATTAATATGTATGTAGGCTAGTTTTTAATCTTTTTGAGAAAGGAATGCTGATCTCATTATTTAGGGATCAGTTGGTTTAGAAAGAACAACTGATTTGGTAACATTGAATTTATGGGGTAGGGGTAAAAATGGATGCCTCCTTCAGACTGGGCCTTCTGGCTTCTCCCAAATCCAGTCTGAATCTCTAGTAGGTAAAGAAATTGGATGAAGTCAGTTAATTCGGAGAGCTATCTGGTATGTGGAGACACTGGTTTCTGAGATCAGGCCTCTTAAGACTGTTCTCTCCACTTAAGACTGTTGTTCCACTGAGGAAAGCCAGTTTGTGGGGAAGGCCACAGCCTCTCTCCTTCCCAGCTTCATGCATGTCAAGTGTACCCTTCTCTGGTCAGAGTCACGACAACCCAGTCCCACTTCAATGACGTATTTTTATGGTCAAGAACTGAAGGAAAGAAAAAAGGCCCAACTAATCTTTTATGGGTTGGCAAAATCCCCACATTCCAATGGCATTTCCTTCTCTGCAGAGAGCAGCAAGGCCTGACTCAGAGTGGCTGAATTCAAATGGTCAGTCTCTGAACAGACCAAGGGCCCCAAGAACTGCATTCATTTATAGAACTGTTCACTTGGCTTCATTATCCACTTCAAATACAGATTTTATGTCATCTAAAATAGAAAACAAAGACTTTCAATGCAACTGCACAAGAACTCCGAGTGCTGTGTGACTGTGTGAGCTTTAGCTCAAGGTGGAGGCCTTGACACTTCCTCCTCACATATGTTTCAGTCAGTGATTCTGTCATCTGTTTCAGTGGCTTCAGCTGAGCACAAGAGGCCGCAGAGATGACAGTCAAGGACTGTGAACTACTACTCCAGGGAGGGGGGAAAGGAGTGAGACTAAGTCCTTTCCAATGGAGAGAAGACACCTAGAGCAAAGTGCATCCAACTGCCAACCATAGGCCATGTTAAGCCCTACTCCTTGGATGCTATCTCTTTGGGTTGGCAGAGGAGGGCTTGCAAGCCTGGTCCCACTAACAGCCCTAGGACCTGTATTCTGATAGGCCACCAAGAAGGGCTACAGGGAAACTCTTCTAAGACACTGGAACCATTGATGGGAATAGCACTCAAAGCCAACCTACAATCTTCACAGTGACCGTGGTCACTTCTCTCCTAAGCTAGGGTTTGCTGTCACATGGGCACAGGTCTTTGTCTTGCTCCCTTGAGAATTTTAAACTGATATTTACATCAGACAAACAGACTTGATCAAACTTTTGTTTCCTCTGTCATCTTCCTGTTTCACAGTTCACTCCATCTCCAGGTGTGCTTATCGGAGCAGCCATAATCAGATTTAAGGTCCTCTGAGTCCTAAATCACACTCCTTGGGGGCTTTAGTACCAGATGATTCCAGAAAACTTTACACATTAGTACACATGCCAAATTGCACCAAAGAGATTTAATATACTCTGAAGAGTAATGGATAGTTCCATGTGGTCTGGATTTAAGTATCACTTTAGTGTTTTAAAGTAATTTGTATTTAAGAGTCCAGGAACTAGGCCTTTAAATAATTTGCTAATAAGTGGTCAGGGACACATGTTCATTTCACAAGTTTTCTCAAGATGCAAAATGGAATGGATGGGCCACTTGCAAAGCCCAGTGCCATCTGCAGAGCATGGTCCCATAGCATCACACTAACTCTGACTCCATGACCTCTCAGCTCCTATCTTACAGTAAGGTTTTTAACTTTCACTTTTTTTTTGTCTTTTTGGGACAGGGTCTCCCTGTAGCCCCAGCTGTCCTGGAACTCATTATGTAAACCAGGCTGGCCTTGAATTCACAGAGATCTGCATGCCTCTGCCTCCCAAGTGCTGGGACTACAGGTGTGCACCACCACGCCCGGCAACTTTTACATTTTTAAAATGTAGTTACCAACTTTTCTTACTTCTGGATTTCAAAAGAAAATGAGTGCTTCATTTCCCTCCTTCATTCGGCATACAATAACAAACACTCCAAGCCAGGATCCTGTGTCTTCAAGGACCTACTCGAGTTGGGAAATACAAAGGTAGAACCAGAGCTGAGTATGGTGGCCCCATGCCTGTAATCCCAGCATTTAGGAAGCTGAAGCAGGAGAATGCTGTTTGGGATCAGTCTGGGCTACATAGCCACACTGTTTCAAACAAAACAAAATAAAACTCAGTTTTTTTTTTTCTTTTTTAAAGATACCTGCTCCTTTCTTAATACTTACAAACTTCTTTCATTCTTTCAAGTTACTCCGTGTCTTTATTTTCTGTCTCCTTACTCTGTTCCATGCTGTGTGTCTGACCTCCCTTCTTGTCTGTTGGCTCTTACTTGGAAACTTGCTTCTTTCTTGTTTTCTGAATGAGCTCCTGTTCTTGACATTTTATCTGTGGGAATTCCTTGGGGTCTGGGTGCAGGATATTCCTTTGGAGGGCATTGTGTCTACTTACTCAGAGCATCACAAACAGGGACTGATGAAATTGGTTGATAATCCCATCACATCATGAACCTGAGTCATAATCGTACATCGACCACACCATAGTTGTGAATTCTCTAGGAATACCCTTCCATACTCCTTCATCTAGCACCAGCATCAACACAGGCACATTGTTCTGTCTTCTGCAAAGTAGATTTATTTCATATTACTAATGCTCCTTGGAGATGCCAGTTTTATGGGGAATGTATTACTCTCTTGATGTCAGACAAGCCTGAGAATTTTTTCTTCTGTCTTTTAGACCCTGCAAGCTTGTTAAGGCAGAAGCTCGAGGACACTGTTGCTTGACAGATTTTCCAGGCATTTGCTTACTGTCTGTGGGTCTCACCTTACCTTTGTTTCTGGTTTCTGCGGTTTTCTTACTTTCCTGTCAGCTTAATGGTTCAATTAAAAAATTTAATAGTTTTTGAGCCAGTCGTGGTGACTGGGAGGCGGGTGGATCTCTGTGATATGGAGGCTAGCCTGATTTAGTCTTAGGCCAGCTGGAGCTACAGGGAGACCCTGTCTCAGAAAAATAAAAAATAAAACAACAAAAAGTCTTAGTTTTAGTATTTTTCTTCTTCTTCTTCTTTTGGCCAGCAGGGGCTATGGGGAGACCCTGACTCAAAAAGACCAGGGGTAAAAAAAGAATTCAGTAGAAATTTGCAAAACTAGTTGAGAAGTTTATTTCAAAAGATAATACTAGACCTTCTGTACAACATATTGCATCTTCATAAAGTAAATATTAGTGTAATACGTACACTTTTTTTTTTTTTTTTTTGGTCTTCTTTTCTCCCTGTAGTCCCAGCTGGTCTGCCTCTGCCTCCCGAGTGCTGGGTTTAAAGATGTGCACCACCATGCCTGGCCCTGAATTAAAGTACTTTAAATACAAGGTTAGATAATGTGTAATCAGTTCCTCTGCAGAGCAGAGGTATAGTTTCTCAAGTGTATCTGTGCTCTTGTGTTATTTTTTTTTTAATTTTGAGACAGGGTCTTACTATGTAATACAGGTTGGCCTCAAACTGCTGAACTTTCTGGCCCAGGCCCAAGAGTGCTGAGGTTACAGGAGAGTGTCACCACATTGAACTCCCGTCCTTTACTTTTTACTCAAAACAAATCTTCTACCTCAGCATGGAAGATGGCAACTGAGAGCCTGCGCGCGCGGGGGGAGGGGGGGGTATGATAGTGCATGCTGACGCCAAGCGACTGACTGAAGGGAGGGAGGGAGCCTTGATTTGCTGTTAGTGGTATAAATAGGTTCACAAGAGTTCATTCCAAACTCAGGCACAGACATCTCATGAACTGGAAAGTTACAACCCCAGCCAGCAGAGCGGCAGGAACAAGTTAGGGTGGCTAAGTTAAGGTGCATAGTGAGGGAGGATGCACAAATGAGGGAAGACCTGACCATGCAGAAGCCAGGAAGCGGAGGCCAGGTAACTGTGGCCATGGCAGTGAGTGTAGGGCGCCTGCCAGCGTTACCGGATCTTCCAATTTTTCAAGAGTTAAAAAAATCTGAATTTCAAGTGAAACATCTTTCCTTAAAATGCTGGCTACAGGCCAGTTGTGGTGGTGCACACTTTTAATCCCAGCACTCAGGAGGCAGGGGCAGGAGGATCTCTGTGAGTTCAAGGCCAGTCTGGTTTACATAGTGAGTTCCAGGCCAGCTGGGGCTACAGGAAGACCCTGCCTCAAAACAATAAAACAAAAAACAAATGCTGGCTACAAACTTAAAAACCCTCTAATAACCGTGTGGGGGTAGATTTGGCCAGACAACCACCAGCTTTGGACTGGTCATGGAAATGCTCTGAGTTCTGTGGGCTTGTCAGGCTCCAGCACCCTTTATGAGTGGCCAGTGCAGAACTTCTTCTCTAGGCCCATGGTTGGGGAAGCAGAGAGGAGCTGACGGGGACACACATTCCATGGACTTAAGACTTCAAACTAGATTCAGAGGATGCTGTTCACTGTGTGACCTGAGGGAAATTCCTGTAAAATGAGAGGGATAGTTTCTGGGCAGGTTGCTCTAGAGATAAAGTGAGATGGTTTGTGCCTGAACCTGCCTCCTTGGGTGGAATAAGTTAATGGCCCGTCCTCATGCTTCATAGGATCCAGTCACTGCCGAGAACAAACACTGATAGGTATGGCAGTGTGGCCCCTTGTGGTGGTTTGAATGAAAATGTCCCCCGTAGGCTCCAAGTATTTGGACATTTTGTTCCCAGATGATGGCGCTGTTTTGGGAGGTTTTAGGTGGTGTGGCTATCTTTGGAGGAAGCATGTCACTGGGGGTGGGCTTAGGGAGTTCTTAAGCCTTACCAGATCTCCAGCTGTGCTCTTGCTTCCTGTGCCTGTGATGATGTGAAAGCTTAGCTTCTGCTGCTCCTGCTCCTGCTCCAGCCACCATGCCTCCCTGCCATGACAGACTGTAATTCCCCTGGAACCGTAAGCTCAAATAAATTCTTCCTTCTATAAATTGCTTCAGTCAGTGTTTCTATCACAGCAACAGGAAAGTGACTAATACACCCTGTGTCAAGAGTCTCCACCTCCTCTGCCTTTGATTTGCCTGGCAAATGTTGCAAAAAGGCCAGCCTCTGCCCTCAGAAAGTCTAATAGAATTGGTTCAAGATGGTAATCTTTGTTTTGATAATTTATTTATTTATTTATTTATTGTGTGTACATACACTATCCTGCACATGTGTGGTAACACAATTCTGTGCTCAGGTGAGTTGGTGCCTCCCTTGGATCCCAGAGCCCTAATTCTAGGTACTGAACATGCTGCATTGCAGCAAGTACTAGGTTTTCTCTTGGATTGGCTTTCATGTTGCCTCAACAAATATGTGACACAGCTAAAAAAAATAAGAGTCCCCAACATGCAGGCATATGGCTGCTTCTTCTTAGTACATTACTGTTCTAATTCCAAACGCTTTAGAGTTATAGTGCCACTTAGTCCAATCCTTCCAGCAAGCCTAGGTTTTATTCTCACTTTATGGTTGAGGAACCAGGGCTCTAGGGCTGAAAATCATCTCCAAAGTCAAAGCTGGAAAGCTAAGGAGTCAGACTGAACTCTTAATCCACATCACTCAGCACGACTGAACCAATCTCATATGGACTCTGTGAAGCTTAACACTGCAAAAGGAGCACTAGATCAGTTCCAAGCCTAGAACACATGGATAAATAAAGGTTAGCCTGCATCACTGCCCAAGACCAAAGCAGAGTTTCTCCCTATTTTTCATCCTCTCTATTACACTGTGTTGGGGTTGGGGTTCCCCAACCCTTCCCAATCCACACTTGTCCTCCAAATGAACAATAGGCAGTTACTGTCACAATATGGGGAGGCTTCCCAGGGCACATTAGGTCATGCCTATGGTTGCAAAGGGGAAGAGGACAGGTGTAGATTCTCTTGGAGAGAGGATGACAAATCTACCTGGAATGACACACCATAAGACACTATGTACTCTGGCAGGGCCCAACAAAGACACTTCCATATGACTGGTCTGGTAAGAGGGAAGAGAGGAATGGACTACTGCTGTGCCTGAGGTAGGATGGGGCACAGCCATACAACTACATTCTTCAGGCCAGCAACCGTCATATTTACTGCAAGGCTCCACAAACTCAGTACACAAAAAGGTGAGTCCTGAAGGAGCATCTGCAGGAGTCCATTTATTTTACATTAATAAAGCTTAGAAACAAAGGTGGTGGGAGGAGGTGACGAAGGATCAAGGTGGCCTACAGTTGGAAGGCAAAGAGAAAAGCAATGAATGAGGCTCAGTATGTGTTGTCAAGGTTTTGTCCGTTCATAGGAATGTTACAAAGATGAATTCTCTGGGCAAAGCACACATTTACAAAGCTGTATATTTAGAGACACTGCCATATTTATTATTTATTTTTGGTTCCCAACCCATCTCACATCCAACACTATATGCATGTCCTTGATTTGCCTTCAAGCTCTTGAAATATTAAACTTTTAACCGTTTGTGTGCCCCCAAGATCCTAGGCCTCTGAGATAAATGGCTTCGTGTGCCTGGTCCCCATTCCTCACTATGTGGGCCATAATGTTCTCAATGAATCCACTGACTCTTGTAACTCCCAGATTTTTGGACGCCCTTGGGATATGTACTCTGTAAATGAACATGCAACATGTTTATAGTAAAAAATCTCATGGCTGGGAGCCCAGCTGGTGTAAACACATTCTTTACTTCTGCAGCTCTGCACTCTAACGAGAGCGTATTGCTTAGATTTACAGGGCCGAGCATGAATCTCGTCCGTAGCTTGCTTTTAGTATTTTAAGAAAAAGTGAAGTCTTTCAATTTTTACACTGCACGTTGTGCAAAGCCTTGGGTGAGCTAGCTTTCTGGATCTGGATGTAAAGCAGATCCCCAGACGCAGTATATCAGCCTCCCTCTCACACCCTCCACATTCGGGGCACGGGCACTACGTCACCGTCCACGCTGCCTGGCTGGAAATCAAAACCACGTTTGGGGCTTCTCAGTGGAGACGGTCCACAAAGACAGGAAGGATCGATCTCTCAGGAGGTCTAACAACCCTTGGAAGCAGACTGCGATTTCCAAACCTGAGGTGGCAGAAGTGCATTTATCTGTTCACGTGGGCAGAGCGGGAAGCCCCAAACCTGCACAAACGGACTGGGAACATTCGAGTGGAAAGCAGCGTGCTCAGAGTCCATCTTGCGGTCAAGGTGTGCGCATCGGCCTTACGTGGGACACTGCCTGGGGCAGCCGCTTTGCTCCAAGCGAAAGCAGGAGTCGGAGCGGCAGGCGCCCGTCCCCTCCCTGACGCCAGGGCAGGGTTCGAAACTCACAGTCCAAATCCCGGGGCCCCCTCGGGTTACGCAAGGCTAGCCAGGCTGCCCGGAGACGGCGCCCGGGGAGGCCGCGGCTCAGCCTCTCACCGCGTTCCTCCGCCAACGCGGGCGGCCCCACGCGTCAGCCGAGCCACAGCACCGCCAGCCCCACATTCCATTTAAAAATAACAACCACGTGCACTGGTAAACAAGCGCGCGCGGCATCGGGGCCGCGCACAGCCCGAGCGCTCCGCAGCGCGCCCCCGCCCTCCCCCCGCACGTGTAGACGCGGCCCGCTCGGCTCACGCGCTGCCAGTCCCCGCCCCCGGCCCGCCGACTCTCCCAGGCCCTAACGCCCGCCGCACACACCCCAAGTTTACTCCGCAGCCCGCTGCGCCCGCCGCCCAGGTCCGCGCGCAGCCCCGTCCCTCGGCCCTCACGTCCCCCATCAGTCCTCACGCCGTCAGCGCGCAGAGGAGGGCAGTCTTGGCGGGTGCCGTCTCTCTCCTCTGCCCCTCCTGCCTGCCAGTTTTACTCGATTGTTTATTATTTGCTGGGGGCGGAGGCGAGGACTGGAGAGGGGCGTCGAGGGCCCGGAGACTCGTGGCTACGGCCAGTCAGCGCACGGCGTGGCTTGACGAGTAAGCCGCGCAGCGAATGGCGACGCGGCGCAGAGCTCCGGGGTCACGCGCGTGTGGAGACAATGACATCATCTGTTTGTACGCGTCGAACTAGCTTGGTGCAGGGGCGGGGTGGCGCGTCACTTGTGTGATGGGTGGAATGCAAAACCTGGAAGCCGGAGTCCCGCGGTGGGCGGACTCCAGCAGAGGCTCCTCCGAGGGTCTGAGTTTGCGGAGCCTACTTCCAGACTTTATCTGCAGGGACTTAGAAGGATGTTGTTTAAAAAGATATCTCTGAACTAGAGTGGGTAGACTTTTGGGGTGCATGTCTACTGTGGTACGTTAAAACACAAATGAGGGATTTAGGGGCATGGATCGTGAGTGGATGACACGTGAAAATGCTATTTTAAGTTCAAAAGCTCATCTTTTCTTTAAAAAGTCAAACATGCAGTTAGCTTCTCTGCTTTACAATGGAAGTAAAACTCACTCTAAGTTGTTAGGATTCTGCTTTCCCGTTTAGGATTGGGACCTAAAGCGCTTTTCTTCCACTTACACGCTCCCGTTTGCCGGGAAATCCACGAATCTCACGATTGTGATGGAGCGTTCAGGTAAGGGCCCCAGGACACACCTTCCGGTGATGATCCGATCTGAGGGCCTCGGCTTATCGAAGTCCTGCAGGCACCACTATCTTGGAGGGTCCGTGTTTCCACGCCGAGGTAACCCTTGTCATTTACGGTCACCATCTTATCTCGGTGTCAGGTTCTAATGGGGAACCGGATACTGGGGCGGGCTCCGAGCTCGGAGTGCGAGCTCGCAGTTTGGGGCCGCCTGACGTCAGGCAGGCGCACAGGCCGGGGACCCCCATAAGGCAAGAACGGAGGTCAGGCCGCGGTCCCCCACTGTCTGGCGAGCGCGCCGGCTGGGACCCCCTAATGTGCAGCGCCCGCCTAGAGCAGGGAAGGCCAGGCGACTGCGTTCCAATTCCTGGCTCTGCGCTCTTCCCTCTCCACCCTTCGCGGGCCAGCGCCGCGCTCGGTGGCCATTGAGATTCTTGGGACAGAGCCACCGAGGCCCACAGAGCCCTCGAGGCCCACAGAGCCCCGGCCAGCTGCGCGCGCTCGCCACGCCCCCTCCGCGCGGGGTTGGGGGGGGGGAGTCGGGCCGCGCAGGCGCAAGCAAGCACACACGCGCACTCCCACACGCACGCACGGCAGAACCCCAGCGCCCGCCCCAGCCCTCCCCCTGGGCGGGGATCCGCCCGCCCGCCCGCCGTCAGCTTAGGTTGAGGCTCCTTGCGTGTGTCTATAACTTTGTGCTGCTGCCGCGGCCGCCCTGCTCGTGGTAGGGAGGAGGAATGTGGAAGGTGGCGGCGCGCGAGCTGACAGGCGGTTCCTCGCGCGGGCTACGGCCCGAGCGCCCCCTCGTCGCCGTGCCCCGGGCCCGTGCGGGATCGTGCGCACCCCCGCCTCGTCCCTGAAGGGAAAGGAACCGAGGTAGGCGCCAGAGCGGTGCAGCGGGGCGGCCGCCTTCCCAGTGACTCCGGATCTGTTTCCGAGCTGGGCCAGGCGCTTCCCTTCCCCTCCCTGTGACTCGGTGTGCTCCCCTTCTCTCTCGCTAGTGTTTGGAGAGGACTTGAGGGAAGGGGGAAACTGTCAAGATGGCAGCAGCGAGGAGGTGTGATGAACGTGCAGGTCCGGGCTAGCTGGCAGCCCGGGAGATTCGGCGCTTCCCGACCTGTTGGAAGATTTATGTTTCCACTTGTTTCCTCCCCCCCCCCCCCCCCGCCCCGTGCCTGGCTGGGAACGGGGCGGAGGGCACCCAGAAGACCCAGCACCGAGCCCTGAAGTGGCCGCTCCTGCGGGACTGGACGCTCGGTGTATAGTGCTGGTCCCTTCTCCCTAGTTGGAAATGAGCAGGGCCGCTCTCCGCGCGGACCCCTTGCTGGTCCTCGGGTGGAGAGGGGACGGAGGGAGCTGGCAGCCCCGGTTTCGGGCCGCTGCGCTGGGAGGGGTGTGCAGCGGGGGTCGCGCAGGCGGCTGGGCTGGGGAAGAGGAGAAGTGCCCGGACTCGGGAGGCGCTGGAGCGGCCCGGAGCGCAACGTAAACAAACGCACGCCCACCCTCGGACGGCGGCGGGGCTGCCCCCGCGCGGGCCGCTGCCCACTTTAAAGGCGCGGCCGCCCCTCCCCCGTCCTCCCCGCCCCGCCACCGAGCCCGGGAGGGACCTGCAGAGCGAGCGGGGGAGGGGGCTGCCCCGCGCGCCTGTCGATTCGCTCGCGTCTCCCCGGCGGCCTGGCCAGGGGGCGGCGTCTGCGGAGCCAGGTTTCGCGGGACGCACGTCCCCAGGTCTGCCCGTTCCTGGGAGGCGGCGGCGAGTCGCGAGGACTGGCCTCCCGACCGGGATAACCAACTCTCCTCTCTGTTAGCGCTTCTCCAGGCAGCGGCGGCAGCGGCGCCCCGGAGCCCGAGCCTTCGCGGCGCCCCATTCCCTCCCCCGCCGCACCCCGCCCGGGCGCCAGAGGAGAGTGGAAGAGCCCGAGCCGCGGGCTGGCGGCGAAGATGGCAGAGGCACCCGCCTCCCCGGTCCCGCTCTCTCCGCTCGAAGTGGAGCTGGACCCGGAGTTCGAGCCTCAGAGCCGGCCGCGCTCTTGTACGTGGCCCTTGCAGAGGCCGGAGCTCCAGGCGAGCCCGGCCAAGCCCTCGGGGGAGACGGCCGCCGACTCTATGATCCCCGAGGAGGACGACGACGAAGACGACGAGGACAGCGGCCGAGTCAGCTCGACCATGGCAATCGGTGGCGGCGGGAGCGGCTCGCTGGGCTCCGGGCTGCTCCTGGAGGACTCGGCCCGGCTGCTGGCTCCCGGAGGGCAGGACCTCGGGTCCGGGCCAGCTCCCGCCACCGGCGCGCTGAGCGGGGGCATGCAGACGCCGCTACAGCCTCAGCAGCCACTGCCAGCACCGCCGCCAGGGGCGGCCGGGGGCTCCGGGCAGCCGAGGAAATGCTCCTCGCGGCGGAACGCGTGGGGGAACCTGTCGTACGCCGACCTGATCACCCGCGCCATCGAGAGCTCCCCGGACAAACGGCTTACTCTCTCCCAGATCTACGAGTGGATGGTGCGCTGTGTGCCCTACTTCAAGGATAAGGGTGACAGCAACAGCTCTGCCGGCTGGAAGGTGCGTACGTACCCACCTGGGGCTGGCTGCCCGACCTGTCAGGCCTCCTGCGCTGCGCCAGGCGGGCCTTGGAGCGAGCGCGTCGAGCGTGGCTGCGTCTGCGGGCGCGGGGATTGGGTTGGCCAGGGAGCGTTGGCTGGGAGGCTTTGGGGACTTCTCTTTCACCTCTGGCAGAGGGAAGTCTGGGGACGGCCTGAATGTGGAAAGAGGGCATGCCTTGGGCATGACCAAGCTAGGAGACTGTTGGCAAGGGACGGGGAGGCCAGAGGAACATTAGCATTGGCTGGGTTACCCCCGACAGCGACTGCCGAGAAGGAGGTAGGTCTGTGGCCAACTGGAATAAAGAGAATAGAGTTAACTGTACTGGGGTGCAGCGAGAACACTGGAGGTGGCGGGGAGTATTTGGGACTCTGTGACCACAGGATGGGAGGCCAGCTGTGTAGGTTCAAGTTTGTCGCAGGAGCATGGTATATGACTTGAATGAGAATCCTTGGGTCCAACTTGTGGCCGTCGATCCCGTTAGAAAAAGCAAGGATCTCAAACCTTTTCCTGGTCGGCTTCCTTTCCTGTGCAGGCACCCTTGTTCCTCCAAGATGTAGCTCCAGTAAGCTTGCTACCAGGTAGCCTCTGAAGTGTCCTGGGGCCTGGAATGGGCCAGGCTTGTCACCTGAAGGTGGACTAGGGCCCTGGCCTAGGGCTGTTGGAACTATTTGAGGCAAGTGTGACATCTTGGAGACTTGGGCCTGCCTGCACTTGACCTAAGTGGTTGGAAGGGAGGATTGAGAACAGGGATGGGCCTTAATGACCTCTACCTACAAATGAATCTGAGGAGAGACCCTCTTCTGTTCCTTTTCAGTCCCTTGGGGCATTGGACATGTGGTAGGGAGAGGTGAGGAAATGACTTTCTGTAGTTGGGCATCCTGTTCTCCTGTAGACTTCTTCCTGGCCGCCTCCTTGGTCCCTTTTCCTAAGATAGGAATATGCTGGATTCAGGCAGAAGAGTCCTACATCATCCCTGGAGTTACAGTCACTTGTCAGTTGCTCCTACTTACAGTTTACCTTTTTTAAAAGTAAAGTAGTAGTTGCTTCTTTCTTTTGTCCCTTCCTTTGTTTTCACTGGGAGCTCTGAATCTTCCTGGGTTCTAGGTTTCTTAAGTGTATAAAATAAGAACAGTTCAGTATCTGGAGAACTGAAATGAAGCAAGGGAAAAGGGTGTGTGTATATATGAAAAAAGTAAAGGGTTTAGGGAACGTTTTTATTTGCTTTTAGAAAAGCCTTGCACATAAAGCGCCTTAGAAAAAAGTGCCTAGTATTGAAAAGACCTTGTTTAGATGGTTTAAAAGCAAAACACATGCTTTGATACCATTCTTCAAGTCTCATTTCAGTTCATACAACTGGACATTATGAATCTTATATTTGACCTGATTTTGAGTTCCAAAGGAATGCCACATGTGTGAGAAAGTTATAAAGGCTCTGAAAGTGTTGCTAATGTGGCAGCTTTAAAAACTAGGTTTTGAAGTTGATGGCAAGGGTTATTGTCATCGTGCAGTGTCTGGAAGGAGGGAGCATGTAGAATCTGAGAAAATCAATTTGGGAATTTGGAAGATTTTTCAAAAATTTCATACTTGTTACATCCTACAAGTTTGAATTTGATACAGGGAATCTATTAGTTACCTAACTTAAGAAGTTAACATAGAAAGAAAACTTTTCCTATGATGTAAAAAAAACTTTTTCTACATTTATTTGTGAGTGTGCGTGCGTGTATGTGTGTGTGTGTGTAGGTGTGTGTAGGTCAGACAGCTTTCAGGAGTTGGTTCTCTCCTTCTACCATTTGGGCCCTGGGTATGGAATTCAGGTCATCAGGCTTGTTAGCAAGCACCTTTACCCATTGAGCTATTTTACTGGCCTCCTTTTCCTCTGATTTTTAAGATTACAAAAATAATGTAATTCTACAAGTAGCATTTCTTGCTGTTTGTTTATA
Source organism: Nannospalax galili (assembly GCF_000622305.1). NCBI lineage: Eukaryota > Metazoa > Chordata > Mammalia > Rodentia > Spalacidae > Nannospalax > Nannospalax galili. The sequence goes on along the minus strand of NW_008355279.1, from coordinate 4,060,465 downwards.
AAGATAATATCAGTTCAGTAAGTTTAAACTTTTTTTAAATTTTCATTTCCTGTGTATGAGTGTATTGCCTGCATGTAGGTAGGTGCACTCGTGTCATGCAGCGCCCACAGAGGTCAGAAGAGAGGGCGTCAGATCCCCTGGAACTGGAGTTATGGGGGATTGTTAGCAGCCCTGTGGATGCTGGGAATTGAACCCAGGTCCTCTGCAAGAGCAGTCAGTCCACTTAACTGCTGAGTCATCACTCCAGCCCTCTTGGGGTCTTTTTGAGACCGATCTCCTTACAGCCCCAGCTGGTCTGGAACTCACTGTAGACCAGGCTGGCCTTGAACTCACAGAGATCAGCCTGCCTTCCAAGTGCTGGAATTAAAGGCCTTCGCCACCACACTCGGCGCTCAATAAGTTTTTTTTTAAGAGTTACTTCAGAAGTGATTATCAAAAGTAAATACGTTGAGATTGATCCATATTTTTATAGAGCTTCTCAGCATTGCAGTAGAGATGCAGGGATCTAATCATGTAGTTTTACATCAGAACTTTTTGTCTCATGTTTTTTCTTTCCCTGCTATCTCATTTTTCTTCAACTAAAGCCTTATAAAATATTGCCAATCGAGTATCTCAAGGCTTAGTATATTTAGTTCAGAGCATACATTTATTTTTACTTAAACAGGTTTTAATAGGGTTGGCCTAGAACTCACTGTGTAGACCAGGCTGGCCTGGAACTCACAGAGATCTGCCTGCCTCTGCCTCCCCAGTGCTGGGATTAAAGGTGTGCACCACCATACCCAACCTAGTCAAGGTTTTTTGTATGATGACCTACATCAAAAGATGTAGCCTTGTAGGAACTTTCAAATCTTTAACGATCGGGAGAAGGTTACTTGAAACCTAGGCTTGTTTCACATACTGTTATGTCTGGTCGCCAGCCTTTTTTAGTTTGGTGGTTTAGAGGGAGTGGATAAAAAGGTAAAAGAGGTCAGGAGCTAATTGAGACCCACTTCCGTGCAGCCAAGGTAAGGAACTGGTTTCTATCATTTTGGGAACATGTCTGTATTTTAACTATACTTTAATTCTGAGTTATACTTTAGGATTTTTAGCTTCTAGAAATGTCTGAAATTCAGGTTAGCTTCTAGACATTTGCATTCAGGGTAAGTTTGCAGGGTCTAAGCCATATTTCTTTTGTGAATTTTTGGTCTATTACGTTATAAGGCCTTATAACCAAAATTATATCTGTAAGATTACAGAATGAAAGAATTAGAAACAAAGCCTTTGGAATTAGAATTTAGATCAGTTGTTTTCAGTGCTGGTTGAATTTTAGAATCTGCCTGAGAATAGAAAAATAACTAGCACTCAGAGAATCTGCTTTAACTAACTGGACTCATGTCCAGCTAATTGATGACTCATCAATTTTGTTGTTTTAGTTTCTCAGGTGATCTTAATGTATAGCTGGGATGAAGTTTCTTGATGTAGTTCAATCTTAATTTTTTTTTAGTGAAACACCTGATATTTCAAGAGATTAAAGTCTTCTAAGATCACACAGCTAGTTAGTACAAAGTTAATTAGTAGCTATAGTTCTAGAGGTCTTTATTCTTTGTCATACTATTTTATTTAAGTTGATCTTTTTAAAAAAATCATTTACTTTCCTGAAAAGCAAGTCTAAAAACACCTTGGTGGTTATTTCAGCATCAGAAAGACACACAGAAGAATGGAGGCCAAGAGTCTGTGTCATATTTAGGTAGCTGCACAGTGTCAGTGTGGTTGCTTAGGAAGTACAAAGTGGCAAGAATTGCATTTTAACAAAAGAGGAAGTCCTTGGTCAAGGAACAGTTGTCAGATGCACACTGGGCCAGGGAGGATGATGGTATCTCACAGGCTCCCTTACCCTAGCCATTAAAGTAGAAATGAACAATCAGATGTGGTTATGTGGGGAAAAGGTTACATTTCCTTTATTCAGATTAAGTTTACTTACAGTGCACCCATAGTTGAACTAGTGAGTTCTCTCAGTTCCCCTGGCCTTGGGGAGATCCCTAAGGACTCGGGTTTACCAAGAAGGCCTACTTATCACTCCATGTCCAGATCCCCACACTTACATATATTTTTCATGGGTTAGGGCAGGATCATATAAGGCGCAGCAGGTGTCTGTGGGGTACTGTGTAAAGACCTGCTACTGCCGTGACAGAGGGCAAGCCTTTGAGTGTAAGCCTTTTTCATGTTGAGAGAGAGTGCCTTCTGGCTTGTTGCCAAGGTAAAAAAAAAAAAAGATGACCTGCCATGATGATTTGTGTATTTACTCTTATTCTTTGGATGAATGCACCCAGTTCAACACATTGTATTAAGAGTAATGCTTTGTGTAGTACAGGGTGGTGCTTCTTTGTCTTTGATTGTTTTGAGACAGGGTCTCCCTGTAGCCCCAGCTGGCCTGGAACTCACTGTGTAGACCAGGCTGGTCTGGAACTCAAAGATATCTGTCTGCCTCTGCCTCCCGAGTGGTGGGGTTAGAGGCATGTGCCACCAACCCAGCTTTAAAAAAAAATGCTATTTTTAAGGCTAGCTTGGTCTCCATAGTGAGTTTCAGGTCAGCCAGGGCTACAGGGAGACCCTGACTCAAAAACACTGAAAGAAAAAAAAAGCTATTTTATTTGAAACTTTTGTTTTAAAGTTAAGTTTTAAATTGCCAAAGGGCCAAAAATTCCATGCTGGTTTATAATTTTGATCTGTCACCTTTCAAAAGACCAAGTTATAGTTTTGTGTGAAGAATCTGTCTGCTTGGCCCTTGTTGCCAAAATGTTGTTTTGTAATTTCCTTTGGCTGTGCTGTCTCTGTCAGTGATTCTCAACTAACATACTTCCTCTTTCTACAGCAGCAGTGCATTGGGGGACTGTTTTTCCTCTTTTTCAAAGCTGTGTCATTGACCAATGAAGTGAAGAAATTGGACCTTTTAGACTTTGATCTTTGAGCCCTATGTAACAGACTTTTCAAAAAAGAAGCTAAGTGTGTGTTTTTATGTGTTTATCTCCTCTGAAATGATAGCATGCTTATTTTTAGGAGATTTTTAGTTGGATTCTATTTTAAGAAAATGACACCATAGAAGAACATCTTGAATATAAACTTCTTAGTACTCTGCTTGTGATTTGTACTTAAAACCTACCAGATGTATTTATTTGGAAAATTAATGAAGAGACTTTATCTACTAAAGTCATTTACTCAAACTGGAAAAAAACAAAACAAAACCCACCAGCAGGTATCATCCACCCAAACCTCTTGATGAGAATGCAAAGATAAGACCATTAGGGCTTTGCCCTTTGGTGACCCATTGCCAGTGCCTCGGGTTCTAGAGTCTAGAGCAGGAGAGAAAATGGAATTTCTTTTGTTTACTACCTCCTTACCTTGCGTTGGAGAACCAACTCAATCCTATTATTGATTCTTCATTTCTTTCCTTTTATGCACCACAATTTGAGGAACCAGTTTACCTTTTTGCTGCTATAGATGGAACTAGAGAACATATATGGAGACATATAAAGGTGGGTTAGTATCCACTGATGGCACAGCTGGTATGTAGTAAGTGACTAGAAGGTGGCAGAATGAAAAGCCTTTGTACCCATTTCCATTACATCCCATTTCATTCGACACATGTTTACTAGAGGCATATTGTACGTGGGGCATTCTGCTCAACTCCAGGGATATGATGGTTGCATAAACCACAGAAATTGTTGTTCTAGAGGGAGGAGATAGGCGACTGACATGAGGGCTCTGCTCTGTGAACTTTGCCCTTTTCACATCTGTACTTCTGCTTTCAGTGCCTCACCTCTGCTGAGAGGTTACTACTGGCCAATGGCAAAGTAGGCATTGCACATGACTTGGAAACTGACCTTTAAATTAGCTCTCTGCAGATCACTCTAAGCCTGCTGAGGAGATGCAAAGCCTCATAGCATAGGGGGCTTCTATCATTTGGGTCTGTTTGGCTGACAATTTTTCCAAGTCTACCTGGGTTAGAGCCTACCTGCAGCCCTGCACACACGTGAGATCTTGAGTTTTGTGTGCTGAGGTTTGGTACAGGGAGGCAGTCCTCTGGGGGATGTGGAACCTTGATAGAGCTGACTCATCTGTACTGCTCTTAACTAAATTCAGAACTAGAAGAAGTCTTAAAAATTGTCTCCTTCATTTTCTGGTGAAGTCTTAGGCCAGGAGCACAAGAGTGACTGGCTCAGGCCTCCCAGCTTGCTGGGGTGCAGTTAAGAGTGTGTACAAATGAGCCAAAGGCACCGCTGTCTAGAGTGTCTGCTGCTAGCCATTGTGGTTTCAGAGCTGTGCCTATCAGTGCAGTTCTCTTCCAGTTCTTCAAGCTCTTATTTCATTTGCTCTCCTCCGCTCCTCCTCCCTCCTCTAGGCCAACTCTCACAGAACTCGTTGTTTCTTTTTTGCATTCTCCATCAGCAGTCTTAGCTCACCTTGTTGAAAATGTCTTAGTGTGTACCCTACGTGTGTACCCTACCCAGCTCATGCCATAACTCCTGTCTGATTCCTTATATCTATGACTCTCATATTCATTCTCATGCATGGTTTAAGACCAGGCAAATGCATGTTTGGTTATTTGGAGCTGCTTTTTGGATCATTGTAGCCACGGCCCATGAGGACAGCCTTGTTCTGGGATTCTGGATACAGAAAGTGGCTGCAACCCAGGATTGAACCAGTAGAGTCACTGGGTACTTGAATGTGTGAAGGTGTCAGCAGCCTTGGTCCTTCTGGCGTTGATGTTGATATGTGTAAATGTGGGGTTTCTTGTAATGTCTTGTTTCTTACTATAAAAGCCCCTGAAAACTTCACAGATGCTACTTAGAGCTCATATCAGAAATGGAAAGGAATGTGGTAGAATGACAAAGATGAAATCAGATTTACCTGTCTATATACAGGCATACAAGGACAGCACTAGAGAGACACTGAAGAATTAACTAAAAATTGACTACCCTCTTCTCACAGGAGCAAAGCTGTTAAGTGAAATGAAGTTGTTTGTAATGTTCTGTATTTTGAGGAACAAGCCTCAGATGCACTTGAAGCTTTCTATCCATTGATTTGGAAGTTAAGTCACTTGTGAAGGAAGAAGAGATAGCAAGCAGTTCACATGACAGACCACTTCAGGGCCAGCCTGTAGCTTTTCTGAGTTAGTTTTCTGCATATGTGGTTAGGCAAGTGACATCTATAGAAGACTCCAATTTTGAATCCTTCACTGCCAGAGAGTCTTAGTAACTTTAAACATTGTATTCATCATAAGACTACTTTTATTTCCCCGTGTCCTAGTTTCCCCCATTGGGAAAACAAGCTGAATAATAGGCCTCAGTAGAGGGCTGTGATGGCTCCGTCACTGTTCCTGTGGGGTGCAGGTATGTGACTGGAGGATGTTGCAACCTGGGCTGGTCTAGACTGTTAGTGTTCCACTTCTCAAGAGCTGATTTGGGCTTCTGATGTTGAGATACTTTTTTTCTTCTCAGTGCCTCAGTGACTATTATGAGATAACATTGCAAAATGAAACAGACTAACTTCTCTGATTGGCCATAGTCTTTCTAGCAGTTCTGCTATGCTTGAGTCATTGCCCATGGCGAAGAAGCCAGCTCATCTTCTAGGGACTCCTCCTGCCTGGGTTGCCAGATACACCCTTTTCCTGAAGTGCAGAACTGAGCACAGAGTAAGAAAGACATGTGGCACATTTGTCAGGGACAAGACCAAAGCAGGAGATGACCTCTCCCCAAACCCAGCCTTACAGACATTTGCTTCCCTCTGGAATGAGCCTGTGATGCAGTCCACAGGGATGTACCTAACAGTTTCCAGTGTATGTTTTGAATTTTATTATTTACTTCTTTGAAGACTCGGGGGGGGGCGTTGCAGAGAGAGAATCCACATCATATTCTTGTGTTTTAAATGTCTTGTTTTGAAATAGTAATGTAGATCCTGAAGCCACTGAGAATTTACTTTAAATTCTGAGCCAGCAGAGGGAGTGTACTGGTCTTTAAACTGATCTCAAGTATTTTTTCAATAAGGCAAGAATATCTTGATTAATAAAAGAACTCTGAGGTATAGTATTTCCATGAGTAAATGTCATCATTTGAAAAGGATAATTTGAGATGGAGATAAAATACCTAAAAGTAACTTGATAGAAAACTTTGGTCTTCTAAGACCCATGATCACTTCCTATCCCAAATAGTTAAATGAGAATTTATTTATGTACATTTTGTATCCCAGGGTGTCCTTGAATTTGGAATTTTCCTGCCTCAGCTACTGAATGCTAGGATTTCAGACAGATGCTGCTACTCCCCACAGAATGCTTTTAGCTCAAAGTGCCTTCCACTGCTTTTTGCTTTTTTGTGTCTCTGGAACTCATGATTTATATAAATGTTCATTTATACTAAAGGGCTGGGGAGATGGCTTAGTTCATAAAGTGCTTGCTATGCAAACAGGAGGGCCTGACTTCGATCTTGAGAACCTATGTTTTCAAAAAAAAAAAAAGCCAGTGTGGCAGCCTAGGGAGATGACTTAGTGGGTGAGAATGCTTAGTGTGCAAGCATGAGGACCTGAGATCAGATCCCTAGCAGCTGCATAAAAAGCCAGGCCTGTGCCCAAAACCCTAGTATTATGGGGAGGATAGAGAGCTCCCTGGCTAGCCTAGCTGAAAACATAAGTTTCCAGTTCAGTGATGGACCTTGGCTCAAAGACTAGGTAGAGAGCCATAGAGGAAGACATTTGACTTCTTCCATGGGCCTCCTCACATGTGTACATGAGCGTGCATGCCTACATATCCCCTCTCCCATACATAAAAGCTGGTACAGTGGTGGGTGCTTATAATCCCAGTGCTGGAGAAGTGAACATGGGAAGATCCCTGGAGCTTGCTGGCCAGCCAACCTAGTTTTAATTTGTGAGTCCTAGGCCAGTGAGAGACTATGTCCCAAAAAATAAAACAAAATCCTCACAAAAACAAACAAAACTAGGTAGATGACCTGAGAGGTGACACATGAGGTTGACTTCTGGTCACCACATGTGTATACATACATATCCACACACATTATCCACACACATACACAAAAGAGGGTTTTTTTTTTTTTAAAGATAAATAATAGCAAACTTAAAAAAATATTTTATATTTTTATTTTGTGTGTATGAGAGGTGACACATGAGGTTGACTTCTGGTTACCACATGTATATATATAACATGTCCACACACATACACAAAAGAAGGTTGTTTTTTTTTAAAGATAAATAATATCAAACTTTAAAAGAAAAATATTACTATTTTTATTTTATGTGTATGCATGTATTGCCTGCATGTAGGTAAGTACACTCATGTCATGCAGTGCCCACGGAGGTCAGAAGAGGCTGGAACTGGAGTTACAGACAGTTGTTAGCTGCCATGTGGGTGCTGGGATTCAAACCCAGGTCTTCTGTAAGAACAACCAGTGTTCTTAACTGCTGAACCATCTCTCTAGCCCCTAATATCAAACTTCTGTAGATCATGTCAAGATCAGTAGGATGTTCTGTGATTGTGGTACTTTTGATATTTTCCAGTCCTTCATAGATTCTTGTGAGCAAAAGGCAAGAACATTGTTTCAAATAGAGATTTAGTAGTCATGGCTCTGGTGGAGATTATAACTTTGAGCTTTGTTTTTTTGGGGGTAGACCAGACTGGCCTAGAACTCCCGAGAGATCTGCCTGCCTCTGCCTCCCAAGTGGCTGGAATTAAAGGCATATGCTACCATGCCTGGCAAAACTTTGAACTTTTTAATAACTCTGTAATATCATAGTCTGTCATCTCTATTTTGCTCTCCCTTTGTGGTGGTTGTTTTTTGTTTGTTTTGTTTTTGATTTGGCAATTGTAGTGGGTTGAATCATCTTTCCAAAATTCTGTCCACCTGGAACCTCAAGAGTGTGACCTTATTTGGAAGCAATGAAGCTGTGATTTTTCTGAGCACTTACTGTGTACCTGCTGCTCAGCTTCATTTCTTTTTTAATGTTTGGTATCAGTTCCACAAGGTAATTAAATCCCAGGACAAGGAAATGGTTTGTAGAGGCAAAAGTACTTGTTTGGGATTCAAGCCCTGCCTGTGACTCTGCAGCTCTTACCCTTTCTCTTATGTTCTCCTGCCTCCTGGATGTGGGTGGGGCACAGTAATAAAAGGACCACCATTTAGAAAGTTTCTGCTGTAGGTGCATTTTTACATATATTACCACTGATCTTTACCCTAATCCTACAGACTATGTCTTGAATGCTTATTTCTGGAGCTCTGGTTAACTGGGGCAGCTCATGTATCTCTGTGCCCATGGAGGTAGGCCATGATTTAGCCTCTCCCTGGATATTTGTCTGGACTGATAACTTCCAGGAATCCGACTGTACCTGGGCTTTTAGTGGGAGAGTAAGAGGACTTGAGACATTTACTTGAAACTTTCGGGGTTCCTGATTCATTTGGCCACTGCCTCATGGTTTAATATGGGTCACATACAGAGTATACTGTTTAGAAATGAAGCAGTGATGCAAATGTATAGACATCCTTTGGGTTGGGCTTTTATCTCTGAGAAATTTCTGCCTTGGGACCACAGGACATCTATCTGTGCTTCTGCAACAGGTTAGATGGAGACAGCAGTCCCAAGAAGTGGGTTTCAGGGAAAAAATTTTTTTACAAGTTCCTGGCAGAAGTTTGGCAGCTGAATCAGATTTCATAATTAAGAGTATTAAAAATATTTTCTGAGGTGGTTGACTCTTTGCAGTGCAGTTATTAGTGGGTTTAGAGGCAGGCTGCCAAGACAGAGATAGAAAATATTGCATAATGTACATTGCCAGCCAGGTTAGTGTTTGTCTGTGCTGAAGAGCCTACTTCTTTGTCTTCAAGGTAAAACTCCGTATGATTAAGTCCCAAAATGGTAGTTTTAATTGGCCACAGTGCTAATAGAATGGCTAGCAGAACACTAAGTATCCCATGCTATTCTGTATATTTTGGAAGAAAACTGTAGAACTGTGGCTTTCACAGCAAAGATAGGTAAGTAGTGTCTGGAGAGTGTCCAGAGGCTAGACTGAACCCCTCTGATAAGTGTGAGCAGTTGGGATGGTTCTGCCTGATAGCTGAATAGCCAGCATGCAGAGAGGGTGGGGTGAAGGGCTGGGGCAACTGAGATGACAGGCAGCAGTGCCCATGGTAACCTTTTAAAAGAGGGCACAACCCTGGGTATAAACTTGACTTTTAAAGAGGGCATAAAAGTACATCCAGTTGAGCTTGTTGACTGTCTCCTTGGAAGCTGGTATTATGATCAAATGGAATGGTGGGAACCCAGCAGTGTGGGGGCACTTGCCTAGCATTTGCAAGACTCTGGGTGCCAGCCCCAGCATTGGAAAAAAAAGTGTCAACTTTAAGGTATTAAGTCAGATAATTCCAATCTCAGAACTGCTGTTTTTCTTGAAGTATTTTAATAATTGATCTTAAAAGTGGTATGTTTTTCTTACAGATTATTCAGATAATTGCCTTGGCTCCACATTTCATGGAAATCTTGGGCTGTGATGTTTAAAGCTACCTGCTTAGCTCTTGTTTTTCCTCTTCCTTAATATTTGCTTACTTAATACTCGTTTATTTAATGCTCAGTGTTAATTTTCTTCTATGTTGTAATAGTTTTATAAAGAAAAACACTTTTTCCTAGGCGTCTCCATTTGAACTTTTTGTTGTTGGTTTTTTTGATGACAGGGTCTTAACGATCTAGTCCAAACTGACCTTGAATTTGAGATTCTGCCTCCTCAGCCACTTGAGTTGCTGGGATTATAGGTGTGTACCACCACGCCCAACTTTGTTTTGAACTTTTCATTCTGGTAAATTCCTTGAACATATTCACACCAAAAACACTACCCAATTTCAAGAATCAGTGTAGCTATAGGTCTTGTAGAGTTTTTACCTTTTAACCTTTTACCTTGTAGTGTTCTAGGGTGCCTAGCCAGCTTCCAAGTTAACTGACTAATTTCACCTTTCATACTTTTCCATCTGAGTGCATTTCTTTTTCCCTAGTAGTTTGTTCATTTGGTAACACGAGAAAGGGATACATCTCTATTTACTAATTACTTTTCAGTATAGCGCCACTGACAGCGTTTATGTGCCATATAACAATATACCTGTTGTACAAATAAATAGTCCACAGGCTAGTAAAAATTATCTTGCTTAAAATTGTAAGGAAAAATTGAAACTCCGAGTTCAAGCATTCTTGTAGATTTCTTTAGAACAACAATAAACAAGATCAACTGGATCAGGTAGATTATTTGTATAACCCTGAGAAGCAAGCCTAGAATTGACTAATGAAAATTTCATGGACCTGGTGATTGTTTTAAAGCTGTGTTAAAGCAGATGCTGGTAGTGTGCTGGCTGTAGCACACTTGGACTCTTAAGTGCCTGGTAGATAACTTCCTAGATGAGCTAGTATACTGTTTCTTGAAATTAGTGTCCTAGATCAGGCCTTCTATCTCCAGCCCTGTCCAGTAAAAGATAAGTTTACAGCCTTCTGTCTGAATGGGTGCATGTCCTCTGTTGAACTGAATTATCTAAATCAGTCCCCCCTAGTCTCCTCCCTTTCCAAGAAAGATCCTTATTTCAAGATGGAAAGGCTCAGTGATTTCAGCTGTATTTTAGACTTTATCACATTTAACCTTCATATCAATTGCTAAGGTAAAATTTGGTTCTCAACTGTAGACACAGTTTAGTAGGTGTTCTTTGGCAGGAAAGGAGAGGTTTATTCCACTAATCTCATAAATATTAGAGACTGCTTCCAGTTAACTTGTGGGCACCCATCCTGAGTAAGTGGGGCTCTATGTATTAGATTAAGAAGGATATCTTATGTTAGTGAAAACTGTTGTCTTCTGAAATGGCTTTAAAATAATCAAGTGAATTTTTAAATAAAAAAATTAACAATTCTTCCTTTGATGATACAGTTTAATCCAGGTCTACATTGTATAACCAAATATAAAATTAATTGGTGAATCTATTTTAGCTTTCCATGCAGTGGAAGTATTCCTGGGATTTTGTTTGTTTTTGGTGTTTTGAAGGCAAGATTTCCTTTGTAGGCCTGGCTGGATTGGAATTGTAGACCAGGCTGGCCTCAAACTTGGCAGCAGACCTCCTGCCTCATTTTTTCAAGTGTTGGGATTACAGATAGGAGCTGCCATGCCTGGCTGCACTGGGAATTTTCTCTCTTTGCTCCCAGGATTTTCCCTGTTGATGTGTGCAGAATAACTGTAGCCTGATTTGCACCCAAAGTCTTTGTCTTTCCATTGACCCAGTGTCTTATTCTTGTGACTGAATTGTTTTATGCACGTCTTTCTGCCTCAAGCAGAATCATAAAGCTTACAAAAGACTTTTCTTCCTGCTTGTTATCTTGTGCATCTTTGCTGCTCAAGATGAAAATATCTTGGTTTTATTGTTTGTTGTATCACATGATTTTACAACTTTGAAAACCCATTTGTCAAAGTAGTTGCTGGATAATTTCAACTTAAGTTGAGAGTCACTTTCTTAATCTCCTTCCTCTTAAAAAAAACATTATTTTGCTGTGGGAAAATTTTTATTGTTTTTTTGGCACATAGTTTCATGGTTGAACCCTTGGATAATTTGTGAAAAGTTCAAGCTCCTTTGCCTCTAGTTTCTGATTATTAGCTCCTCTGAAAAAAAAGTACACATTATTATAAAAAACCTTCCTGATAGTTTCTTGAAGTGTTGTTTGGCAAATGAGGGCACACCCTATCTGTGTTTTAGAGTCACCCGGAGAGCCTAAAAAGCACCAGTGCCCAGATCCCATCTTAAAGCAGTTAGGTCCAAGTATCCAGATGTGAGACCTGAGTATCTGTAGTTTTTAAGTTTCCCAGGCGGTTATTACATATAGTTAGGGTTGGGAACTGAGAGAAATGGTCTCAGAGAAAGGAGACTTTGTGGAAGTCATTGACTCAGTAATGACTCTTGGACTCCTGTTACCCTTCTCTGTGGGAAGATTACAAGGTAGAGTTTGCCACCATGTAAGCACTGGATGAAAAGTGCGTCGGGCTGGGATCTAAGACTACACTTGGCTTCTAAGACAAGGGCATCATTCCTTAACAAGCTATATTTAACTAGGATCTCCTCCTCGCCTTTCTTTTGTACAATTGCGTGTGGTTTATTTAAAGTTTCCAACTCCCACTTGTTTTTTCTAGTCTCCATTGGACCCTAGTTAACTTATTTTGAAGTCTGCAGGAACTTTTAAGAAGAGATGGTACTGTTTGGAGACATTGCATAAGACTTGAAAACTGAGATACATTAATTTACTTGTTTCTTTTGAGTAACCTACTGTGATATGCTGGAGGCTTCCGCCATATTCTGATATATTAAGATAGTGGTTCTCATAGTGTGGTTCCTAGACTAGCAGTACCAACATCACATAGACACATGTTGGGAATGTCGATTCTCAGAGCCATCCCAGACATACTAAATCAGAAACTCTGGACTCAGCAATCTTTTTGTTTTAACAAGCCATGCAGGTGATTCTGCTGCAAGCTGAGGTTTCAGAACCATACTTTTCAAGTCATTTGCTCAGTGTGGAATTCTCATGATAATAGACAAGGAGCCAGCATCATAATTCTCATGCCACCTTGGCTTCTGAATCCCAACACAGGGAAAAATGAATAGGTATCTTGTGGCAGAATCTGTTGAAATGTAGTAAAGCCCTGTCCCCCTGAGTATTCTAGACTTCCCGTAGATCCTTATTTCCCTGTAGTTTTCTGAACAAGGCAAGGGTACCAACCTCCTTCCAGGATGACAGTTATGGGAGCAAAGGACCCACTCAATGTACAAAGGAAACCAAATGTTCATCCAGAGGTATATACTGTGTTCAAAGGGCTTGTTCATAGATTGGATTTTGGTTGCATAATGATCTTCTCTTGTTTGTTTGCTTTGATCTTTGGGGAATGTCCTTAGAGGGGACAGGGGAGTAGTTGCATGAACTCATCCCCAGACATCCTCGGATGGATGTGAGACATGTGGGAGAAAGATAAGATTAAAATGTGCTGGGTGTAATCAGGGAGAGAAGGGGAGAGAGAGCAGCAGCTCTGGTGATGAAGTCAGGCAAGGAGAGTGAGCAGGTGACGTCTCTCTTCGTTCAGGAACCTAAATGGTACCTGGTCTTATTCACCATAAGGTGAAGCCAGGGATCGATGGTATTATTTGCTGCTTGCCAGTATCATTGGGTTTGTAGTCCATTAAGCTGGACCTCATAATCAGCCGTATTAGACATAACTGATGGCTTTAGGAGTATAAATAGTGTAAAAACAGTGGGTAGGCCAGGACTAGAAGTTCATTTTAGGACCTCATAGCAGCTGTTTCAGAATGTTGCCTGACATTCATAAATTTCTGTATCTGACACATTGGGGAAGAAAATTCACCCATATTAGCTTAGATCACAAATTCTTCTGTGTTAGTGGCATGCCTTCTGTATATAGCCATACCCATGATGATGTGGCTTAATACTGAGCCTCCATAGGGCAGTGCTCTGGGCTTTTGGAGTAGGAAAGACTGGCAGGTCAGTCTCCTGATTCATCAAGATCCTTGAGAGGGGTACAGAAGATGGGTTTAGGTATTGGATAGGCACATGGAGAGGCTTTTGTGTGGGGCCAGAGTTTGAGGTTTCAGTAGTGAGTTACGAACACTGCTGGCAGTATTCACACTTGGACTCCGGGAGAATACTAGGGACTTATAAAGATCAGAAGTCAGTTGGATTCAGGTGGTGGAAACTTGAAGTGCCTGGAACAATGGGTGCTTTCCAAAGCTGTCACTACTTGTAGTGGAAATGTATAAACATGGCTTCCATTTTGGTTTTCAAGTGTGCTTTGGGAGCAAGGAAAGGAGTATGTTTTGAAAGGATCTGGCATCGAGGATTCATTTACTGAGGAGTAAGTCAAAAACACTCAGGTTCATAGGAGAATGCCTAATCGGCAGGAGTTAAAGGCTTGGTTCCAGCCTAGTGGGCCCTGAGATGTTGGTTCCTAAGGTGCTGTCTGAGGATATCAGTGAGGGCCATTATCTGCTCAAACATTTTTTTTTAATTTCCTTCTTACAGGCTGTAGAGGAAGCCCATGGCTTTGAAAAGAAGGTCCCTGTGTCTCTACTTGGCTGCAGAACTGTAGAGAGCTATAGATGAAAGCTTTTATTCACCCCCACACACACTAAAAAAGGGGGGCAACCATTATAAGCCTTCAGCGTGAGTTGGTGTGAATAGGTGTGAGTGTACAGTCACAGTCTTCAGTTTTTCATGGCTGTAGCTCAAAGGACCTGTTATTGAACACTTAGTATTGTGCCAGTTCAGTTACAAGCTCAATAGTTCTTTCCAGTTGCAGTAGAGGTACAGAATAGTAAGTGAGCTGGCAGGTGATTGGAGGTGGGATACCAGCATCAGTGTGCCTCTACTTTGACAAAACTCCAAATCCTATCCAAGCTTCAGGGATTTTGGTTTTGATCTTATAATACTGCCTGAGATCTCACTGGGTGATCTTTTCTGTCATAATTCTCATTGTGATTTAAAAGAAGAGAAAGGAGGGGAGTTTGCATGATCTACTGGAATGGAAACAAATACGTTCACCTTGCTTGTCACTGTTTCAGAACCAAGAACAGTCTTGAGTATTAGGGTCTAGAAAGTGTTCACATGGAACACAAAAGACTTTTCAGACTTGTACTCTGATGATAAGTGATTGCTTCTTCTTAGGAATAACACTCTCCAACATGTCCATTTTTCTTGAGACCACAGTGCAAATGTAAGTGATGTAACAAGAAGAGCGGCCTGGTCATCTTAGGTTCAGAAATAAGACACACATATTGTACTCCACACTGCATCTAAACTTGCCCGTATCCCTTTTTTCCCCTTTCCTCTATGTCTCTTCCTTGTGTCCTCCTCCTTTCCTCCTCCATCTCTCTCCCTCCTCTCTTCACTGTAGAAGCCTAATTGTGTACCCTCATTTGATTACTGGATATCATACTTGAAAGGGGATGGGCATTTAGATCTAGCTCTCACTCTTTTCTTTGGGTCTCCTTCACACTTGCCTTCACATTATAAGTTCAAGGCATTGTGGTTCAAAATGACTGCGGTGAACCATGTTGAATGATGGAAGCAGGCCAAGTTGTGGAGGACAGGGGTGATTACTGGATGGAAGTCTAGAAACATGGGCGATAGTCCAGTATAAATTCCTTGGCAGAAACTGGAGGGTTATAGCTGTGGTTTCAACAAATTATTAGGGACAATGGCGAGGTTTAAGAGTTAAACCATTATGTAATTTCTTCAAAGAACACTATCAGATAATACATGTATACCCACAGCTAGATGCTGTCACTAAGGACCACACTTTATAATTAAAGTGCAAATAGAACTTCCAGTCTCAATTATAGAATCTTTGAGACTGGGAGAAACGTGAACCATTTGCAGTTCTTCCCAGGAAGAAAAAGAGGAAGCAGTGATTTTGTGGTTCTGAAATAAATAATAAAGCCCTGTGTTTCTAAAAGTACCTTCCAAGTAGTTCAGAGTGATGAGTCATTTCTTCTTTGTCAAGGTAGAAGAGGTATCCTGTCTACAAACTAAGTCCGTGGTGCTGATAGGTAATGGAATGAGAAGCAAAGAAATGGGAATTGCTTGTGCCATCTTCCCCCTATTTTCACCTTCCTGTGAAAAATGATCTGCAGCTTTCTGCCAATGCTTTGTTAAAAGAATGTGGTTGTCTGGTATTTCTCATCTGAATTAAAAATATAAAGTATCTTCATTTTTTTTATAGATTGATGAGAAAGATCAAGCTTTCTTAATATTATAAAATCTAGGTTGCACACTGTCCAAGAAAAAGCGCTAAAAACAGTGAAGGCTATTTTTGGAATGTTATATAAACAATTTCAACAATTATATGGGCACGAAATATTTTTTCCAGCACTCCTAACCCTCACAGGAGAAAGGAAAAATCAACCCACTTTCTTTGTTGGGTTAGCACCAGAGCATGCGCCTGCCAGCTACCTTTAACTCATGCTACGAACCTGATTTTGCTTTCCAGATGGAGAAACGGGCCTGGCAGGCTTATGAGTACAGGTAAAGGTGAAGTGTGTACCAAGACTCCCACACCTGTGCACCAGAGGACAGTCATATTTTCATCTGAGTACCTACCTGCAGATCTTTGAGTCCAGTTACAAGAATTTAGAAGCACCTCAGTCACAGACTAGTAGCATTTTTTAAAGTGGCTAAACTTTTTAACATAAAATGTGCTCCTCTGTATGTAGAACAAATATGTCCTAAAAGACCTAAAAGCAAATAAATGAGCCATTTGTCATTGTTTTTCCCTTCACCCCTCCGTGCTTGTCATAGAGGTGAGAGGCCCCTTTAGAGAGTGTTAGCAGTGGTGGTTTGTTGTTGTTGTTATTGTTGTTTTTTGAGGACAGTTTTTAGGGCAGATTTGATGTTTTGCTTTCTTCTGCTGCGTATGTACCTCCAGGTCAAAGGTAGGGAGCTTGATCCTCGGCTTGTTGCACAGACCAGGGTTAGTGTGACAGCCAGAGCTGTTTTCCTGGCCCTCAGGCCCAGGCCTCCTCTCTACTGTATGTCCCTAGCATTCACTCATCCATCTACCTGACCCTGTTGCCTGAGAGGCTTTCTGTGAGGACTGATACGGGAAGAAAATTCATGGTAAATTGGTGCTGAAACCCCTGAGCTGTGGCATGGGTGCCATCAGTTTGCCCTTTTCTGCTTGAGGAAATTTAGGTTCAGAGATGTAAAGCGCTTACCTGAAACTACACAGTGAGGCTACTGTTAATTATGCACTGACTTGATGGACACTAGCATTTTTTTTTTTTTTTAAGGCAATGTCTTGCCCGTGTAGCCCAGGCTGAGCTTGAGGAGATGGTCTCATGAAGATGTGTAACATGCCTGTGCCTACTAGGACCCCACTCTTACTGCAGAAATCACTGTCCTATCCCTAGGGAGAAACAAGACTTTATTTCACTATGTGCTGTGTACAGGCATTGCATGAAATACACCTAAGGGAGACCTTTTTTTGGTGGCCCAAATGATACCTTCACACCTGCTAGACCCTGAGGAAAGTTTTCCTTGTGTTGGCCCTGTACTCCAGATTCATGGAGCCTGATTTTCTAAGTGACTGTAACTTTCAGGATTGTGCCTGAAAGAATTACTTCATGTAATGTTTACTTTGTGTCAGAGGAATGGGCACAGTCATCTGGATCAGTGGGTTTAATTGGCAGTAGTTTGCTACAAGGGAAATTTTCAGTTCCACCAGTCTTAATGTTGAGCAGTCTAGGTATTAAATGTTGTTGGGTAGACTTGGCTATCTTTTATTGAGAACTTGGCCTCCAGCACAACTTCCTGTAACTATTAAAGTCTGATTGGTAATGCTAAGCTCCTCTTAGGCTCTGGAAAAGCCTGGCAGTGTCTAGAATGAGGACTTTCTTTTACTTTGGCCCTGAGAGCAAAATTGCCACTTGTAATCTCTTATTTAATGTTCAAGAAATTTCAAACTTAACAGTGATTATTAAACGTTTTTGATAAACAGGCTGTCTGATGCTATGATGAATTAGATCCTGTGTGTTCTTTAAAAGTACAATAAAAATACAGCAGATTATCTGAATTTTACTCCTGTGAACAGAGTTTTGTTAGTGACATGAACGGATGAATATTCTGATCCCTCAGCTCTGACTGGTGGCATTGGTGTTGCCTTCTTTAGGCCTTACTCAGGTTAAATCCTAAAGCCAAGGGGAAATATACATGTCTAGGACTCTCACAAGTTAGTCATTGGGGACAGAACTTGAGGACGTGCTACCTGGACCACAGCTATGATTATTTACCTGTCTGCTTTCATTCAGTAGATGTCGTAGTACATATAAGTATGGACACAGAAATGGGGTTTGCCTACTTTTTTCTTTGTGTGATTTTCCATGCAGAGATGGACTGCACTGCGTTGCCCAGGCTGTCCTTAATCTCCTGAGTTTACGTCATGCTCTTGCCCTCAGCTTCCCGAGTAGCTGGCACCACTGTGCTGCTCTTGGCCTTGCCTTTTTGTTTTGTTTTGTTTTGTTTTATTTGAGATTGGGTCTCCCTATGTAGCCCTGGGTAGCCTGGAACTCCCTATGTATGTAGACCAGGCTGGCCTCAAATTCACAGAGCTCCACCTGCCTTTGCCTCCTGAGTGCTGGGATTAAAGGTATGCACCACCATGCCCGACTTGCCTTGCTTTTTGATGAGTATACAGTTCAGTGAGTGACAGGTCTGTGCAAACAGAAAGTTGCTGTATTTTGCGGGGAGAGCTCACCTACTTCATTTAGAAAGGATGATCTTGCTGGGGTTTACATGATGGCATGTCTCACTGCCGTTATTTTCACATCTGATAATAAATTTCCTACAATACAGTGTGATGTTGTTTGTTTTCTTTTGTTGATAAACATAGTAACCAAAAAATTCTGCAGAACTTTCATAACTGCAAGTGAAAATGATACATCACAGGCCCTGCTTGCTAGATTGCAGGGTGCAGGGCAGTGGGTATTGTCCTCCGTTCACTTTGGCTTTGCTTTTTGTTTGGTTAACTGTGAAAGAATACCAAGTCTGCTTTTTGTAAAGGAGGTAACTTGGGCTCATCCCAGCAGGGAGAATATTGGATGAATTAATGAGCAGAATGCACATAATAATGACACACTTTTTAGTATTTTGATGATTTAACCTACATCATTCAACTGAAAACTTGCTTTTACTAGACTGAAGAGCCAATTTTGGATGATGCCGAGCCAATTCCAGTATGTATATAGAATGGTTTGAATTTTCATTTGGCTCAAACCTAGGGTGTAGACTAATACTAATGACGCTCCTCCAAGGAACCCTGGACAACCTCAGAAGTTCTAATGGGAGGTAAAGGCAGGAGTCTTGCTCTTATTTTGTAATGGTGAAATTGAAGCATGTAACTTGCACCGGGTCTCTGAGCTAGGCCCTTTTGAAATGAGAAGGTGAATCCCCATTTGGCTCTTGTTTGGTGATAACTGATTTCTCTGGAGTTTCTGAATCTTGGCCATCTTGCCACAGCTTCTAGAGAGCAGAGGTTTTCCACTTGGAGTTTACAATCTGCTGAAAGCCCCTAAAAACAGCCTCAAAGCTCAAAAACAGGCAAGGACTTTCAGGCCACTTGGCCTGGGTACTCCACCACAATGCTGTGTTTGGATCCCAGGTTGCAGTGGGTCCCTGTCACTCTGCTGCCCCCTCAGTGCTTCAGTAGAATGATGCTGGCTTTTCCCCAGACAGCTGGGAGCCTCTCAAGGTGTGCCCCATGCTCTTGTCTTTTCTGAGATGTCTTTCACCTCCCATTAGTGCTCTTAGAGGCTATTCAGGGCACATTAGGAAAAGCCATCATTGTTATTCCCTTAGCCTGCAGCCTCCCAGGTTTTAGTGAAATGAAAATCTAAACCACTTTAAATACACATTGGGTGCAGTATCATCTGAACTCAGCTCTGTGTCAAAGGCTTCATCAGAGCAGTAAGTATACTGGCCCAGGCTTCAGCCCTTCTTGTGACTGCTTCCCTTATGAATCCTTTTGGGGGGCGTGGCAGAAAGATGAGGGATTTATGTCTGCCTCTGCTTCACCCAGTCCCTCTCCATTTCCCACCAGATTGCCTCAGACTGACAGAGCTGTCTTTTCTGGGTGGACTCAACCTACAGAAAAGCAAAGATCACTTTCAAAGAAGGTGTTAGTTTCAAACTTGGCTTTGCTGATTCTCCTCCTTGTATCAAATGTACCACTAAGTGACAAGGCCTAAAGGTTAAAGTTGGTAGAGCCTTTGTAGTTGTTGGAGTTTGGTTAAAAATTTGACTCTTGAGTTTCATAGCAAGATTTGCTCCTAACTTTTAACTGTCTTAGGAGACAACAGGTCAGTTTCACAGCAGCAGCCTGGCATTTCTGTTGCTGTAAAACATTTTCTTTAAGCTATCAGGAGCCAAGTGTGGTGGCACACATCTTTAATTCCAGCCTTTGGGAGTCAGAGACACGTGGATCTCTGTGAGCTCAAGACCAGCCTAGTCTATATAGCAAGTTCCAGTCCAGCTGGGGCTATAGGGATACTCTGTCTCAAAAAGCCAAAGACCAAAAAAAGATATCAGAAGGAAAACATTGATCTAACAGGCAGTTCTCATTTTGGAGATTTGGTCCTCTAAGACAGTGAACTAATATGCGTTCATTCCTCAGTAGCTCTTAGTTACATCTTTATTTCTCACCTTTTCGGGAATCATGATAGGAATTTGATTGGGTCTTAACAGATAAAACAGTATGGATCAGGTTCTTTGGGGGGAAAATAGCCCCTGGGAGGAAACTGCCAATAGGTGGGCAAACTGAGGAATTAGAAGAGGATGGCAGAAGGCAGAGCCCTGGTGTGAGAAGTGGTCTATACCAGGTAGAAGTAGCAGAGACTCAATAGGAAGAACTGGTTAAGGGGGGATACCAGGAGGCTAGGGTGTGGTTGGCACTCAACACCTGTGCACTGGCATTCTGGACTTCAGTGGGTCATATGTAGTAGGTGACAAGACCCTGGTCCTGATGAAGGAGGCAGTCAGGAAAGGGCTTAGGAGTCAGTGTGAGAACTACATTTATTTTTATTGAGCAGCATCTTTACAGTAAACCTGAAGGTGTAAACAGTACTCTTTCTCAATTGATGAAAAAACTGAGGCCTGGAACTGGGTCCACCAATTTGTCTGACTAGTATTTGTTGGGCCATTGACCAAACTCATGCAGCTCCTGAGTGCCATAGTGAATATAGACCCAGTCTACACACTCAGCTTCCTGATGTCACTACTTATTCAGGGCAGGAACATACTCTAGGTGACAAGAGGGTCTGAGACTGCTCTAGGAAAGAACTGATCCTGGGGTGTTGAAGGGACTAAGAGGAATCCATAGAGGAACATCAGCTATGGGGTTTGAGAAGAGTAGGTATCAGGCAGCCACTCACAGCTTATGAAAGTGTGTGTGTGTGTGTGTGTGTGTGTGTGTGTGTGTGTGTATACACCTGCTTACACCCACGTACAAACAGTTGCACATTTGCTCTTAAAGTGAGAGATGTGGCTCAGTATTGGCCTTGTTTTTTCTCTCTTTTAGACCAGTCTGTGTTCCTGCAGACAGACGAGGCATTGTTTAAAGTACAATGTATTTGCCTGCTTTTGCATTGTCATCAGAAACCCTTGATGAAATGTTTAATCTCTCTTGAGTTTATCTGTACTTAGTTGATCTGCCTGGTGGTACATTTGGTTCTAGAACCTGGGACTTTGCCTTTTGCACACCTGCGTTGTGTTAAGTCAGTCATGGGACACTCATATTTTTGTAGAAAATTTAAGGATTCCTACACTTTGAGATGATTCAGACCAGTGTTTCCAACTCCTAACACTAAACGGGACACATGCAGAAGGCTCCCATTCCCTCCTCTCTCCTCTGGCCTTTTCTGGGTATGGCTCTCCTTCCTAATGTCTCCTGTTTACAGTAAGGCAAAGACTTTGTCTCCAAAGAACAGTGTTTAAGATAAAGATACTTTTAAAAAATATTTATTATTTTTATTTTATGTGTATGCATATATTGCCTGCATGTAGGTAAGTGCACCTGTGTCATGCAATGCCCACGGATGACAGAAGAAGCTGTCAGATCCCCTGGCACTGGAGTTACAGACAGTTGTTAGCTGCCATGTGGGTGCTGGGATTTGAACCCGGGTCTTTTGCAAGAACAACCAGTGTTCTTAACTGCTGAGCCATCTCTCCAGCCCTAATAAAGATACTTTTAAAGCTACTTTAACAGAGTGAAAGGCTCTTAAGTTCTCCCACAGTCTGGTAACCCCTGGCATTGCTGTGACACATTTAAGAATGTTTTGTCAATCTTAAGCTGAAATTCAATAAAGATAATTAGGTATTTTTAAAGTAAATTATTTTAAACTATTAAAATGCATTTTATAGCCTAACTGGTAGCTTACATCTTTATCCCAGAACTCAAGAGGTCCAGACAGAAGGATTGTGAGTTAAAGGTCAGCCATGACATAGTTAGTTCAAGGCCAATTTGGGCTACAGTGTGAGACTCAAAGAAAGAAAAAGAAAAGAAAACATTCATTTTGCTGATTTGTTGGTTCATTTGCATAGTGGGTTGACTGGATAGAGAAAGTTTTTTAAGTTAAACTTATGAAAATTAAGATTTACAAAAATGATAAATTGAAGTTGTACAATTGAATTTCTTTAATGAGCTATGCATTTTATAATTTTTAATTAATGGGCCCTTTTACTATTTCAGAAATTCAGTTGTAGCCAGCTTTATAAGAATGCATTTGTTACACAGAATGAAATATGTGCATGGACCCAGACCAGGCCTTCTCCTTTCTTCCCTCTGGTCAATTCTGCTTCTACGTTATATCCCATGGTTTCTTCCCTTCCCCCTCAAAAAGGCAGAGACTAAGAAACTTAGACTATCAAGACACTGAAACTGTCTTTGTGGTGAGTCAGGGTCACTGCTCCACTGGCTGGGAAACAATAGGCTGGGCCTTCCAGAACTATTGCAAGCTATAGTTGGTGGCGAAACAAGGAGTTTGACTGGGCCTTGTCCTGACACCGAGCTTCAGTGGGATGCAGTGGCATTAGCACTGCTTTCTCCTGTGCTGAGATGAAACTGGGGGCTGAGGAGAAGGGTAGACAGAGAGACAGACATGGTTTGTTCTGGTGTGAGCATGGAAAAACTGGAAGAAATGCTTAGAATTTTGATGCAAAGTAATTAAAGCACTAGTTCCTTAAGGTTTACTAGGTAAATAAACTGTTGCAGGTTTTATAATAGATGATTTACAAATGGATGTTTCCTTAGACAAATGGATGTTTCTGTAGACAAGATAGACAGGTCTGCTTTATACATCTGGTAGGGTAGGAGTAGTTTGCTACTAATCTGTTTTTGAAGAGAAAAGTGGATGGCTTCATGGTGCTCTGTGGCCCATTCCACAAGTAGCTGTTTTCTCTGATCCAGCTTTATTTCAGAAAATTACTGTTTTTGAATTTTTTTAAAAAAAGCCAACTAAATGGTAGAGAGAACATAGGCTGTACTTAAACTAGCGTTGGTCGTTTTTCCTGGTCACAGCAGCCCACAGTTTAGAGCTCTGTGATGTAAGCATTCCCTGGCCGGGTGCTGAAGTCTTGTCTAAGCCAGGCCTTGGCTGCCCTGGTCTACACAGACACAGGCATGACCTGGATCTTTGTTTACTTCCTCTCCAAGTGCTGGGGACATTGAGTACTAAAGAAGGACTGTGTGCTTGCACAGACACTCCTGCCAGCACCTCAGCCCTGCGTTCCTGCCTGTCTTGGAAAGCACCACATCCCTGAAGCTGGCTTTTGCTCTTAGAGTGCAGGCCTTACTCCCCTGCTGTGTACCCTGTTCCAGGATTCCAGTACAGGCTTACAGGCTTCTCCCTGCATCTAGTCCAGGCTGGAACTCCAGTTGTAGCTGCCATTGCTTTCAAGAGCTGAGGAAGAGTCAGGTAGGGGTGATTGGTTACTCAGTGTGCCTCTGTGACTAAGATTTGGAAAGTAGGGCTTTCCTTACAAAAGTAATATCTGGAAAGCAGGGTTTTCCTCGCAGGCCTGTGAGAAACTTCAAGGGCTCTTGGATTATACCAGGTTCCAAGGTAGAGCCTCCTCCCAGTTGCTCATGCTAGTCAAATTTAAGACTGATTCTTTGCAATTTTATGAATAACCCAAACAAAAGCTTGTTGCCAGATGCTATTATAAAAGCAAGTGGTATTTTTCTAGAGAACTTTTTCATCTTTAATTATGCTATTGGCATTAAGGGTTTTATTCTTAACTAAAGGGTATCATGCAAGGTGTGGTGGCACACCTTTAATCCTAGCACTTAGGCAGCAGAAGCAGGCCGTTCTCTCTCAGTTCCAGGCTAGCCTGTTCTACGTAAAGGATATACAGCCAACTAGGGCTGCATAGTGAAACCCTGGATTTAATCCCCCCCCCCTTTTTAAGGATAATGCTCAAATTTGGGGAAAGGAAAGGTATATACTATTTAGAGAATCAAATGGCCACAAATGAAGACTCAAGACTAATATTTCTGTCAGAAATTTGGGTGTCTTGCTCACAAATTCAATTATAGTTTAGAAAATATGCAACTTTCCTCAGTTTGGTGTGAAATTGTGGCTCATTTGTGAATATCATGTACAATGTTTATACTGTAGGGAACCTTAGAAGAACTCATTCTAACTCAGCCTTCCCATTTGACAGAAGAAACTGGTGATGGACTCAGTACCAAGCTAGTTTGTGAGGCAGAGTAGTAAAGAAATAGGTCTTCTCACATCAGGCTTGCTCTGTCAGGTGTTGCAGTTTGTCCTTACACCTATGATAGAGTCCTACTTGGGAAATGGTTAAGGATGTGGATGTTGGGTATTGAAGGCTTCCTTTTGAGCCTGGGAGTATTAGATTGCCTTATTTAACAGCCTCAGTGTAGTTGGGACTCATGTTTAGAACTACACTGGAATTCTTTCAAATGAAATTTATTATCTTATTAATATTACAATAAATTACAAATAAAAAAGCAATTATAGTAATAAAAATGCTTTGTGGGGTGGGTGCATTAAATTAAAGATGGTCCATTTCCCTTGAGGATAGCGGTGCCTGTGTTAGGCAGGCAGTCACCCTGAAAATAGCATCTGTCATGTGAGGCATGTACTTTGTATATCTTGTTCCCTTGGAAACCCTAGTAGTCTTGCATGATATGGCAGTTAGTTAAACAAACTTTATGTGGTTATTTGTTTTCTAAACAGGACTTCTCAAGGGGATCCTGTCTCAAAAGAAATCTCATCACACCCTTCTGGTGGAGGGTAACTGAGGAAGCCTCATGAAATCCCAAATCCTCAACAGTCAGGAAGAAAGTGGGAGGACCAAAACCTGCACTTAACTGTAACCCTGAGGTTTGCTTTTCAGTCAGGCATTCAGGGAGAAGCACGTGGACGTTTGTTTGGTGCAGCTTCTTCATAGTTCTTCAGCAGCTTGAAACAGCATCTTGAGTGGGCAGTAAATAAAAACTTAAGGTTATCAGGGTTTTTTGCCCCCCAACTGCTTGGACAGATTGTTCTTTGGGGAGGCAAAGCAGAGTAAAACTTTGTGTTCCAAAAGCCTAGGTTTTGGACTTGCAGTTACTTTGAGTTACTTATGACTTCCAGTTATCGTAAAAGAAACAGTAATACTAGAAAATTTTAGCCAGGTGTGGTGGCACATGCCTTTAATCCCGGCACTCGGGAGGCAGAAGCAGGCAGATCTCTGTGAATTCAATGCCAACCTGGTCTACTCAGCAAGTTCCAGGCCAGCTGGTGCTACAGGAAGACCCTGTCTCAAAAAGACCAAAAAGAAAAGAAAATTAGAAAATTTTATGTACATGTTTTAAAAGCTTATTTTAAAACTGTCTTATTTTTATTAAAAAAAATTGGGGGACACTGGAGAGATGGCTCAGCGGTTGACAGTACTGACTACTCTTACAGAGGACCCAGTTCAATTCCCAGTACCCACATGGCAGCTACAAACTGTCCTTAACTCCAGTTCCTGGAGAATCCGAAGCCCTCTTCTGATCTCTGCAGCATTGCACTACACGGGTGCACTCACATACATGCAGGCAATACACTCATACACATAAAAATAATATTTTAAAAAATTTTTTGGGAAAAGTTGTGCTATACTAATACAAAGAGTACTATTCAGCAAAACTAAATTTGTGCCACAGGTGAATCTCAAAACCATGCTGAGAGAGTAGAATACATGCTACTTGCTTGTGTTTCTATGATAGTCTAGAAAAGGCAGAATTAACCTATAGTGACAGCAGGTCTCAGTGACTGTCAGGGGTGTGGGGGCAGGAGGTGGTTGATTGGGAAATTTGAGGGAGAAATGAAGATGTTTTGTTTATTATGGTGGTAGCTATGCTATGTATGTACATTTGCCAGAATTTTCTAACTATGTGCTTACAGAGGGTATATTTTCTGGTCATATAAATTATGCCCCCCAAAGCCAGTTTAAACTGGAAAAAAGAAGTGATTGGAATCTATTGTGTAATATAAGAACCAATAGCACCTATAGACATTTTCTACAGCACAGTCAGCTCGGCCCTTGGTGTTCACATTTCTTGTTACTCCTTTGTTCATCCTGAGAGAATCTTACTGTCTCTTCTTCTCTCCTTCTCATTCCATGGTTTTAAAGAGTAGAAACTCTGTCCTTTCATAAGTTTACAGTCTGTATTAGTAGTAAGCAAGAATGTGTCTTATTTGAAGCTGACTTCAGTTTTTTAAGGAGGGGGCTTTGTAAGTACTGGTGGTTTTTTCTGGAGTGGACGGAAGGGTGTGTGTTCCTCAGACAACTGCTGTGGTCTTGTACACCTATGTGAGTAACAGTGTACCTATTGAAAGAAAGTGTTCTGAGTTTGGCTCCTGGCATTTGTCTGCCACAGCTAGGGCCTTGGTTGCATGTGTGTTGTGGTCTCAGTCTTTGGGAAACCATTTGTTGGAAGGTGTTGAATATGGTTGGTGTGGTACTGAGAGAATAGGAGGAGGAAGAATCCTTCTGCACTCAAGGCCAGCTCTACTCTTTAATCGCAATCTCCATACCACTAGAATTTAGAGAGGGTATTTCTCCAGTATAACCACTAGGGAAAACTTAAGGTCTCTATGTCCAGTCAACATTAGACTCTAAAGAACTGACTTGCTGTTAATGGAACGTATTAGCTGGATTTGGTACAAGTGTTTTGTTTTTTTGTTTTTCGTTTTTGTTTAGAAGAGAGGAATACACACTATAGTAATTAGATGTTCTTTTATTTCCTAGTTTATCAAAAGATGTTGACTGTGAAATAGGGTGTGCAGATATTTTAGATCTTACTGTTTTTAAATAGATGAGAGAATGAGAAGAGGTTATGTTAGAAGCTTAACTGATCTTAAGGAAAGTTAAATATTGACATGAGATGGCAAAGTAAACATTTTTTTCCCCTTGCTGTATATCTCTTTGGGCATCGTTAGACTTTTCTTAAAGCTGTTAGAGCACTGAGGAAAGATGGCAGGAAGTTGCATAAATGCTGACAGGCTTTTCCCCTCTTTCTCATCTTTCTATCCCCCAAAGTTGTTGAAAATTTCATTTTAAGTAGAGGTCAAAGGGCAGCTTGAGATTTTCAGTTTTAAGTTTTATATTTATTTACAAAAGGTGAAAACAAGTGAAGTTTGAGAAACTTGAGAGAAAGAAAAGAGTAAATTTCTGTTCTTAAATCTCTGCCTCTCATGAGATTTGTGGAACAGTGAAAGACTGTTTTCATGCTCCCAAAGTTTAAAGGCCAAATTAAGAAAACAAAGTAGGCTGTCAAGTTGTTACAGTGCCAGTTCCTTAATAGAATGAAGACAGAGAAGGGTCTCCTGAACAGAGCTGCAGCATAGGTGGTCTCTGGCTTCTTCCCTCTAGTCTCACTTCCTCCTCTGGCCTGCCTCTCTGACTTTCTTTGAGCTTTAGGCTACATTGTTTCTTTCTCACTGCTTTCTAAACATTACAGCTGTAGATAGTAGGCAAATCCTAGATTTCTGTGGATGGTGGTGGGTTCTGGTCCTCCTTGCCAGGAAGCCACAAGTTATGGTGTATCTCAGAGACTGAATTGAGGAAGGACTAGGGTAGACAGCCAGGCACTGGCATGCCTGCTTGTCCCCACATCATACTTTGTTGAATCTGGCAGGACTCTGGCTCTTCACAAACCTGACTGCTGCCAGCCCTATGCTGTGTGATAAGGGTTGGTTATCCCTGAGACAAGTTTTGTAGGGCAGGTGCCTCTCCAATTCTTTATGTCCTTATAAAATCTTGTCAGCATGTGTGCCGGACTGTATGTGTCAGGGAAAATATGTGATGTGGTACAGGCAGTTGTAATCTAAGGTATTTTTGTGGTCATTGTCCAGACAACACTTAGCAAGAGCAGAGAGTGCAGTTTATCCTTCTGGTATTTAAATGTACTCAAGGGCAGACTTCTTTTCCTGAGGCCACACCTCTGCCCATTCTACCCTCCCATCCCCCAAGCTGCTGAGGCTTGCT
The DNA here is from genome assembly GCF_000622305.1 of Nannospalax galili. Classification (NCBI taxonomy): domain Eukaryota; kingdom Metazoa; phylum Chordata; class Mammalia; order Rodentia; family Spalacidae; genus Nannospalax; species Nannospalax galili. The sequence continues at coordinate 4,032,379 of NW_008355279.1, read as the reverse complement.
AACCCTTGTCAAGCCACAAGTTGGTGAGGCCAAAACCATGGGCCTATTTCTGCTGATTTCACAAGAAGTTTGAGCACAGTAGTGCTTTTAGGTAGAGATGTGAAATACAAATTGAGTTTTTAGGAATACTGGAAATAATTTCTAAAGGAGGGAAAGTGAAAAATACTTTTCATTATAATTGTCATCTCTCCACTTTTGAACTTAAGGTAAATTTAACTAATGTTGAAAAAGGACTTGAATGCTTATTATATTGCATTCATTTCCCAAACATGTGAATTGTTTTGTATGAAGCACAACTTAAGGTTTTATTATTATTTTTTAAATAGTTATTATTTTTATGTGTATGACTGTATTGTCTACATGCGTATAAGCACATCTGTGTCATGCAATGCCTGTGGAGTTCAGAAGAGGGCATTGGTGGATCCCCTGGAACTGGAGTTACAGATGGTTGTTATCCACCATGTGGATGCTGGGAATCAAACCCAGGTCTTCTGCAAGAACAGCCAGTGCTCTTAACTGCTGAACCATCTTGCCAACCCCAAGGTTTTGTTTTATAAGAACCCAATTAAAACTAGTATTAAAACCAAAGAGAGGCCCCTTCATCCTTTCATTAAGGCCAAATAGGTTTTTATAGTTTCTGTAACTTTGTTTGATGTTCTTCCTTTCTTTTAGAAGTGTATGTTCTGGGGGAAGGCAGTTTATTAACACAGGTCCTAAAGATGTAGTACTTACCCTAGGAAAGAAAGCAGAAACTGTATAGACTCTGCTTCTTATGTTCTAAGTTGTTACAGTTAAACCGCTTCTTATGTTCTAAGTCGTTACAGTTAAACCTGTCTGGTCTTTAAGCTGCGGGGAGCTTTATACACGCCTCCTGAAACCATAGAGACACCTGTGTTAGCACATGGGTGTGAGTGATCTGCTGGTAAAACATCATGCTACCTGCTGTTTATCTGCTGCCCCCTCACAGAGTCTTATGTACTCCAGACTTGCCTCAAACTCTTCATCTCCTGCCTCAGCCTCCAGAGAACTAGGATTATAGATGTGCCTGCTGTGCTTGACTTTGTTGTTGTTGGTGGTGGTTTTTGTTTGTTAGCTTTGCATTTTCTGCAGTACTGGGGTGCATCTTGTCATTTTATCTTGTTAGCTGCACAATTGATTATGCATTAATGGGGCAGGTGCAGAATAGTTCAAAATTCATGTAAGATAAATATTTTCATGGCAGCAGCCCTGGTTCCTTTCATTCTGTCAGGCTGACCACACTCTGCTTCCTTCTCCTGCCCTTGTTGTTTAAACTTACCACCCTTATTTTTTCTTCCTAAGATGTTCCTTTACTTTGAAGAATGCCTCCCACATTTACAATCTGTCAGTTTGCATTACCTCAACCGTGAAGGTCAGTGCCTTGTCAGCATTTCTCTTCTCCATTCTGTTATCCTTCAACATGAAAAACGTTTTTATAACACCATTTTTGCTATTATTTGCCAGTGATTTTGAGGAATAATGAGCCCCTTTAAGAAAGTTATACTGTGGGCGGCTGGAGAGATGGCTCAGTGGTTAAGAACATTGACTGCTCTCGCAGAAGTTCTGGGTCTGATGCCCGTGGCAGCTAACAGTCTTCAATAACTCTAGTTCCAGGGGATCCAACGCCCCCTTCTGACCTCCATGGATATTACATGGCATGGGTTCACTTACATATATGGAGGCAATATACCCATACACACAAAATAAAAAAATAAAATATTTAAAAAAGAAAGGTATACTGTGTATGCTGTAGGAAAAAAATGTAACTACAAGGACATTGTGTGTGTGATTTGCATATTTCAGGGGGATGCAGGCCCCCCTCTGTCTCATTCATGAACTCCTGGTTAATAACCGAGAATTTTTTTTTTTTTGTCTTTTTTTGAGACAGGGTCTCCTTGTAGCCCCAGCTGTCCTGGAACTCACTATGTAGACCAGGCTGGCCTCGAACTCACAAAGATCCGCCTACCTCTGCCTCCTAAGCCGAATTTTATTTATTTTTATTTTATGTGTATGAGTGTATTGCCTGCATGTATGTGGGTGCACCCATGTTGAAGTTTGGCTCTCTTTCACCTCTAGACAGTAAGAACTAGTAAGAACTTACAGAACCCAAATCTGATGTGTCTTTAACATAAACCAGTGGTACCATTCACATTCCTGCAATTTCCCTCTGAGGCCAGAAGACTAGCTGCAGGCCTATGTGTGTTCTCACTCAACCATCTTCAGAGTAAAATTTTCTCTCTAAGTCCTAGGATCTTTCTCAGCTTATGGCAGTTCAGGATATCAGCTATACATCTAAGAAAGTTGGAATGAACTCTAGTTTACCTAGCCTAGCGTTTCATCCCCCAAAGTATGTTCCCTTGGTAACTGTTTTCTGCTCCCTACCCCCATCCCTTGAACCAGCTTGGGCTATGCTAGATTAAACCTTGCAGAAGATATATTTTTTTCTTTTTCTTTCTGAAACAGGGTCTCCCCTATAGCCCCAGCTGTCCTGGAACTCATTATGTAGACCAGGCTGGCCTTGAACTCACAGAGATCCGCCTGCCTCTGCCTCCCAAGTGTTGGAATCGAAGGTGTGCGCCACCATGCCCGGCATAGAATTTTTTTTTTTTAACTGCAGGACTTAGGGCTTAATCTGAGGGTGCACATCCTGAAGCTCCTAAAGTATGATTTGGTATTGTTTTCCAGACTCCTTCAAAGAACACAGATCACTTTGTAAACAGAATGTATAATTGGGCTAGTATTCTAGAGTCTCCCAAATTCCCTAGAATTGTATCAACAGCAAGAAGCAGCACATTTACCTTCCTCTTTCCCCTGAATGTCCCTTCACCATCTCATCTCTGATGTTCACTCCTAATTTAAACTCTCCTATCCTCTTTGCAAAAACACATTTTCTTCTCTGATTACAAAATATACCTGACAGGCTGTTCATTCATCAGTTCCTAACTTTTCAAGTCATCTGGACATTTTCTACTGTATCTCAGCAGTCCAGTCCCACTTTTGCTTTAAACATTTAAAAAAAAAATTCAGGGGTCTGGAGAGATGGCTCAGCGGTTAAGAGCACTGACTGCTCGTGCAGAGGACCCGGGCTTCATTCCCAGTGCCAACATGACGGCTACGAACCATCCTTAACTCCAGTTCCAGGGGAATCGGAAGCCCTCTTCTGACCTCCACGGCATTGCACAACACGGGTTCAGTTGGGCAATGACAGTTTCTATCCCCATTAAGTCCAAAGTGTGTAGGCCTAAAGAAACTGTGATTCTCAACTTGGAAGGCATTTTTGAACTATGAGGATGTTCACTTCAGAGAAATTTCCTTCTTAGAATGATTATGCTGTTAATTGTGTGTTTTCAAGTGCTGCTTTGTGGAGGTCAGAGTGGTTCTGGATAATGACTGAAATTGTGGACTCTGCAGACTCAATTTAAGCTGACAATACAAGTAAAGAGATGCTTGGATTCCACCGTATCTTGTGTCACCAGTCCTCTGTTGAGTCCCAACATTCTTTTGTTAGATGTACCCCATTTTTCATATGTTTGAAGATTTTCTTTTTAGTGCAGACATCCCGTAGGCTTTCTTGACTCACACTGTAGACCTGTGTGGCTGAGTCCAGCTGCAGCATCTTAGGTAGCTAGTGAGCTATTTCAGGAATGAACCACATGTTTCTTCTAATTTTTAATAAACTCTTAGGTCTTTCTGACTCTTGAGATGTCTCAGAGTCCATCACATACCACCTGCCACCTACTAAAGCATTGAAGAGTGACCAAAACTAGAATCTATGCTTTGGTTTTTTAAAAAAATTAGTGGTTCTTCCTTTGTTGAAACTAAGAGATGTTATTTTTTAAATAACCTCTCAGAAACTCCTCAATTCTAAAGTAAAATTTTTGAATATTCAACCTAAAGGAAGCAAGAAAAAAAACTTATGAAAATATAAAAACCCAATTTCTCATAGAGTTTGAGGTTCCGTGCTTTTTGGTGTAGGGCACACATTTCTCTTAGAGGATTCAGTTCTATGCAGTTCTGTTGGCTGCAATTCTTGCCTTTTTCCACCTGACCCTCCCTTCTTCCATCTTCCCCAATGTGGGGAAGAGAAAATCCCCATACTTCTCTCAGTCTTTTCTAGAACTGGTCTTCAGGAGTTTTGTCATCTTTGCTTGACTCACTCAGCCAGAGGTCTGAATCGGCTGAAATCTGCTGACTTGTGGCCCATCTCTGCTGATATGGACATTTGCAGTGTGGGGATGACAGGGGATTACCAGGCAGTTGCTGAGTGATAAGCTTGACTGAGGCACCAGAAAGAATGGGACACACGAACCCATTGCTCTGAACCAGCTGTCTGTGCTGGGGAACAGGGACAAAAACAATCCTGAACAAAGTTAGCTACAACATGAAGTATAATTTCAAAATGTTGGGAGCTATAAAGATTTTGGGGGTGGGTGGGGCATACATTTTATTATATTGACTTATTGGGAGTTTATTATGGAAACAGATTTAGGGAAAGAACACTAAATATGTCCTGGGAGGGCTCCCATTCATGGAATTGGTTCAACAGGCAAATGGCTTCCAGGAATGCCCAACAAGATTTATATAGTAAGATTCAGATGGTTGATGCTTTTTTCCTGATACTACAGTCTGGCGGTTGGGGACTGCAGTCTAGGGCAGGTGTTCTGTTCTCTGCATATACCACCACTTCCCTGCTCTCAGCCTGTCACAGTGGCCAGCAATGGATGATTAATTCCCATCCCTGCATGTTCTTTCTTTTTGTACCTGAGATCTCAATTTCTTTTTTCTTCCGTTTATGGTGCCTTATTTGAGTCAAGCCAATTTCAGGAAAAAGGACACGCATGCATGTGTATGTGTGTGTATGCGTGTGCTTGTGTGTGTATGTGTCTGTGTGTGTGTGTAACAGAAGGTAGAATAGGAACTAGAGAGATGGCTCAGTGGTTAAGAGCACTAGCTGCTCTTGCAGAAGACCTGGGTTCGATTTCCAGCATCCATGTGGCAGCTAACAACTCTCCAGAACACCAGTTCTAGGGGAATCCAACACTCTCTTCTGACCTCTGTGGGCTTCTCATGACATAGGTGCGCCTACATATATGCAGGCAATACACTCACACACATAAAATAAAATCCTTTTTAAAAAAAAAGGCAGATGTTTAATCCAACCCTGAGCCAAAAAAAAAAAAAGTAGAATGATTTTAGGAGAGATTGTACTCACTAAAGATCTTAGTATCCTATAGCAAAGGCCATTCTTCCAAATAAGAGAATTGGCAGAATCTGGCATTTCCTTTTTTAGGTGTACTTATTTTTGTTTGAGACAGAGTCTCATGTAGTACAGACTGGCCTCAACCTCCCTATGTATCCAAAAATGATTTTGATCCTCCTGCCCCCTCCTCTCAGGTAGTATGATTACAGGCATACACCAGCACACCCAGTTTATGTAGTGCTGGGAATCAAACGGGCTAAGCAAACACTTGACTAACTGAACTATGCCCACAGTCTCACCCCCTCCCCCCATTTTTTTGGTCTGTTTTGGAGACAGGGTCTGCCTGTAGACCCAGCTGGCCCGGAGCTCACTATATAGACCAGGCTGGCCTTGTACTCACAGAGATTTAGGAGCCTCTGCCTCCCAAGTGCTGGGCTTAAAGGCGTGCACCACTAAACCTGGCTTTCCAGTCTCCCTTTTAAAGTTTATAAGAAACTTGTTCACAGCCACTTGAACTATATATCTGTAGCTAAAAACTGCATTAACAATTGCATTGAAATGAGCAGATTAAGTAAAGTGTCACCCATGGAAACTAATTTTCTCAATAACAAACTATTTCTCCTGTCATCTTTCCTATCTTAGTTTTTGTTTGTTTTGTTTTGCTTTGTTTTTGTTTTTGTTTTTGACAGGGTCTCCCTAGTTCAGCCAGCTTGAAAGTCACTGTGTGGACCAGACTGGCCTAGACCTTGCAAGATCTGTCTGCCTCTGCCTTCCAAGGGCTGGGATTAAAAGTACATGCTACCACGGCCAACATCTTGTCATTATTCTTAACAGTGCTGGTTGATCTGAACATTTTAGTATCTAGAACATTGACTCACGTTTTGGGCCTAGAAAGAAAATACAATTTTTTGTATCAAGATAGTCATTTTTTAATCTGGCTTCCAAAACATGATACAGAGGATACAAAAGGGCCAGGTATAGTGGCACATGCCTTTAATCCCAGCACTCAGGAGGCAGGGGCAGGTGGATCTCTGTGAGATTGAGGCCAGCCTGATCTACATAGTGAGTTCTTAGTCATCTGTGGCTACAAGGAGACTGTCTCAAAAAGACCCCCCCCCCAAAAAAAAACCCAAAAAGCAAAAACAAGTGGATGCAAGGAAGAAACTGCTAACCAGGGGAGAGGGATGACCATTTCGGCAATTCTGGATAGTGCATATTCTCTGAGCCTTGCCTGTGGAGCCTTTCCCAGACCTGCTATACCATCGTTTCCTTCACAGCAGTAGAGGATGCTTGGAAAGTAACTTGAGGCTCATGTTTAGTTTTCATTTTGTAGTGTAAGTTGTACATGATAATTTTTTTACTTAAGTAATATTTTTGCAATAATCATAGAAATACCTATGGGTCTAAGAACTTATAATAATTTTGACTATGAAATTAAGGAGTGTTGACTTAAGCTACTCTGAAAGAATGTGCTGAGGATGATCAGATGCAAATGACAGCAATATTAGAACCTGAGTAGTTGCTAGGAGTCAAGTCTGCAACATGCAAAATTATTTTACTGAGATAAGAATGGAACTAGAAAAGAAAAGTACTTTTTATTTAAGCAATCAAGATTTATTGCCTTGTGTGATAGCACACACCTTTAATCTCAGAACTTGGAAGGCAGGAGGATCTCTGTGAGTTGGAGGAAAACTTGGTTTGCACATTGAGTTCCAGGTGGGGTTCCAGGGAGACCCTGCACAAAGATTTATAATTATGTAAATATATTAGAAAAGCTTTTCTCATAAAAATCAAATTAGGTAAACGTTAGTGGTAAAGAGAAACTAAAGACGATAGTATTTCTTGGTGACTAAGTGAGGTGAAAAATCTTTGGATTTCTTTGCCCACTTCAATGGCAAATTAAGTATATGTGGATTACTGTGCTTTTGGATGATGGATTTTTGTGTTTCTTTGGGGTTCAGATGACACTCAATAGTGATACACTTTTGTCTGAAAAGAATGAGTGTATTCAATATAAAAGCTTCATATGTGATATAGTCAGCCCTATCTATGTAGCCATGTGCTAAACATGTACAGTTTTCCTTATTTCCTAAACAGCAGTGTAACAATTATTTACATAGCATTTACATTAGACATTACAATTAATCTAGAGATGATTACGTGTGAGTAGTATGCTGTTTTATGTAAGAGGCTTGAGCATCTGCCAGGGAGTGTGGGACTGGGAGAGGAGGGGGGTGACTTAGAACCAATCCTCCACCATATGGAGGGATGGCTGTATTGCTTTTGATACTGCTTGTGAGCAAGGAATAATCAGTTTGCTTTCATTGTTCATTATTGTGTTTGAACAACAAACACATGTTACAGTTTTAGAGTCTGCTGAAGCCAGAGTTGAACAACAGCCTATATATTTAGCCAAAGATAGAGCTACTCTGGATACGTTAGGCTTGCTCTAGATTCTGAAGGTTGGTTTCATTATCATCTATTTTTCTTTCCTGGTTTGATATGAGCTGTTTTTATTGATTCATCCCTATGGAGAAACCTCCATGTGCCAGATCTTAATGAATACTGTATATAAAAATGGTGGCTTTAGCTTTCCTCCACCATATACTGTGAATCACCTATGGGGTTAGGGTTACAAAGGCGCAGTGGAAAAGAGCAAAAGGCATTTAAAGTCAAATGTTCCTGTTTCTGTAGATTTTTCTTTATATTGTTCTAAAGGCTCTGGCTTTACTAATTTATAGGGTTTTTTTAGCTTAAGTTGTTTTTGACAAAAATTAACTTTTTAGTTGAAATCAGTGAAGTTCATGGTCTTTACATTTATTACTAAGTTTTCAAGTATTCACAATGGGTCAGGCATTGTACTGTTATGTATGTTGTTTATAATCTACACCTTGAGAGTTGCTTATTTCTCAGAAGAGGAACTAGGCTTTGAACAATTAAAAGTTTGCAGAAGATGATGCTTCCAGCAAATAAGAGTTGAACCACAGGTCAGATTTTTCTTATTTCATAGATGCCTTGGAGATGATTGTTAACTATTTTAGAAGATTTTTGTTTTGTTTTATCACAGGAAACATTGGAATATGTCATTTTTGATTATTTGCTTAGATAAAGTCAGGGAACATTCCTGAAGGAGGTAAGCAGGGAACTCTATCCAGCACAAGGCAGATTAACATGTGGGCCTACAAACTGGAGGAAAAGTGAGTTGGAGTTAGAAGATCCAATTATATTGTAAGAGGAGATGCTTTCAAATCACTTCAAAGACACCCCCCCCCAAAAAAAAGTTACAGCTTTTGAATGTGTGGGACGTGGTAACTTGTTTTGCAAATTGTTATTGGTAAAAAGTTTGAGGGGGATTATATAGGAATTTCAGGTAAATTGAGATAGTTCGTGCCACAAGAAACTCTTCTGTGAAACAACAGTTAGAAATTAAACAGAAGTAGAACAGAGTGAGAAAAGAGCTAATTTGCTATTGAGAGTTTGAAGACTGGAGTTGTGTGCTGTAGAGACTTCTCAAGAGTTTCATCCATCAGTGATGTTCTTGTTGATGACTAATTGCTGCTCTTGCCTAGAAATTTAGAAACTGTCTATACTACCTCTTTTGTTCAACACCGCACACACACCCTGGCTCCTCTTGCCAAGGCAGTTCTTGGGCAAGGCTTTCTTGAGAGGATGGTGTTTTCTGCATATAGTAATTGGGCCTCTGCAATTGTGATATTCCTCCTCTCACCCTAAACTCTTTGGGCTCTTGACACGTAGTAGCAGTGCTTCGTCTCAAAAGGAGAAAAGGAAAAGCAGTCCTCTTGAATTTGATATACCTGCAGTTCTCTCTGTGATTAAGGCATAGCTAGGGAAACTCGTTAGAAACTTTCTCCCTCTTCTTCCTAGAAAACAAGTTTGTGAAGTGGCAGGTTCAAGAAACCAAGGGACGTCTAATCTTTTTACCAGCCCATCCCATTTAAAATTTAGAGATCAGTAGCAAATTTAAAATTGTGAAAAAAAGTCTATTTTGGTCACCTTCAGCACAAGCTGTTTTGAACATCTGTTGTAAAAGCCTCTTGTAAGCTGGCTATTTGACCACTATTGCATGCAGTTTTCCATTTTTGTTGCCTGCTGTACTATGTTGGCATTGCCAAGAGTTATGGGCTAAGTATATAGCTCAGTTGGTAGAGTGTTTGCCAACATGTGTTAAGTCCTGAGTTTGAGCCCCTACATTAAATATGCCTGTAGTCCCAGCACTGGGGTAGGGGACAGGAGGAGGATTAGGAATTCAAGGTCATCCTCCTGGGGCTGGGGAGAGAATGAGAATGAATTAGAATATTCAGAAGCAAGGAGTTGTCATTGGCTCTGATTCACAGATGTAGAATTCATGTACTTTGAGCTAGGTGTGGTGAGACCCTGCCTCAACAACAATTATTTGTGAACTTTTAAATTATTAGCTTTGTCTTTCATGCCTAAAAAGGGCACATTAAAGAGATGAAAGTTCTCAGTCTATCAAAATCACTTCAGATTTCTCTGTTTCAAATTCATTGATTGACATACAAGAGCTATAATCTCAGCACTTGAGCAAGGATGAAGCAGGAGGGTTGCTATGAATTCAAGGCAAACTTGTGTTGCATAATGAGTTTCAGGTCAGCAAGGGTTACTTAGTAAGGCCCTGGTATTGAATGGGGCAAGTTCCCTAGTTTCCGTCCCATGGAAAGCTGGTGCTTGAGTAAATTAAGTGGCATACCACATCCAGTTTTAAAATCTTTGAGAATTGAGTTACACAGACTGTTTCCTGACCTACAAGTAGTTCTGACTCAAAGGCTAATTTCTATCTGGAAATTCTCTTTTTCCATGTTTCCAAAGGGAAATAACATGGGCTGGATTATAGTTATAATCTAAACAAAGTAAGATACTCAAAGGGAATAAAACCCTACCTTTTCTGATGCTGAAACTAAACTACAGTTTCTCTGTCAAAACAAAATCCAGAAGCAAAAATACCCTGATAGAAATTAGGAAACCAAATATCCTACTAGCTAGCCAATGCTATGGTTTCTGAACAGAGTGTACTATTTAGGATCCCTCTTAGCTGTCTTTGGGCTTATTTAAGAACCAATTCACTGTGTTTTTCAGTGGAAAACAATTTAAAGGCTCTTTTTTGGACCTTGGTGTTTTTATAGGGTTTAACGTTTCTAATAGTAAACTCTTAAAAGTTTGAAAATAAATGAGATGTTCATCTCCCTCTCCCTCCCCCCCCTTCACCCTCTTCCTTCTCCTCCTCAGAAGGCTTAGCAGTTTGTTTGTATCCCTACCTACTCAGAGTCGGAAAACTGGCCCTCTTATGGACAGATTTCATTCAGCCTTGGGGTAGTTGCTTGGGTAATCAATGCTCGACTGTGTAGAACATGGCCCTTTGTTAACAAGGAGGTAGCCAGTGTGCTGCCAGCTGCGAAGTCTTGTTAGCAAGACCTCAGGCTATTGAGAATATCTTTGGTTGGCTTCACATTAATCCAAATGGACAGCTACCAGAGGACGTGATGCAGAAGAAGTTCCTGGAGATAGTTCTTTAAGATCAGCCCATTGTAATTCACATTTTATAGAGCTATGTTTTATAACTAGTAAGCTGAGTAAATGGATTATCTCTAAGCCTTACTATTTTTAGCCGTACTCCCCCCAAGTGAATGGTGAATCATCACGTCACTTTTAAAAGGTTTTGTTTCCGTGTATGTTTAGAGACTAAGGCAAGATCTCAAGTTGTTCCAGGGGGTACAGTGATTTTGGTGGCCACTGGAGTACTGTCCACCATGGATGGAGAGGCACCAAGAGCCTGCTAGGTTCTAGTGCAGGTTTAGCTGCTGTGTAGCTGAGTCCTCTTGGGCCAAGTTCCAAAATACTAATTGCCCTCTCTGTTGCTTTTCAAGGTGAGGGTGAAAATGCAGCATGGAGATTACAGGTGGTGGTGTTCAGAAGGGAGGTAGCCAGACTGGCACCAGATGCACAAGTGAGTTTGTGTCTTTCCGTATCACTCTGTGTAGTGCTGTGGATCACCTGCACAAAGGCATTTGTGTTTCTGGGTCAGCCACGTGACCAGCAGTTTGGTGTCTTCACTGTATTAGTGGGCATGTTATATTTCAGGTCCTTCGGCTGCAACCTTGGGCTTAACAACATGTGACCATGTTCCTAACATGACTACCCTAGAACACTTAAGTGTTGACACAGGGCTCCTTCTTGGCTAGGTCAGAATCCTTTCATTCAATTTCAGGAGTTTGAATACACACACATACTTCTGAAAAGAGCTTGAAGAAACCTCTAACCCCCTTCATGTATAAATTTGTTACAGATTTGTTTGCGTGTGCATATATTATTTAGCTGCAGAAAGAGGGCTTTTGTTTGTTTGTTTGTTTGTTTGTTTGTTTTGCTCTTTGGTGTGTGAACTTCATATATGGAAGCTTAATATTGAATATTTTAAATTAGTTACTTTAATAGGGCAAACATTGGATGGATCTGTAATGTATTATGTTCCTTATTGGAAAGCCCTGAGTTATTCTTTAATATTATTTAATATCATAGTTGTTTCTATAATTTTATAATAAAAGGAGTGGATCTAAATGATCCATAAGTAGTATAGATTCTGTCATCTCTTGTCCAGGAATTCCCAGTGAATGGCTACAGAGAAATCTGCCACACAAGAGACTGAATAGAATCAAAAGTGTTCTTAAGCATAAATGAGAGTCATGAGACTGGCCCTCTCAGCCTAATGGACTCAGCCTCCTTACCTTTGTGCTCTGAATTAGAGGGAAAGAAGAATGGGGTCTCTGTGTGGTGGTTTGCTTTAAGAAAGCACATTCTGTGGCCTTTCCAAGTAGATATCAGTTGGATAACCTGAAGCATGTAAGTACATTTAAAGTGGTTCAGACAGCAGCCCCAACCTGCTTCTAGTGCTTGGACTTCTTGTTACTGTTTCTCCTTACCCATTTCCTAAGAGGTAAAGGCTTCCCCAACAATCTTGCTGTTTTTGAGGTATTTGGATAATGCTGTAGTGTAATAAAATTGCCTTTCTTTTTTAACTATGGCAATCTTTTTGGACGTCCACCTCTGGAAAAAAAAAGAAAAAGTTTAGATTTATTGAGATAGAATTTGAAAATGACCAATTTAAGCATAAAATTTGAATTTTAATAAGTGTACACAGTGGTGTAACTAAGGTCACAATTACGATATAAAACATTGCAAACGTTTGTATTCCTCCTGGCTTTTTGCTGTCTGTCCCCTCCCCCTACTCCTGTACCCTGGCAATTGCTGAGCTGCCTTTCTAGAATTACACATAAATGGAATCATATTCTGTGTAGCTGTTTGTGGTAACGGCTTTCACTTAGCTTAGTGCATTTGAGATTCATCCATGCCTTTTACAGTAGATCATTCTTTTTTAATGACTAAGAAGTATGCCATCTTATGGATATTCCATTATAGAATCCTGCCACAGTGTTTTATCCATTCACATTTGAGTTGTTTCTAGGTTTTGATTATTACAAATAAGCTTCCATGAATACTCATGAGTATTTGTTCATTTCTTTGGGATAAATCCCCTAGCTGGAGTATTGCTGGGCCAAAGGTATACTGTATGTTTTTAAGACACTGCCAAACTTTTCCAGAGTAGATGTACCGTTTTGCATTTCCAAAACTCGAATGTCGAGTTCTATTTGTCCTCCATCTTTTCCCATACTTGTGACTGCCAGTGTTGTCCACTGTAGGTTGTAGTTACAGTGGTAGGGAGCCTGCTAAAGTTTTAGTTTGCATTTATTTAATGACAATTAAAGTGGAATAACTTAATACTTCCTTTTTTAACATTTATTTTGTGTGTACATGTGTATGGAAGTCAGAGGACAACTTGTGGGAGTTGGGTCTCTCCTTCCACCAAGGTAGGTTCTAGATTGAACTTAGGCCATTATAGTTGGTGGAAAGCACCTCTACTCTCTGAGCCATCTCATTGGTTCCTATTTTCATACTCTTATTTGTAACTTATATATCGTACTTGGAATGAAGTGTCTATTGAAGCGTTTGCTTTTGACTTTGTTGTTTGTTTGGGGCGGGGGGTTGGTCTTTTTGAGACAGGATCTCTCTGTAGCTCCAGCTGCCTAGAACTTGCTCTTTAGACTAGGCTGGCCTCGAACTCACAGAGATCCGCCTGCCTCTGCCTCCCAAGTGCTGGGATTAAAGGCTTGCGTCACCACACCCAGCTCTGTTGTTATTTTTATTTATTTTTTGTTTTTAGTTTTTGACACAGGGTACTCTACATAGCCCTGGCTGGCCTGGAAACTCACTATGTTAACCAGGCTAGCCTCAGACTCAAAAAGATGCACCGGCCTCTGCCTCCCCAGTCCTGGGATTAAAGGTACCTGCCATCATGCCTGGTCTTGATTTGATTTGATTTTTTTTATAAGTCAAGGTCTCACTAGGCAGCTCAGACTGGTATTGAGCTTGAGCTCCTTGTGCCATAGCCTCCCAGTTGTTGGGATCATTTTAACCTTTGACCTTTTAAGAAAAAATGCTATTATTTCACATCATTTTAGTTACTTGGAATTCCTTATGTATTCTGAACACATTATTTTTGTCAAAAGTAAGTTTTTGTTCTGTCTGGTCTTCAAATTGCTTATTCTTTTGTTGTTTTGTTTTAGAATTTTGAGATGAGGTCTCATATAGCCCATGCTGACCTCAAACTTACTACATATCCTGAGGATGACCTTGAACTGATCCTCCCTCTACCTCCCAAGTGCTGGAATTCAGGCTTGTACCACCCCACCTGGTTTGGTTATTCATTTTAAAACCATGTTCTTTGAAGAACAGATTTGGGGTTATGTGCAGTTTGTGCTTTATTGTTCTGCTTAAGAAAGTTTTGTCTAACCTGCGATCACACCTTTTTCCTGTATGTTTTCTCAATAGTTTTAGCTCTTAAATTTAAGTCTCTGATCTATTGGAGGCTAATTTTAGTGTTTCAAGTAAGAATCTAAATTCATTTATCGGTTGAACTACTTTGATACCTTAGTATATGTCTGAAACCTTTGTTTTGTTTCACTGATCTGCTTGTCTTCCTTTTATTAGTACTGCATTGTCTTTATCATTGTAGCTGTATAGTAAATCTATTAAAAAATCATTTTCCATAATTGTTCTAATTCAGTTTTTTTTCCTGTCTGTGTTTCGTTCTTTCCTGAAATCATTTGTACTGTTGTAGATATGGCATTCTTCAATCTCTCTAAGGAATATTTATATGTTCTGGAGTACAGCTCTTACATAGCTTCTCTGAGATGTAGACCAAGAACTCTATTCTTA
>NW_008355279.1:3997290-4017787 GCF_000622305.1 Nannospalax galili | reverse complement strand
TGGGTGTGTGTGTGCGTGTGTATACAGGCCTGTACCTCCCATAGTGTGTGTGTGTGTGTGTGTGTGTGTGTGTGTGTGTGTGTGAGATCAGAGGATAGCTTTCAGAAATTGATCCCATACTTCTATCATGGTCCCAAGGATCAAACCCAGGTTGTCAGGGTTTGTGGCAGGTGCCTTAACCCAAAGAGCCATCTCTCTGGCCCAGAACTTATTTCAATGTTATTTGAAAATTGTAGTCTCTAGTTATTTCTTGTGAGATCTTTACTAACTCAACTTACTACAGTGGTGTTTGCTTAGCTTTTTTGGGCGGGGTGAAGTTTGAGTGTGTGGTAGTTGTAAAGGAATGATTCCATACCTGTTATGAAAGTTGTAGACAGGAAACTATTTGTAGTAGTCCATTATTATCCTTTTGATAATAGTGATTTTGCTTTCGTTTGTTGAAATCTGTAGTGATTTTGCTTTCATTTGTTGGTAGTTTTAACTCTGTACCCCATTAGTTTGACTAGTTGTCTTACAATTTTGCATCTCTTTCTAAAGAATAAACTGGGTGTGGTGGTGCACACCTTTGATCCCAGCACTCGGAAGGCAGAGGCATGTGGATCTCTCTGAGTTCCAGGCCAGCCTGGTCTACAGAGCAAGTTCCAGGCCAGCTGGAGCTACAGGGAGACCCTGTCTGAAAAAGCCCCCCCCCAAAAAAAAGAATAAACATTTGCTTTTTACTGATTTTTTTCCCCTGTATTGCTTTTGTTTCTAGTTACATGGTTTTTGTACCTCATCATTACATCATCATCATTATTAATATCGGCCTAGAACTTACTATATATCCCAAACTCACAATTCTGCTTCAGCCTCTCAGGTGCTAGTATTATTTTTTATTTTGGGTTTTGTTTGCTTTGCAGGGCTGAGTCCTTATAAATGATAGGCAAGTACTTTATCACTGAGCCACACCCAAAGCCAAGTTTGTTTTTACATTCAGTTCAAAATGATTTCTAATTTATCTTTGATTTCTTCTTTAATACATGATTTTTTCAGAAGTAAATTAATTTCTGTCTGGAAGATTTTTCAGGTATTTTTATTAGTGTTTTCTAACTTAATCCTTTTCTGATTAAAAAACTTGTGTGCCATTTCAGAATTCTAAAATTTATTGAGATTTGTTTTATGGCTTGGAAATATGGTCAGTCATGCTGGATGTTGTATGTATACTTGAAAGAGATGTGTTTTTTGCTGTGTTGGGTGATATGGTCTGTGTCGTTTGTGTCAAGATGGTGAAGTGTATTTTCTGACTGCATGGTCTATCAATTACTGCAAATGAAATGTTGTCCAGCTGTAGTGAAAATTTGTCAATTCTATTAGTTTTTGCTTCACGTATTTTTAACATTTTTATTTTTAATTGAAAACTTTGTACCGCCTCATTTATTTTAAAGCTATTACTAGGTGGATTAACATTTTAAAGTTGTTAGAATCTTGGTACTGTGACTTGTTATTGAGTATCTTCGTTCTGTTATTGAATGTCTTCATTAAAATATATACAACTACATTGATCTTTTGTCTCATATTTTTATCCTGTTTGTGTCTTTGTATTCAAAATAGGTTCTATGCAGATATTATAATTGAGTCTTTTTGTTTCTTGTCTTTTTGAGACAGGGTCTCCCTGTGGCCCCAGCTGGCCTGGAACTCACTATGTAGACCAGGCTGGCCTTCAATTTACAGAGATCCCCATGCCACTGCCTCCCAAGTGCTGGAATTATAGGCGTGAACCACCATGCCTTTCAGTTTTGTCTGAAAAAAGGCTTAGTTTAGTGTGGGGGGGGCGGATCTTACATTTTACCCAGGGTAGCCTCATACTCACTATGATACTCCTGCCTGTGCACCTTGAGTGCTGGAAATATATGCGTGTTATCTTCATTTTGAAAGACATTTTGCTTGGTATAGATTCCTGAGTTGGTAGCTTTAAGAATGCTCCTCCATGATCTTTCAGCATCCATAATCTCTGCTAATGATTTTTTTCCTGCTGCTTTTAAGTATTTTTCTCAATACATTTTAACTGTGGTATATCTTAGTGATTTTCTTTGAGAATTATTGAGTTTTTTTTGGACCCGAACATGTATAGTTTTTATCAGTTATTTTAAATTTAGTCACATTTTCTTATGATGTTTTCCTCAGTGCTTTCTTCTTTTCGCTCTTCTTTCTCTCAAGCTATACATATAAGCACATGTTAAATACTTTTTCCTTTTTCTCCCTTGATGCATGTTTTAGATAGTTGCTCTTTTTGTTTTGTTTTTTTTTTAATATTTTTTTTTTTTTTTTTATTTTATGTGTATGAGTGTATTGCCTGCATGTGTGTGACTGCACTGCCGTGGAGGTCCGAAGAGGGCTTCAGATCCCCTGGAACTGGAGTTAAGGATGGTTCATAGCTGCCATGTGGGTGCTGGGAATCGAACCCAGGTCCTCTGCAAGAGCAGTCAGTGCTCTTAACCACTGAGCCAACTCTCCAGCCCCTCTTTTTTGTTTCTTAAGGCCTACTGATCTTCTGCAATGTCTAGGCTGCTGTCGATCTATCTCTTTTTTTTCTCAAAGTTCAGATAGCATGCTTTTCCTCATTGAGTGTGCATTGGATTGGTTTGGGTTTTGTGGTTTTGTTCTTGTTTGTTTTTTCTTCCATTTTTATGCTTTCTTTTGCTTTATCGCCTTACATGGAATATATTTGTAATAACTTTTTACACCTTTATTGAAATTATTGAGTACCATATAATTTACCTATTTAAAATGTACAAATTAATAATTTTAGTACACTCAAATTTATGCACCCATCTCCACAGTCTTTTCAGAACACTTTGATTACCTCCCAGTGAAGTCCTGGAGCTGCTAATAGTTACTGTCTTCCCCACTCTAGGTTACTGTGAAGTATTCTGTCTACAGAGATTATTCGTAGCATTTCACATCAGTGGTTTTATACAATGTGTAGTCCTTTGTGACTCTTTTCATTAAGTGTAATTTCTTAAAAAATTTATCCGTGTTCGCTGGGCGTGGTGGCGCATGCCTTTAATCCCAGCACTTGGGAGGTGGAGGCAGAGGCAAGCGGATCTTTGTGAGTTCCAGGACAGCTGGGGCTACTGGGAGACCTTGTCTCAAAAAAACCAAAAAAAAATAAAATTATCCATGTGATACTATTTATCAGCACTATATTCCCTTTTGTTGCTCAAAAAATTCTATTGTCAGCTGGAGAGATGGCTCAGTGGTTAAGAACACTGGCTGTTCTTGCAGAAGACCCAGGTTCAAGAATCCCAGCACCCACATGGCAGCTAACAACTGTCTATAACTCCAGTTCCAGGGGATCTGATGCTCTCTTCTGTCCTCCATGGGTACTAAATGACGCGGGTGCATTTACATACGTGCAGGCAATACATTCATACACATAAAAATAAATAAATTCTATTGTGTAGTTATATCACCTTCCCTCCTTCCCTCCCTTTTTGGATCTTTTTGAGACAGGGTCTCCCTGTAGCCACAGCTAGCCTGGAACTCACTACGTAGACCAGGCTGACCTCGATCTCACAGAGATTCCTCTTGCCTCTGCCTCCTGTGTACTGGGATTAAAGGCGTGTGGCATCATGCCTGGCTTAGTGTATCACATTGTAAAAATCCATTTTATAATTTGGTGAACATTTGAGTTGTTTCTACTTTTTAACTGTTATGAATAATATTAATGCTGCTGTGAACACGTGCTATGAGTTTTTGTATGGACATTGATTGAGTATGTGTCTAGGAGGAGAATTGCTGGTTCATTAGAGAAGAGCTACCAAGACAGGTCTTCAAAGAAGCTGCACGGTTAACAACAGTGCATTTTAAAGCCATTGCAGGCTGATCCCATTTCTCATTGCTTCTAGTTTCTCTTGATAGGTCTGTCTCCTGGTTATGGGTCCTGTTTTCCAGTTCCTTTTCATGCCTTGTAATTTTTGTTTGGATACCAGACATTGTGAATTTTACATTGTTTACATTGTTTAGTGTTAGATTGTGTTGATCTTTTTCTGTTATCTTTAGTTTGGCACATAGTTACAATAGTTACATTCTGTTGCATTATTTAGAAACTAGTTTGGAAGCTTTGTTAAGGTAGACCCAAAGCACATATTCATTAATTATAGCACTTGGGGAGGTAAAAGCAGGAAGATCTCTGTGAGTTCAAGACCAGCCTGGGCTCATAGCAAGTTCCAGGCCAGCCAGAGCTACATAGTGAGACCCTGTCTCAAAATACAACAACGTGTACACACACACACACACACACACACACACACACACACACACACAGAGAAAAAAAAAGAAAACCAGAGCATACATTCATCTAAGGATGGTTTAGCCACAATACTAAAGCATATTTCTCTGAGATCTTGTATGTGTTTATAGATAATTTCTTTTTGCTGGGAAAGTATTGCTAGCCTTGACTGTAGTTTTGGACTTCCCAGGCCAACTGCCCTCTGGTACCTGTATCCCCAGGTAGGAGCTTTCTTCTCATACAGATCAGTGTAAGCCTCTAGAACACTCCTGTGCTGCTCCTTCCCCTGGTGCCTGCTCCTGCTGATCTCTGTGCCCTGTACTCTGTAAACCACTTGCTCTCCTGTCCCTCTTCTCTGTGCTGTGTCTTGGAAACTGCCTTCTTCTGACAGTAAGTTCAGGCAAAGAGAGGACTTGCTTTATTTGTTTCACTTTTTTAAGGAATTAAGTTCTGTGTTGCCTGTTGTGTTGAAAACAATTGTTTCATATTATTTGTCTCATTTTCTATTGTTAGTCCATCATAGGTGGAATCCATAGTAAGAGCAATTCCAATATTGAAATCTGCTATCATACTAACTCTTTAAAGCAGAATCTGTTAAAAGAGGAAAAAAGATACCAGTGTGGCTGTGAGGCCAAGCATTCTGCCTGTATATCACAGTCGTGGGTAGCTTTGTTGAAGAAACGACACTTGAATTTTCAGTATGCTGGTCATTGAATAATTGGTCCTTCCCATTTATTTAGTCACCCAGTAATATTTACTGACTACCCCTGAGTGCTTCCTGTCCTGGTTGGCATTGCTTCTCCTTAATACTACTTGTTAGCAGTTGGACTATGCCAAACAAATGCAATAAAAATAGTTTGCTTTTCTGGTTACATGGTTGGATTCAAGCTTTGACATTCAGAAACTGAGAGTACAGCATATTTTCATATATGAAGTTGATCTCATTTATTCACTGGCCACCTGTTTTGTGTGTGTGCATGTGTATGCATATGCCACAGTGTGCATGTAGAAGTCTGTGTTAGCTGTCTCCTATTACATGGGCCCTAGGGATTGAACTTGGGTTGTCAGGCTTGGCTTCAAGCACTTCTACCTGCTGAGCCATCTCACTGGTCCTATATTTTTACTAAAAATAATTAATGGGCAGAACCATACTTGCCCCACTTTTGAGATGATTCCTCCAATAGACTGTAGGAAGCTAATACCCCTGATTAAGAATAAAGAGCCGGACCTACATAAGCATATGTTGTACTGCTGTATCTGAAGTCATGAGGGTGTGATTAATGGTCCTTAAGAGTTTTAATTTGGCATGTCTTACTCTTCAATCTCCCCTAAGCCTGTTGCAAAGCCTGACAAATGAGTCTTCTGTGCATACCGAGCTCAGACATAGCACCTCCTTTTCCAAGCATTATTTTCTAAACCTGTCTGGGATCCTTACAGACTAGATTGATAGGACAGGGCCAGCTTGTATGGAGTCACAGGGAGTCTCCACAGATCATCCTTAGTGCTAAATAGTTAAATAACACTGCTTGACTAGGAATGTTTTTCATTCCCCAGACCAGTTCTCACAGAGTCCTGTGTTCAATCTTTAGGTTAATAAAGCCTTTGATTGTAATTTTTGGTCAGAAAAACAGTCCATGCTTGAACTCAGGATCTCAGAAATACACAACTCCATTGACTATTGTTTTAGAGGCTTCATGTGGCTTCATGTTCCTTTTTGATTTGTTTTTATATGTAGCACATTTTTCCTTAATATTTTAGTATGTAGGGTTTTTTTTAATTGTTGTTGTTGTTATTTTTGTTTTTCATACCACCTATCCGTTTCCTTAAACAGGAGAAGGGAAATTTCTTCAGTAGGAAAACATGTGTTGGTAATGGCATCATTTTATTCCATGTGGGATGCAGAAATTTCCCCTGAAAATTTAAGTTACCTAATTTTTGCAGGCCTCTCTATCCTGTGTCATACTGTTCTGGTGGCAGGGCTTGGATATGACAGAGGCATGTGAAAGCGTGTTGTGTTTTCTGGTGGTACTGGGATCATTTATGGTATGAAGCTATGCTTCTGAGTCTTGAGGAGAACATCAAGTCACTATTTATCTTGGAAAGAACTAATAATTTGTTTATAGTAATAACAATTTTATTTTTCTTTCTCTTAGTCAATAGCAGCTGCCACTGGCAGCTTATTACTAAAATACTTCAAGTTGTAGTTTTTAATCCTGGGCTTGAGTAAAGGAGAATGGAGTTAACATTGTAAGTGCTTTTACTTGGCATAGCAGTTTTATTTGATATAGTCTCTCTCCTGGTGTCTTTATGGTGTGGTAATTATTTCTGACCTTCAATATTTTATCCCTACAATCTTTCACAATCTCCAAATATAGGTACTTCTTGGATGTTCAAAAGGTTGATAGAACCAAAAATGTTTAAATACCTATTAAAATTGTGTCTTATTCATATCTTCCAAAGAGAATTTTGAGGCTAACCAGTGTTTTCATTGTTCAAGTTGGATAATTTGTTTGGATGGGGAATCTATGTTCTTATGAAATTGAGTTTATGAAATAGGATTGGAAAAAATATAGTTTATAATTGGGCACATCCTGTACTGTTTAGTGAATCACCAAACCAGTGTAATCACCATTAGCACTTTGGAAACTAGGCTTGTGTGTCCTTGCCCTGCCTGAAAAATTAGGAGTTGCCCATGAGGAGCAGCAGTGCATCTGGATGCTAGTCCTCCAGGAGCTTTGGGAGCTCCTTTCTCTTGTGATTGTGCCAGTTGTCTTGCTGGTTGCTGGCTGTTTTGAGTCACAGACAGCAAATGTCATCAGTCAAACCAGGGACTTCCTTGACCATTCTTTTTAGGCTAACTATATAGCCCTGGAACTTGCTACGCAGACCAGGCTGACTTCAGATTCATAGAGACTCATGTGCCACCATACCTGGCCCTTCTTGGTCATTCTTAAGGCCCTGGCAGAGAGCATACTTCAAACTAGAATTCAACAAGGCAACATCCAGAAGAAAGCTATTGTGTATGTAGTGCAGGTTGTACATCAGCTACTGCAGAAAAAAATTCTTAGAATGAACCTTTCATCCCATTGGTCAGTTTTCTTTAGCCCCATTCAGACCTCCCTTTGGAAGAAGTAGATGGGTAGAATGAAAATGTCTGAAAAAGTGAAACCCAAACCTAGGACCAAAGTTGGGGTTTACATCATCCTGACTTCATAAAGCATGGAAGGCTTCTGTTTTGAAGATGTATGA
Source organism: Nannospalax galili (assembly GCF_000622305.1). Taxonomy (NCBI): domain Eukaryota; kingdom Metazoa; phylum Chordata; class Mammalia; order Rodentia; family Spalacidae; genus Nannospalax; species Nannospalax galili. Next base: position 4,010,268 of record NW_008355279.1, on the reverse strand, counting down.
GTGTGGACATTTTTCTAGGATGTAGGTATATAACATATCCTGAACCTGGGGTGGAATCTGTGATTCTTAAGAGACCTGACTTACTAACCTGGAGAGATGGGCTTGCCATGAAAAGAAACTAAAGCTTTAAACACACTAGGAAGGAAGATACATAACTCTGGAGGGAACCAGTACTTACTGCCTTGCCTGTAGCACCCCCATTTACCCCTTGAATTCTGTTAAAGAAAGGCTTAGATTTCCCTTTGGAGCAATCACATTTCCAGTAGCCAGTTAAGCATCTCTGCGACGCAGAACTACTTTCTGAAGAACTTTTGACCATAGAAATACTTTTCCTTCTATGCCAACCCCAATCTTTAGCTTTCCTTTGAGGTCCCAGCCTCCTACCAGCCTCACATGATCCTTTGCACTGTGTCAGCTTTTTTTTTTTTTTTAACTTCAGGACTTCATTGGTGCAACAAGGAGGGCCGTATTTTTGCCCACTCAGCTTTAGGGTCTTTTGTGCAGTACTGCACAGTATGGTCATCAGCATGAGTTTGGAATTAAAGGAGTCTGGATTGACTCCCAGCAATGCCACTTATCAGCTGCATGACCTTGGGCAGGTCGGTCTCTTCCACACCCCCCCTGTTTTTTCTAAGTAGCACAGGGATAGTACTGCTCCCTATATTATAGGGTTGATGGAAGGATTAAAAGATCATGGCTATAAAGTACATAGCAGAGAGCTTGGCAAATTATAAGCTTCCCATAAACTTTAGCTGCTACTATTAGGTGATGACAAAGATGTGATAAATGGGTAATTAACCTTTTCTCTTCCATCTTGATTGTCAGCAACTTGAGGCCGGGAATTTCTTAACCCCTTGTGTGTCAATCAGATCTCCTGAATCATTGATGAATGCTTTTTAGATGTGGTACAGAGTTCTTGCAAGGTTGCTAGAATCACTCCACTTCAGAAGCATTGTAAGCTTGGTCTAACTTGTTCCAGTTCCTCTGTGTGATGCACCAAGCTTTTGGTCAAGTATCCTAAAGACCTTCCTCAGTGTGGTGTATAACTGCACCATGTGTGTGCAGTGCCAAGGAAGCCAGAAAAGGGCTTCCTCCATGGAAATGGAGTTGACAGAGGGTTATCAGTCACCGTGTAGGTACTGGGAACTGAACTTGGGGTCCGAAGAGCAGCCATTGCTCTTAACTGCTGGGTCATCTTATTTTTCCAACTCCTTGATGATAATTCATTCTCTTTCTCTTTCTCTCTCTCTCTCTCTTTCTTTTTCTCTCCCTCCCTCCCTCCCTTCCTTCCTTCCTTCTTCCTTTCTTTTTTTTTTTTTTTGAGACAGGATCTGCTTGGAGCCTCAGCTGGCCTGGAACTCACTATGTAGACCAGGCCGACCTCAATCTCAGAGATCCTCCTGCCTCTGCCTCCCTAGCACTGGGATTTTAAAGGTGTGCACCACCATGCTTAGCATAGTGATAATTCTTAGTGTTTCCTTCATGGACACAGAGCACAAAAACACAAGAGTTTTCTACTCTATTCTTTTTTTATATTTTTATTTTTTGTGTGTGAGTGTTATGCCTGCATGTATGTAAGTGCACCCATGTTATGCAGTGCCCTCAGAGGACAGAAGAAGGAATTGGATCCCTTGGAACTGGACTTACAGATGATTGTTAGCCACCATGTGGGTGCTGGAATTCAAACACAGGTCTTCTGAAAGAACAGCCAGTGCTCTTAACCACTGAGCCATCTCTCCAGCCCCTCCTCTATTCTAAATGATGAAGAACCTGAGAGTGTAGGAAAATACCTTAAGTTTTTGGGCAGGTTGAGTAATTGCTGCTACCAAGCTCTTGGCATTTGAATTATATACAGTGAAAAGAACATTATAAAACAGTGTTGACACTTCCTGAGCAGTGGAGTTCCATGTTCCACATGAACCCAGTAGTGTTTGGGGAATGTTCTAGGAGAGAAATTATTTCACTGACTTGGTGAGCAACATCCAAGTTTATATACCCAGGTAAGATTGTCCCCTGGGCTTTCCAAAGATGGATCTTGAATCTGAGTCAGAGGCTCCGAAGCCTGTGGGTAATGGAATTTAGATGGACTAATGGTTTAAAAAATTACTGGTTTACATTAAGAGGAAACTGCTTTTTGATGAAAATCCCAGAAGATCCAAATGAGGATTATATAGTTATATTTCAAGATGCAGAAGGAGAAACCCAGTTACTGGACCAGTGAGTTTCTTACTTAGTAGTAAATAATGGCAAGAAGAAAGGCAAGAGTCCAGGTTGAGTGCAGTTTTTAGAAGAGGTTATTTAGAGTTGCAAGGCACTTCACTGTAGGCTCCTTAAGAGATAGGAAATTAAACTGGCACTTCACGTCTACAAAAAGTAGTCAATGTAAAAAGTATTACATTTTGATAAAGCTTTAGATGATATACAGTGCATATACTTTTTTCTATGCATAAAGGTGTAAGTTCAGTAATTCACAAGTAGAAATGTGTTCGGTTGTCATATATATACATAATTTTTAAGTTGCTTGACATTTTTAAAGACTTAGACTAAAAAATTTATGCATTGAACATGTGCTATATGTATTGATAAACCATGTATAGTGAACTAGCATGTACTTACCAGTATGATTGTACCTTAATTAGTTTCTTTATAAGTTCAGCTCCTTGTTTTCCTTTGCTCTATTTTAAAATAATGGTTGAAGAATAGTAATCGTGTTAGGTCATTAGATTGGTGGTTTGGGGCCTTTTGTATAGTCACAATAATTAATTTCTCTCTTTTGGTTTGAAAACCTAGTACAAACCCTAGGCTGTTTATGAACTCCACTTATAAGTGTGTTTGTGTATCTAGTACAAGAGTCCTGTCTTCAGTATAGAGATCATTGCACTGACCAATAAATTTTAACTTTTTTTTTTTTTTTTTGGTATTTTTGAGATAGTCTCCTTGTAGCCCCAGCTGGCCTGGAACTCGCTATGTAGACTAGGCTATCTTCAGACTCTCAGAGATCTGCCTGCCTCTGCCTCTCAAGTGCTGGGATTAAAGGCCTGTGAAATATTAGATGTTTGAAAAATTATTTCCTGATGAAAAGAACTCTTTTTTTTTTTTACAGTGGAAATAATCTTGGCTCTGAACAGAAATGTCAAGCTGTACTCTAAGGTGTGTTTCTTGTGTTGGCTTCCTCTGGCAAGACTTCACTCCCCTGTGAGATGATTTTAGCATCATAGAAGGATGCTGTTGCCTGGAGTTAGTAGTCTGGAACTCAGCACTCATCACTATGAACTCTAGGTGAACCTGCAGCATCACCAGGACTCAGTTGCTTTGTCTTTAAAATAAATATTATTGCTATATCCTGGGTTGTCTATAAGGAGACTGTGTAGTGCTAACAGTGCCTTCTGCTGCACAAGCTCAACAGGTTAGTATTTCTTTTCTTGCCTCTTGCCTTCGTAAGTGCTCGTGCATGTTATATTAGGATCCTGTTTAAATTCAGTTGGTGTGTTGCATAAGCTTAGTTCTCTGCTTTTCCTTTCAGTTCTTCTAAAGCCTCAGCTGATGAGAGAGAAGAGGAGAGGGGTCCTTTGTGAGGCATTGAGAGGAAGTAAATAGTCTGAGGGTCTGTAGTAGAAGAGTACACTTCAGTGTGGCTCTGAGACATCTAGAAAAGGTCAGGTTATGGCCAGTACACTTTTCTCAAATGGCTAACATCTTAATGTTTTGTCATTGTGAAGTAAGCCATGTGAATTATTTGCATCTAAATGCCAAACTCAGTGTTCACAGTGTGCTATCAGAGTATGCTAGCTTTCTTTTTGAGAAGTCTTGGCTCCCTTATGCTGCCAGCCCCCCATACCTGTATTTCTTTTTCTAACAAGTAACCACTGCTCTCTGGGATATCTGTTAATGCCTCAAGGCAAGCCTCACTCTTTGAATCCTTGTTCCTAGATTAATGTCTTGTGCCATATGTATCGGAGGCAAACACACAGGCAGGTCATTGTTTTTTGAGATAAAGGACAAGCACATAGCTAAGGAGAGAAAGAGAAAATCAGCTTATGAGTGATAGTGATACTGAGTGCTCTGCATTCTCATACTGTTTTGTTTCCAGGAATCCTTGATTTCATGACCTTCCTCATGTAGGTTCAGGAGTGTTCTAAGATGCTATCATCAATCATACCAGTATGCAGCTAGAGAACTTAAAATTCTAGATTAGTGATTAGCAAGATTATCTTCCTGGGGAAATTTGTTTTCCTTCTTGCTGGAGGCATTAAATAACAGATCTATTTGTTTGTTTGTTTATTTATTTATTTATGTTTGTTTGTTTGTTTTTTGTCAGGGTCTCCCTAGTTCCAGCCCTCCTGGAAGTCACAGTGTGAACCAGGGTGACCTCAATCTATCAGAGATCCGCCTGCCTCTGCTTCCTCAGGGCTGGGATTAAGAGATACCTACTTTCTAAGGTGGTTTGCAATGCAGTCTTTTTGTTGAATAAAGTAGCACTTATCTTTAAGTAGCTTTGATAGGAATTTAGATAACCAGTGAAAAATCTTTCTCATCCATAAATCCCTGATAGTGAACCTGTGGTGAAAAGATTAAAAGTACAGACTGAGGGGCTAGAGAGATGGCTCAGCGGTTAAGAGCACGATTGCTCTTACAGAGGGCCGATTCCCAGCACCGACATGGCAACTATGAATTGTCCTTAACTCCAAGGGAATCCGAGCCCTCTTCTGACCTCCACAGGAATTGCATGACACGGGTGCACTCACATACTTGCAGGCAATACACTCATACACATAAAATTAAAAAAAAGACTGAGAAATTGATTGAGATATAATGATATATATAGCTCTGTAAGGTTTTCATCTCTAACAGTATTAAAGGTTCCTCTGAGACGTTGGGAAATTCCTTTGTCCTTCCAGGATACCCTTGAATTTTTTTAAACTTTACAAACATGTCCAATTGTTTTATATCATTGTGCTAAACTCTGTTAGGCCTTTTTTTTTTTTTTTTTTTTTTTTTGATACAGGGTATCCCTGCAGCCCCAGCTGGCTTGAAACTCCATATGTACGCCAGGCTGGCCTTGATCTCACAAAGATCCGCCAGCTTCTCCCTCCTGAGTGCTGGGATTAAAAGGCCTGTGCCACCACGCCTTGCTAGGTCCTTTTCTAAGAGGAGGTTCTTTCTCCTAGTTCAGTCTTAGATTGCAAGTGACTGAAGAGAAGTAGATTTCTAGATATACCTTGGAGAAGGGAAGGAGTAGACTTAGGAGTAGTGATAGTTCTAAAGATTAGTAGAAAGTTATGAAGACCTGGATGCTAGGAAGAGGGAAAAGAAGGAAATGCAAACTGAAAAGAATGCAGACCTGTGGAAATTGGGAGTAAGGAACTGTCCTGAGGGGACAGAGGAGGTATTATTGAGTAGAAATGACCTGAGATCCAGTTGAGGCAGAAGGGCTAAGGGGCATAAGTGGAAGAAAGGGAGAGCACTAGCCTGGGGACTGGGTGGCCTTGGAAGTAAGGGGTGGGGGCAGTTACAGCCTGAGGGATATCTTTGTGACTCTGTGACTTTAGAGGAATTTAAACTGTTGGAGTGATACTGCGAACCTGATCAGGGAATCACTGTTTAGTGGGTTCACCTGGGCTTGTATGCAGTAGCGTATGAAGAAATCCTACCAGGCAGCTTTGTATACCCTTTTGTGTTCATTTCTTGTGAGGTTGTGACTAAGGCCAGTTTTTGTTAAGCCAGCAAATTCTCCAAGTGTATCTCCTTTCTTAAGTTGGAATCAGCTCATGAATAATGCCTGCAGCGGTCTCTATAATTCCTTATAGTATGTTTTACTTTAAAGGCATAGCTTTGGTGATGCCCTTCACTTACAGAAGATTTTTAATTCAATCCCCAGCACTGCATAAAAAGAAAGAAAAATTAAAAAGCACTTATACATATATGTGTGTATGCATATATGTGTATGTATGTGTATGCATGCTCTATTAGAGTTTCTCAGGCCCTGCTACCATTGCTTCCTTTTTCCTCTCTCCTTGCTCCAAAAGTCATTGTATTCCTTCTCAAGGGATCGATAACAAAAGGCTGTACCAGCTTATCAGAACTCAGAAGTTTTAGGAGCCTTTATTACTTTTAATTGGATAGGATTTCTCTGCCTTTAAATTTCATTCAATTGGGGCTGGATAATGGCTCCATGACTAAGCATGTTTACTGTTACCAGGACCTGTGTCTGTGGCTCACAACTAACTGTGACTCTAGCTTAGTGTATCCAATACCTTATTCTGGCCTCCCTGAACAGCCACACCACACACACACACACACACACACACACACACACACAAATTCAATCCAACTGATTTTTTTGCTTGTTTATAATGTCTTGCTATGTAGCTCTTTAAATTTGTGATCCTCCTGCCTCCACCTACTGAGTGCTAGGATTACAGGCATGTACCACCATGTCCAGCTTAGACAATTTAATGGCAGTCTTTATAAAATTCTAAAATTAGACTGCTTTCTTAAATCTGCAACCTACTTTATCATCATGCACCATCAGTATTTTCCAGAGGTCTGGTTTTCAGGAGACTGGGGAGTTAGGGTTGTAGATACAATTATTCTCATTTATCCAAGTATGTTTTCTGTGCTGGGAATGTAGTGGCAAGACAGCACCCCTGATTCATCATCAGTTCTGAGTGACATTCTGACCAGACGAAATACGTCCCTGTCCTGTTCTAGCTGACTAGGGTAGAAAATTGCTCTAATATTTGGGGCTCTGACTTAACATACATTCCATATCTGATCTACAAATGCCCATCAAACCATATGCAGTTTGGGGTTTTGTTTTCTCAGTGGGGTGCAGAAGAGGAAGAGAGCAAAGAAAGCACAAACCAAGCCTGGAATGGTGGCACATGCCTTTAATCCCAGCGCTCAGGAGGCAGAGGCAGGTAGATGATCTCTGTGAGATGGGGGCCAGCCTGGTCTACAGGCTGGGGCTACAGTGAGACCCTGTCTCCAAAAAACAAAAAAAGAAAGGGCACATGTTGATTTGCGTGAAGACAGGACAGTGTTAGTCTAGGACTTTTCTACACTTGAAATGATTTTTCTATAATCCTTTAAAAGAAACATTTTCCCCCTGACAGAAAGAAGTAAATACTTGAGAAGCCAGGTCTTTTATGTGGTTTTTAAAGAATAAAGTAGAACTTGACTTTAAACACTTGTAAGAGAAATTCAGGTATCATCTCCTGAAAAGTATGATGCTTTGCCTCCAGTCTCTAGTGAAGAGCCTTCTGACCATCTTTTCTCCTGCAAAGTTTCTCCTGTGTGGTTCTTACCAGTATTTCTCTTTCAGAGTTGTTTTAAGGGACCTGGGTGTAATTGATGTCCTTCTGCTAAACTTTACAAAAGAAACAACATGGGGCTCCTTAAGGGTGGATGCTGCTTGATAGAATCACTGTTTACTACACATCTGACATGATACAAAATGGTTTGTCCTTGTGAAAAATAATGTGGTATGTGCATTCAGAAAAGAAATTTTGATTTTATTATTTTTCTGATGAGCTGGCTCTGAAGCACATGTTGGGTCATTTCTCAGTAATTTCAGCAACACACACACACACACACACACAGACACACACACACACAGCTTTGACTTGCTTAGTAATGGGACTCTGTGGTATCTGAGCAGCACCATTTTTCCTTCCCGAGTCTCAGGAGCAAGGTTCTATTTAACGTTTGCCGATTGTATGATACTTAGCTGATAAATACAAGTGGTCAGGCGCCTTTGAAAGAATATACTTCATGCATAAATATTTTTTGTGCTTCCTTAATTTAGAAATTGTAAAACATTCAAACATATGAAAAACTATGGGGGATATATTCAACAGCTGTCAAGATTTTGCCTCATGCTGAACTCCCCCACCCCTTGTTGTGTTGTTGTTTTCTCTCTATTGGGGATTTTGAAACAAATGTTGGGCTTCAGTTATTTCACCTCTATATACTGCAGTGTGCACCTGAGGAAAACACAGGCATATTATTAAATTACCACAGTGCCATTATACAACTAACCATAGCTACCATATTTTGGTCTTATCATCTAATAACTTGGGTGTGATGGGGGGGGGTGCTTGTTTGTTTTGTTTGTCCTTTTTTTTTTTTTTTTTTCTCGTCTTTTTGAAAGAGGGTTTCCCTGTAGCCCCAGCTGACCTGAAACTCACTATGTAGACCAGACTGGCCTTGAACTCACAGAGATCTGCCTGCCTTTGCCTCCTGAGTGCTGAGATTAAAGGCATGTGCCACCATGCCTAGCTTACCTAGTTTTGTTTTGTTTTTTTAATCACAGTTGTTTAAAGAAAATATCCTTTGAGTTTTGTGGGAATCAGGCTTAAACAAGGGCCACATATGGATGTTACATTGATTTTCATCAGGAACAGCTCCTCGACCCCTTTGCTACACCATTAACTTGTTTCAGAAACTGGGTCATTTTCCTACAGAATGTCCCACATTCTGCATGTATCTGTTTCCTTGTGGTGTCATGATCATGTTCCTCTATCACCTGAATTTCCTGAAATTGGAAATTAACTCTAGAGGCTCAATTATATTCAAGTTCAGTCTTTTTAGTTTGTGTGCTTCCCATTATATCACAATAGGAAAAGCCTCCTTAGTTTACTTAAAAAAAAAAAAAATACTAGTGACCACTGAACTTGCAGACATGATGCTAAGCACTAGGGACTTACAAAGGTGAAGAAAGTGTAGTCTTAACTGCCTTGAATTTCTTTTTGGAAGCAGACCACAATGAGCAGCCTGACAGAGGATCAGTAAAGTATAGTGTGGGCAGTGACTCAGTAGTCATCCAGGGCAGGGCTTGGTGGGTCCTAGCACTCACGAGGCAGAGACAGGTGGATCTCTAATTTTGAGGCCAGATAGCAAGTTTCAGGCCAGGCAGGACTACACAGTAAGATCCTGTTTTCTTTTGTTTTTTAACTTTTAAAAAAAATTTTATTTTTATTTTATGTGTATGCATGTATTGCCTGCATGTAGGTAAGTGCACCCGTGTCGTGCAGTGCCCGAAGAAGTCAGACGAGGCTGTCAGATCCCCTGGACTGGAGTTACAGACAGTTGTTAGCTGCCATGTGGGTGGTGGGATTTGAACCCAGGTCTTCTGCAAGAACAACTAGTGTTCTTAACTGCTGAGCCATCTCTCCAGCCCAAGGTCCTGTTTTTTAAAACAAAAAAAATAAAAACTGGGTTTCCCATGGTTAGGATGCCTCAGTATTTAAGAGTGATTGCCCAAGAAGCCTTTGGGCATTTTAGCATTCTGAAAAAGTTAGTGAAGAAATGTGATATTTGCTTATACCATAGCATTCTGTTCTTTTCGTCAGCTGGCTTTATTGTATGCAGTTCTTTCTTGAGTTGTTCTCTCCTAACTCACTGCTCTTAGGTCAGGATGGGCCTGCAGAGAGCCCTGGACATCCCGTGTTTACTCAGGGAGGATGACAGCAGAAGCTGAAGCTGGCACGTGCTTGAACTAGTGACCCACCCATGTCAACCAGCTGTTTCTCCTGGTCCTCCTGATTGAGCCTTGTGAGCACGAAGCTTACAGACAAACAGGAAATGTCAGCATCCTAGGAGACCTGACGCCTCCAGATCTTTCTTTTGGTGGATGACGTGGAAAGACTTATGTTTTATGAAGGATGAAGCTGGATCTTTAAACTAGCCCATGGCTGCTTTATTAAAATAGTTTAGAGAGGCTGGAGAGATGGCTCAGTGGCTAAGAATTTAGGTAAAAAAGGGAAAATCATTCATGTTTTGAAAAATGAAAGTCTCTGGAGTGTCTTGCTCACTGTTTTAGCATTTTAGTACAGTACTAGATACTCAGGCTCAACAAATACTGATTGAATAAATAAAATGAGGGGTTGGGGCAGTGGTGTTTATTCTTGTTTAGAAATTGCAAGTAAACAAAATGATGACAGAGAATAATCCTTAGCCCTGCATTAGAGACTTCGACTCATGCACAAGAGGAGAGAAAGAAGAATGTGTCTTATCAGCTGATTTTTTTTTTAAAAAAGGGTGGCGTGTTTACTGTGAACAAAACAGTATACAGCCTAAAAGCTGACGGGTAAAATTCTGTATTTTGTTTAAAAGAAAAAAAATTGCCATGCCTTCTTTAAAAATTAATTTCTACTATAAATGTTCAAAATGTTTTGTTAGGATCCAAACGATGAATTTGCTGCCTGAAGGTCAAATATTTACATCATAATTCTGCCCTCTTTTTGTGGAGGCAGTTACAGTGCACTCTTTGATACAATGGCCACCAGATTCTCATGATGGAGGACAATGTGTGGCTGGGGGGGGTGTGCACACACGCTTGTACTTGTGTTTCAGGCATTAAGAGCATGATCCTTCCTCTATTTGTAGTTTTAAGTAGCTGTTGAGGGAATTAAGTCAAGGGGACAGACTGGGCTAATGAATGGCTTTTGTCTATATCTTTGTACTATTTTTTTTACTTTAGTTACAGAGAAATCAATTTAGTTCCAACTTCTTAAAAGGAAAAGTTGAACATCACATGTCTGAGAACCAGCTGCCCAGAGCAAACTGCAGGCAGCCGTCCATCTGATTGGGTCACTCAGATTTTTATCACAGAGGGAATTTTGGCAGTTTCCAAACTTCCAAGAAGCCAGTGACTTCTTTATGTACCCTTGGAATGGGTCCTGCTCTTTAGTAGCTCTGTGATCCCTGAAGCCAATCCACTTTAACATTGTTCTATGTAGCATTAGCTATTTGACCTTGTGTAATTATTTCACTCCTGTATATCATAGTTTCCTCATCTATAAATAAATTAATAGTGCAGTATAAGACAGGGAAAAAACTAAATACTAGCTACTGCACATATGTAAGTTGCTTTAGAGTCTCAGTGAGTATTGACAGTGGGGAGGAATAGTTCTTTCTAGGTGACAAGAAAATACTGCCCCAGGTGACAGAGATTAGACTGAGCTGTAGATGAAGGTAAAGGTGACCTCATGCCTGTCAAAGCCCCTGGAAAAGGAAGATGGGGATCTGACCCTGCCTTTTTTGTCCTGCTGGATGTATCTACTAATTTTCTGAGCTATACTTCTGATGGTGGTTGAGGTTGTGTTCAGTGATTTTATAACCTTTTTGCTTTGGTTTCTCTTTAGAAAGCCAACCAGCTCCAGTAGAAAACTAGACCTTTAAAAGATTTCCACGTATAGATTGGTTTCAGAGTGATGGGAAGGCCACAAGTGAGTCAGGAATAGACATGGTAATCTATATATCATTATAAGACTGGTTGGGAGGCATGGGTATGAGAGCACAGGGGTTTATTATAACATTCTTTAATTCTTGCCTATATTGGAAGCGTTCCATGAAAAAGCCATTATTTTTAAGAATTGAGCAAATATTTAAGTTGCATAACAATACAGACAGTATGATACTGTTTCCATAAAAAAGATTTTGAGGGGCTGGAGAGATGGCTCAGCAGTTAAGAGCACTGATGGCTCTTGCAGAGGACCCAGGTTTGATTCTCAGCACCCACATGGCAGCTGCGAACCCAACCTTAACTCCAGTTCCAGGGGAATCCAAAGCCCTCTTCTGATCTCCGCGGTACTGCACGACACGGGTGCACTCATACGTGCAGGCAATACACTCGTACACATAAAATAAAAATAAGATATTTTTAAAAATAAAAATATTAAAAGATTTTGAAACATGCAGTTATGTATTTTATGAATGTATTTACTATATTCAGTAAAAGTTTAAAATTTTACAGAAATAGTATTAACTTTAGAGTCGTGATTATAAGGAAGTCAGAAGAGAAAAAAGTGAACGCAGAGACTAGATAGGGTGTTTCACCTGTATCTTTAATAGTTTCTTTAAAATATTTGAAGCAACTGTGGAAAAATACTAAGACTTGTAAAAGTTGAGCAATGGGTACTTGGGTGTTTGTTCTAATATAATTGTTATGTCTGTTTAAAATATATCACGATACAAGAAAAAATGAAATGCTGAGATTCTATAAGAAATACTTATAGACACATCAGGAGCTGAGCTATGGGAGGCACCAAGGGTGTTTTTCCTTTCTCTCTGTCTAGCACTTCACCCTGCAGCTGGGCATGAACATGCCAGGCCACTTGTACCGTCGCATGATGTGGAGAGCAGCCCTAGTGGGTTAGGAGACGAAAGTGGACAAAATTAAAGGAGGTTGGGCACAGTACAATTTTTTTTCCTGAACATGCTGACCTACCAACTTTAGTAGAGAGATTGGACTAGGTCATGGTTTCTCTCTGTCTAGCACTTCACCCTGCAGCTGGGCATGAACATGCCAGGCCACTTGTACCGTCGCATGATGTGGAGAGCAGCCCTAGTGGGTTAGGAGACGAAAGTGGACAAAATTAAAGGAGGTTGGGCACAGTACAATTTTTTTTCCTGAACATGCTGACCTACCAACTTTAGTAGAGAGATTGGACTAGGTCATGGGCTGAGTTGATTATAATGACTCAAATCTTAGAAACAAGAAAAAGAATTTTTTTTTTAATTTTTAAAAATTATTTATTTAATAACAACATACTTAGAAGAAGCATATCATTACAACACAATTGACATATTCAATAACGGTTTCCTGAGGTAGGATGCATCTCTTTCAAAATTGGCTGTAAATTTTTAGGTTTACAGTTGAATTATTACAGTTATACAATATTGTACTCAGTATAAACCCTAAAAGACATAAATTAAATGATGTTTTAACCTTTAAAAAGATCTCCATTTCATTATTAAAATACACAGTTTCATACAGAAAAATTCTTTTTCAATGCAATTGACATTAAGATGTTTGCACATGCATTTCTAGCCTCTATACATCTGATTATTACTAGTCCCAGTCGGTTACTTTCTGAGCTCCTTAGCATCTGAGCACAGATATAAAGTCATCAGGTAGATTTCAATGGTAATGGTTTCCACATCTACTAGTTATTAAGGAGCAAATTTTTAATA
>NW_008355279.1:3982687-3997019 GCF_000622305.1 Nannospalax galili | reverse complement strand
ATCCATTGTCAGTATTCCTTTGGATAGAATTGGGGTCTGCTGTTCATTAAGAAAAAGAATTTTTTAAAAACCAAAACTTTGATATATAATATCTGGTTCCTTTGATAAAACTTTTCAGGAAAAAGAAAGCTGCTTCCACTAGTGCTTGGCTATCTGTATGCTAACCCAGTTAACCTTCCTGTAGAACACTAAGTGGGAAAACTGAAGCAGTTTTCAGCTCAGCACTGAGAAGATGGCTCTGATGCTGAGTTCACAGGCTACCTCTAAAATGACTAGCACTTAGTACCTTCTCTTTGTTTCTGGGGAGGAAGGCCAGAGATTGAGAAAACAAGTTTAAAAATGAATGGTGTAGAGAAAAGAATACACCTTGAGGCACAGATAGGAATCATGGATCCAGCTTTTCAGTACCAGTGTGTGGCTGTACAAGTTTTCAGAACATTTATGGCGCCATCCCTGAAATGACAAGTCTTTTTAAATTTTATTTTATTTTATGTGTGTGAGTGGTTTTGCCTGAATATATGTCAGTGCACCACATGTGTGTAATGCCAACAGAGGCCAGAAGGTGTTGGATCCTCTGGAAGTGGAGTTAGGGACAGTTGTTAGCTGCCATGTGGGTGCTAGGAATCAAACCCAGTTCCTCTGGCAGAACACTGAACTCTCTCTCCAGCCCAGTCTGAAGGTTCTTAAAGCTCCTACATTTTAGAATTTTATTCAGGTGGTGTCAAAAATTAAATAACTGCATAAAAAGAGGGCTGTGTTCTCCTGCCTCCTCCCCCACTTCCAGCACTTTCTAGGTGCCTGGAAGATAACAGAAGGCCTAAATAAGCGTTGTGTTGTAGAAGTTTTGCTTCTTTAAATTCAATTTTTCTATTAATAGTGTGTCATTCTGACAAGGAACAGTAAGAGCCAGCATAACAGTTTATGACTTTTTAAAGATGAGTTATTGTTTCTAGATTGGCAGTTCAGTCTCTTTAGAGAGACTACATGGTAATTCTCTCATCCTACAGTTTTTCTTGAGGTTTTGCTAATGAGACCTCTGGTAGGAAAACAGCAGGAAAGGGGCATGTCCTGGCTAATGATGTTGGGTGTGTACAATTCCATAGACCACCCAGAATCCCTGTCTACTGCCAGGTGTCAGCACTGTTTGGATGGCCACAGCTTGGTGGCTAAGCTCCCACTGGAATCCGAATCTGCAGGAGACCTTTCCTGGGAATACACCAAGAAAAAGGATAACCCCGTGGCCTGGCCTTTCTACCTGGAACCCCGTTGCTTCTTCATCTTGAAGGCTGGGGTTCAGGCCTGCTTCCCACAGCCTTGGTGTGGGTAAGGTTCATTTCCTGTTCTTTCCATGCCAGGTGCCCCTCTCTGAGGAAGGAAATAAGAACAAACCCATTAGCTCTCACACTAGTCAACATTAGCTTTTTGACTTTTGGAACAAGCTTTCGCCTCTAGGTATATAAACTATGGTATTATAAATGAAATCAAAAGTTTGTTGGACTGAAATGAGATTATAAAGCTGTTTTATTATTGTAATCTGATCTCAGCAGTCTCTTCAGTGAGTAGTAACTCTACTTAAGGCTGGCTGCATCGCCTGACCTCAGGTGACAGCAAGTAACAGGGTTCTTCTGAAAGGAGCAGATATAGATTCTCTGCCTCAGGTATGAGGATTTGTTCTCTGGTTGAGTTTTAACAATTCCTTGAGCCCACTCAAATTTTTTTGTCAGCTAAAACTACTACTCAGGCATCCATCCTTTTATAATTAATTCGAATAGTTTAAGTGTGGGCTAACTCTTCCAGAAAAGTGCATGTCAATTTTTAGAGAACAAATTTTGGATGATTAATCTATCTTGGTCTTGGTTTACCCTATAGCATAAACCTTAGATTTTTCCTATTCCCGTGAAGACCATATTGTATGCATCAAGCTCTGTCAGTTACTCAGAAGTACAGAAAAAGTAGACAGACCACAGAGTAAGTGTTACTTGGAGAGGCAGCATCAAACAGAAAACTATACTCCTTTGACCTTGAGATTAGCTCAGAATGGCAGAACACCCCATGTAAGAGTTCTGTTCTAACATGGCTGCCTGCTTCCAGATGATACCACAGCAGGTAGCTGAACTGGGTGGGGCCAGTCTTCCTGCAGGAGTGGTATTCCGGGAGGGAATTTGAAGGAACAGATAAATGTAAGTGGGTAGGCTATGCTCATAGGAACATCTGTCATCGGAGAAGAAAGGTAAAGATAATACTGTGGGATATAAGAGGGCTGTAGCATGGCAGGCCTTGGGACAGTCAGGCAGGAGAATTTTTCAGGTGCCATATTTAGGTGCTAGCACATGTAGGCAGAATTGAAATGGGAGTTCCCACCCTAGTTAGCCATGTACTTCCTTATGTAGGGACCTATGTTAGGGTTTGGAATACTATAAGATCAACATTCAATTTGGATCATAGGTATGCTTTTATGAGTACTCAATGCATGCTAAATAAATATTTCACCAATAATATATCAGCATTTCATATGGACTTTTTTCCATTTATCCAGATGTTAGAAAAATACACATCATTTCCAGTTGTATGAACTTTTTAATCTGTTATGTAGTGTATTTTAAATATTTAATTAATTTTGGGTTTGATCTTTCACAATTTCATATGTATAACTAGTATATATGAAATTTGGGTGATTAATCATATAGCTTGCTGTAGTAACGCCTTATGGGCACTTTGCTGCTTTCTGCTTTGGTTTTGTCCTTCTATCCTGATTTTTTTCCCCCTACAAAGTTGATGAATTTCATTCAGTCATAAGTTCATTCAACAAATATGTATTTTTGCACTGTTACATGCTGAGCGCTATGCTAGGTATTGAACAACCATTGTTACTGATTTAGAAACTCAGTATTTCACTGTGAAAAGATTGTTTCAGTTAAGTTTTATTTCCTCATGTTTGAGTATATATTATTGAGTTAACTTAAAATACTTCACCATCAATAATAGAGCCCAAATATTCTTATCGATGCTCTTAAAATCTTTCTGAGATCAGTTCAGTAAATCTTGTACTTTTGAATTTAGTGAGTTGATCTAGTTCTGAGGGCCCTGAGGAGTCTCTGGCTCCACAAACAGCTGAAAAACCACTGGGATGGGTGAGTGCCAACATTTCCTCCCATCCTAAAATTCAGTCAGAGTTTCTTTGTGCCATTTTCCTTTTGTATCAAGCAGGGTAATAACATTTTATTAATCAGCCAGGCAAAGATGATGACTGATACATAAAGTGTAGCTCTTGTCTTCTTATCCTGTGGCTTCCATTGCAAACATGATGGAACACGAACTGGTGAGTACATAAGCAGCTGCTGTTAAGAGTATGTGAGTGAGCCGGTCGTGGAGGCGCACGCCTTTAATCCCAGCACTCGGGAGGCAGAGGCAGGCGGATCTCTGTGAGTTCAAGGCCAGCCTGGTCTACACAGTGAGTTCCAGGACAGCTGGGGCTACAGGGAGACCCTGTCTCAAAAAGACCAAAACAAAACAAAAAACAACAAAAAAAGAGTATGTGAGTGGTGTCCTCCAGTGGAAGGGCCACAGCTGACTCTGAACACAAAAACCAACAAAGGAACTTCTAATCAAAATCTCCCTCAGGTGTTTTGCTTGTGAAAAAGATTGTTTTGATACGTAAGTTGAATCTAGTACCTTGAATTCAAATATGACTCATCATATTAAGAAAGCCTGTCAAACCAGGCCTTATGGCACAAGCCTGTAATCTCACTTACTCCAGCCTCAGAAGCAGAAAGATCACAAGTTCAAGGCCAACCTGGGCTACAGAATGAGTTCAAGACCAACCTAGGCAACTTAATAAGCCCTTATCTCAAAATAAAAAAAACAAGAGGAATGGAGCTAGAGTTCAGTGGTAGAATGCTTTCCTGACGAGCACAAAGCCTAGATTCAGTCCCTAGTGGTGATTTAAAAAACAGAACAAAAGACCTGCCCATACAGGTGGGCTCTCTGGAAAAGTGTTCTGGATAGAATTTAGGAAGAAGAATGCAAGAATACATGGAGCTTGAAGTATCAATCCTTAGTAACTTAGACTTTGACAGCAACATCCAACTAAACAATGAATAGTACAGTTCATGGAAGTTTTTAGAAACACCTGAGGGTACACCGCTTAAAATGTATATAATACTAATTTGGGATGAAATCAGGTCAACATCCAGGATATTCTTGTTCATATAAGCAAAAATTACAGAAAATAAGTAGCAAAATCTGACCCCCAAAAATGCCTGTCTTGCTTCTTAGTGTTTTTACCAGATTTTCAGAGTCAGCGTTTATTACTTTGATAATCAAGAAAAAGTTAAAGAAAACAAATATTCAGCAGCACTCCCAAATTGAAGGCTAGCAGATGACACACAATCTTGAAAAATAAGAAGTATTTGTGTTTGGTAATAAGTAAAAGTATAAATTGAATTTTTGCATTGTTTTGGATGGTGGCGAGAAGAGCCATAGGTCAGAGTCTCCAGCCCTGTCCAGCTGAGCTCAGTTTGTGGTTCTAGAAAGTCCATCAGTGGTTTCACAAAGCCAGTTTATCCCTAACTAATGCAACATCAGTTACTGTTATTGTTTCAGTTTGCTGGTTTCTGGTCTTTGCTCACAGTTTGAGCTCATTTGCAGAATCCAGAACAGAATGTATATTTTACATAATCTAATAAGTAACCTGTTTCTTAACTTGAAGAACATCTGTGTGTTCTTTACTTCCAAATCCAAAGACACCAAGTCATACAATGTCAAAACTTTAAATTCTCTTTTTGGGCTGGGTATGGTGGCGTACATCCTTAATCTCTGTGAATTTGAGGCCAACCAGGACTACACAGTGAGAGCCTGTCATAAAGGAAAATTCTCTTTTCCCCCTTTTTATAGTCTATATTAATAGAAGCCTTACTATAGGAATTTTACTGCACTCCAGTGTTTGTGTAATGCTATTCCATGGAGGAGGATTCATTTTTAGTTCATTCTTGCAAGATTTCTTGTGTAAAGAATGAGTTCTTCATCCCCAGCCAGCATAGACTTTTCATATTTAATATAAATTCAGCTGGCTAGAGGCAGAATGGACAAGAAAGGGGCCAGGAGACTGGGAAGGATAAGAGGGACCAGGGTAGTTCCATAGCTTACTAACAGTACTTGTTTTTTTGTTTTGAACTTTTAAGGCCACCTCAAACTAGTGCAAACGCTTTTATGTACCTAACAATTGTTCTTAGATCTGTATGAAGGCAGAGATGGCTGGGTTCTGAAAACAAGATGAACAAAACCCAGAAGAAACCACTATGTTCTGTCTTGTTCTTATTTGCTAGTAGCATGTGTTCTTGGTTACAGAAGGCGAGAACTGCTCCACAGCAACTCAAGGATTTCTTCTCTTTGCTCTTTGCTCCACTTAACTTCCTGACTGGCCTGTAGGAGGAAAAAGGCAGATAGCAAGAATGATTCTGTGGATTTGCATTGCTTATCTCAGCCTGGGGCAGTTCCCATTCATTAGCTATGGAATCATCCAGTACTGAACTGCAGGCAGATAGGAATGCAGACCTGACTCATTCCACACTGGCTTAGGGGAGCTATGCATCAGTAAAATGTGCATAATATTACATAAAATATCAATTACCAAGTGAACTTTCTTCTGAATAAATTAGGTACCTTGTCTTCTAGGCATGCCCACTGTACTCACATTTAATGACTGCATTGCATACCTAAGAATATTTAAGAAAGCTCGTAGCATGTCTTTCTTACATACTAGCTAAATTAGGAAGCATAGGTAAGCATAATGCTGCCCTATTTACTAGACCTTCATAGGCACACTTAACATTCACCCTGTAGAGTTGAAGAGTTGACACAGGTGGTATCTTAATGTAGTGAAATTTGCATTCTTGTGTAGCATGCACTATTTAGAATACTGGCATAGCTTTTTGTTTTATGTTTTTTTTTGAGACAGGGTCTCCCTATAGCAGCTGGCCTGGAACTCACTATGTAGACCAGGCTGGCCTCAGTCTCACAGAGATCTGCCTTGGTCTCTGTGCAAGTTTTGACTGTGCTATTTTATAGATATCCTATGCTCGTTGGTGGTTATTTTCTGGTAGTTATGTTAAAATTACTGCTAAGACAGTGGCCCAGATGTAATTTTCATGATTGGTAGAAATAGTCCTCTGCTTTCTGTTACCATAAAGTTAAGACTATTCTCTTCCCCACCATCTGTCCCCTGATTTATCTTTATGTCTTGAATCCCCCAAAGTGCTTTTTCCCTTAAAATACAGGTTGACCCAAAACAGGAATAAGTGTTCAGAACCTGGTCATAATACAAGGTCTTTGAGACACGGCCTTCACACTGAGTCCCTGCTTTCAATGGCCTCCCCATCAGAATTTGTAAAACTCTCGGGCCAGCAGGACTATAGCATGCCTTGCCACTTAGAACATCAGAGGATAACAGTGTTCAGCATTTATGCAATTATTCCTTGAAAAGCACTTTGTGCCCGGTGATGCAAACATTAAGGTAGGTGAGAGGTCAGCAAAACGCCTTTTCTGTTTGATGTTCCTATTGTGTTATCTTTTTTTATTTTTGTTTTTGTTTTGTTTTTTGCTTTTGATCTTTTTAAGACAGGGTTTCCCTGTAGCCCCAGCTGGCCTGAGCTTTGTAGACCAGGCTGGTTTAGAACTCACAGAGATCTACCTGCCTCTGCAGGATTTAAGGTGTATGCCACCACGCCTGGCCCTATTATATTATCTTAATATGAACAGAAACTTCTAGTCACTGTTAGACTTATTATTAGCTATTTTTATTATAAAGTTAATATATCTGCAGAGAGAAATTCTATGTATGTATACCACATGCAGAAGTATGTATCAGAACAGTTAATGGATTTGCTAGGTCTTCCGATTAGAATTAGGTTTATAACAATACATTTATTTATCTGTGGGTGTGTGCAAGTGTGTGTTCATGCATGTGGAGGCTAGAGGTCAACCTTGGATGTCTTTCCTGAAGAGCTGACCATTTTGTTTTTGAGAACAAGGTCTTTAGGATCTAGGGCTCACCAGTTCAGGTTGGCTGACTGGCCAGTAAGCCTCAGAGATCCTCCTGCCTCTGTCTCCCCAAGTGAGATTACAGGTTTTTTACACACCTGGCTTTTTACATAGGTGTAAGAAGCCCTGACCCCCTTCTGATACCTGTGGGCATTGCATGACACAAGCACACTTACATACTGGCAATATACACATAAAAAATTAAAATAAAAATTAAAAAAGATTGATCTAGACCTGCTGTGATAGAACCAACCTTCAGTTCCAGCCACTCAGGAGGCTAAGGCAAAAGGATCACTTGAGTTCAGAAGTTCAAAACCTGCCAAATGGGAGGTGCAAATCTGTGCAAAACCACAAGATCCCATCTAGAAAAATAGAAGCCACTAAAAGAAATTAGTCTCCTCTTATATTGTACCCATCTGTCTCAGCAGGGGGCTTGCATCCTCAAGGACTCCTCATGGTCCATACAAATACAGATCAGTCAGAGGAAGAGAAGGCAGAAAGACCAAAGGGACTTAGCTCTCACCCAAGTTGGATGCTTTACACAGTTTCCTTGAAAGTTCACAGAACTCTTCTACTTCCGTATAATTCCACTTTCAGAACTCAGCTAGATGGCTACATCTGATTTCAAAAGCTGGACCCAACTTAGACTCAGCATTCCATTAGTAACGAAGAAAAGTGGTCTGTTCCAGTGAAAGTTACGTGCATTTTAATGCCAATAGTTCTTGATAAAATATCCTTCAAAGGATCTGCATCCACTTAACCTTCTCACCATTGAATCCAAATTTTTCTCCCATTTAACACTCACTGATGAATCCAGTGTTCATGTTATCAATCTTAATTAAAAATAAAGCGTTGTTTCTGTTATATTTGAATTGTGTAGTCCACTTGAAGCATGAAAATGACTTCTAATAGTATCTACGCTGAACCTCTTAATGCTTTGAAGTTTAAGGTAATTTTTTGTATCTGCAACCTTTGCCTCGCAGTGGGGACCAGTCTCTATTGGGTCTGGAGTGCTTTGCTGTGACCTGCTGCTGGATTAGAATAGGATACCCTTACTTTCTTCCTGGATGTCTGCATTCTTTTCTATGTGTGTCTACAGATAGCATCACAGCAAATTCAGGTAATTTCCTAATTGATGTAAGGAGTAGCCAGAGAAAGCTTGTTGTATTTGAAGTGACCAAAATAGCTCACTGTGTGAGTAGAGTAGAACTGCTGGCCCATTTTATGGCATTTTTGGTTGATAATTAGTTCTCAAAGAGCATGTTGTTGGGCCATAGGGCAGCAACCCAGTGTCGTTCCAGAGGCATTGAACATGCAGTCACTGGAAAAGCATGTTTTTCTTCTTGCCAAATACAAGTAGGTTATTTAGGAGGAAAGGGGAGGGAATTGAAAATACCAATTTTCTCTGTACCAGAACATGCCTGACTTAAATCAGTAGTTAAAATTGTGGTGCATAAAATCATACTGTTTTCATAGCAGAGGCTCCTGGTTCATAGTTAATAAACTAGAAAATTAACCCTATTCTTTAAGAAACTTGGAGTGTATAATGTATACTATATGTGCTTGCTATTGGTTTACCGAAACTGGCTCATCCATTTTTCTTTAGATCCAGAGCTGCTAAATACTATCAAAAGAATGAAGAGAAATGGTGGGAGGTCTAACATGGAAAGAGGAGGGAACTCTATCTAGGTTTCCACATTCATTGACATGTTATAAAGACAGAGTCTATGTGGCCAGGGCAGTGAGCGAGGTTGGGTAGAGGGCAGCTCATGGATAGGTTGAGAACTGAGAAATCTCCCTCCTAAGACTGGTCTGATGTTCCATAATGGAAATCTGGACCCTGCTGAAGCTGGATAAATGTTAGAATGAGTATTTCCCTGAGAATAGATTGCCCAAGTCAGGGAGATGGGGTGAGTGGACATAAGTGGTATGTTCTTGTGTCTGGTAGAAGAAGGTAAGAGGTAAGCTCTACTGATAAATCTGTTTATCATAAGCAAACTACAACATGCCAGCAACAGCTGAAAAGGATGACAACTGATACAAGTTAATAGCAACAAAATGATGGTGTTTGAGGATGCTTTTCTCACGTGTGTGTGTGTGTGTGTGTGTGTGTGTGTGTGTGTGTTTTGCCTGCATGTATATAAGTGCATCCATATTTGCAATGCCCACAGAGGCCAGAAGAGGGCACTGGACCCCTGGACTGAAGTTATGGTTACCCACCCTGTGGGCAGTAGGAATTGAACCTGGGTCCCCTGGAAGAACAGCCAGTGCTCTTTACTGCTGAGCCATTTCTCTAGCACCTTTCTTCCACCTTTTTATTCATAGCTTATTATCGAGAAGTCTAAGGGGTCTCTGCAGAACCAGGTCAGAGCATTGAAGCACAAGAGCAGTGTCTATCTGCCGGCCAGTGGTGCCCTTGCCTTGATTTTGTCCCATTTTTTTTTTTTTAATTAGAAGAAGCATTTCATTACAACAGCATTAACCTATTCAATAACATGTTTCTGAGCTAGGGTACATCTGTTTCAAAATTGGCTGCACATTTCTAGGTTTACAGATGAATTATTATGCTTATATAATCTTTTACTCATTATAAACTCTATAAGACATAAAATTAAATGAGGTTCCAACGTTTAAAAAAGATCTCCACTTCGTTGTCAAAACACACAGTTTCATACAGAAGAATTCATTCCAAGGCAATTGACATTGAGACGTTTTCACATGCATTTCCAATCTCTATATACATGACTATCACTGGTCACAGTCGCCCACCTTCTGAGCTCCTCGGCATCTGAGCATGAATACAAACTCGTCAGCTAGACAGCCTTCCTCTCCCCCTAGAGCCTCAATACTCTGCCACCCCTGCCACTGTCCACTGTGCTGTCAGCACCCCCATCCATTCCCCCCTATCCAGTTTTCACATGCATTTCCAATCTCTATATACATGACTATCACTGGTCACAGTCGCCCACCTTCTGAGCTCCTCGGCATCTGAGCATGAATACAAACTCGTCAGATAGACAGCCTTCCTCTCCCACTAGAGCCTCAATACTCTGCCATCCCTGCCACTGTCCACTGTGCTGTCAGCACCCCCATCCATTCCCCCCTATCCACCCTTCTGGTAAATCTAGTCAGCCAGAGGTCCCTCTTCCTGGAGGATCAGCTGTTCCTCATCTACGGCAATCCATTGTCAGTATTCCTTTGGATAGAATTGGGGTCTGCTGTTCATTTTTCCAGTAGTATGTTGGGTTACTGTCTGGAAGAGCCTTTATCCATCCTGGCCAAGAACTCGACTGAAGGTATCACTTGTCTGGCTTTGCTGTTTGTCAAGTAGCTTTTAGTTAGATTTTGTCCCATTTTTAAAGAGAGGAAAAGAAAGCTGACTAGAACAGTACTGCCTAGTACTTTCTTTTGCAGTTAAGGACATGTGAGCAGCTCATTAGTTGAAAGAGGGAGATGATCAAGAACTACAAGGACCTCAGGTGGGGTCTTCCCAGGCACAGGACTCTGATATCAGAGGCACTGGAAATTAGCATTCCCCGTGGCCCAGGAGCAGCATAAGCCGCAGCTTCCTTGCTCCTGCCCTCCTTGATGGGGTATTGCTTACAGCCCTGGTTAGTCTGGAATTCATTTAATCCAGCGTGGCTTTGAAATCCTGGTTCTTCTGCTTCACCTGCCTCCCCCAGTGCTGGGATTACTGGCCAGCAAGAGTCTGTTTTAGATGAGTTCCCACCTTGCCCCCATGCCCACCAGTGGAGATGGGTAGGCACAAAGGGGGAGGTAACTGCTAAAACAAATTGGCCAAAGCTGATGGCTATGTGAGTATTTAATAAGTTGTCCAGAAACTTTGAGTTGGGGATCCTAAATCTTTTGTGCTAGACAATAAGCATGTCTTCTGCTTACTTTGGAAGGAGACACTATCAGTCACTGTGCCGATGCACATATCCTTGAATGATAGTCCAGAACAAAGAGTCACTGTAATTTGTTTCAAGACTTGCAAAAACACAAGACACCCAAGGGAAATTATCTTCCAGCCTAGATTTGTTGCTTTTTAGAGGAACTGGTATCTTCACTTCTCTTTCCACCAATTACCATCAGGGGTTGGCCATCTTTCTTACTTGGGAAGACTTCTGAGGTCAAAGCTGTTTGAAAGGACCTGATGGACTTGTTTCTGGAGAAACAGCTAATATGAGGTAATACCGTTTTACATGATACTTCAGAGAGTTGGAAGTGTGTTACTTAAAGATACTTAAAAATGCCTCAGCAACTTCTATTCCTGTGTATTTTTTTCCTTGGTTTGTCTTGAAAAGGGATCTTTTTTCTTTCTGTGTGGGATGGTTGATCTTGAGCCTGTGTGGAGCAAGCTGGCCCCAGACTTTGCCAAATCCACATTTCTTTGTCTCCAATACTTAACGTGTCCAAGGATAAAGAACCAAAAACATACCTTTGCAGGAGGAGAAAAGAGATGAATCTTATTACCATCCTCCCATTTATACAATGGTTTGTTGAGTTTAGGGAAAGAGCTAGTATTTGGTCATGTTATGAGTTCAACACATTTCCTGTTAGCAGATGAAGAACCCAAGGAGAAAGAGCTGGGAACTTCAGGAGACTCCCCAGATGATGGGCTTCAAAGGAAGTTGAGGGAGAGGATCTAAGGGTTAAATCTGCCAAATCTGACTCTACCAAGGCAGTTGTTAATATGACCAGTAGTCCCTTGTATCTTCATGAGTGGCCTGGAACTAGTGTGTGGAGACCAGTGATCTCACTTAGCTGTCACAGGTGCTTGCTAAGGTGTGAACCCACTCCCCAGCTCTTCATGGTCTGCCCTCTTGCCACTCCCCTGAGCAGTTACCGTTATTCCTTCTACCCTTTGGGCAATAGATACTACACTACTACCACTGGAAACTAATGTTTCTACTTTAAGTGCTTCAAGCTTCTATAGCCGTGTACATGCAGTGTACTAGAACTTAGTATATATTAATACTAAAATATCATAGTCCTAGTGTGTTTTTAGCTGATTTAATCTCATGCATGTTCAACCTGCATCACTCAGGAAGCAGTCTGCTCTTGTACATCCTAGATTTTAAGTTTAAATGTAGAAACATCTCAGTGGCTTGGTGGAAGCTTTTCCAGAAAATGGAATGAGTATGTGACTGTTTAGTCAGTATAAATGCCCTTTCATCATTTAATCATTTTATATAGGTTTTTGAGTTGCCTGGTGCTCATCTTTCTGTGCAATAGGCACCCAGGAGTGTCCTGGAATCATTGGTTGACTCACTTCAGCATTTAACAATATCATTACGTTCGTCATGCCACTTTTGCATCCTGTGGTTTTTGAACAAGAAAAAAATCTTGTAAAACCAGTATAGTGAAACATTGCACATACAGGTGAGGTGGTGAGGTGGAAGGCAGTTCCTCTGAGGTCTCATGTTAGCTGAATTTCAGTGGAGTGTGGAAAGGGTGCTGTTGGCCTGAATCACTGCAGAATTGGCTGTGTTGTATTCTTCATTCCTATGAAGAAAGTCATCAATTATTTTGTTTGTAGATGGCCAACTTGAGATATTTTGGTATGTGGCTTTGGTTTCCTTTCACAGCTTCTTTCACCTTGATTTATCGTGTTAGAATAATTAACACTGACACTTGGAAGATAGCCTGTTTCCAAATGTATACACTTGTCTGTTTGGGGAATGGTAACTCAAACTTCTTCCTTCCTTGGGTCAGAAGGGTGCCCCCCCCAAAAAAAAAAACTTTCCGGTATGTGTAACTGATTGACTGTGCCCACACATTGACATATAGTTCAATGCTACCAAAAAGAACTTAGTTACTTTTGAAATAATAAGACAAAAAGAACAGTCTTTCTGAGTTATAACATCTAAAAAGCTGGAAACAGTTGTGCTTCTGTGATGCTAGAGCCAGTAAATTTCATGGGAAGAACATGATTTGTAAACTAAGAACTGAAAGCAATTTTCCTGGATTTCAGCTGTCAGACTCTCATGCTGTTTAGGAAGGCTCTCTTACCTTCTCAGCACCTCCACACCTGTCCTTAGATGTGCTTGTACTCTCGGCTTTCTGTTGCAGCAGGTTTTGATGCCCAAAGAGTTGTACACATTGGCAACTGTCATGTAGTTTGCTACCCAAATTTTTGATTGAGATTAAACAGAAGCATCCTGACTGTTGTCACTTGGCAGGCAAAAGACATCATATTTAAGATTCACATAGTTTTAAAACAGGCTAATCTTTTCTGTCTTAATAATATACTAATAATGTGTTTTAAGTAGTATAGAGTAGAGTCCCTGTTTCAGATTAAGCCTCAATCCTAGCAAGGTCCAGGACACTAGCAGACATTTACTTCATGTGTCTAACTTGGATCCATAGCATAGTGCCAGCTGTTTGAGGACCATATTTTAGGTCTTCTAGGGACAACCAAATAATGCTGACTTGACTCTTCTTCAGTACAGGAAGCCACCAAACGTGAGGTCTTTGCAAGTTTCTTGGTCCCCTATTAGTGGGGCCTCAGCCAGTTTGGGAACTTCAGAGGAAAACACATGGCGGTAAGAGCTTTGGCATTAGCTTCAGGCTGGATTTCCATTCCTACACTTACTGGATAAATTGTTTAACTTTTCTGCACCTTAGGTTCCTGCCAACAGGCATGTGGGGAAAAGAAAATGAGATCAGATTTGTCAGGAACAGAGCATTGGTCCTGGCAGGCAGCAAATTCATTTCCTTCAGATTGCAGGTGAAATAGACTGTTGGATTTTCCTTCTTGTGTGCTTGCTTGGAGTAGACTTAGAACCAAGGTGTGTCATCTGTAGTTTTGAGTGAGGGCCTCTGAGGACTATGAACCATTCTCATTACCAAGCTAATGACAGCCCTCATAGCACCCCAAGACAGGCTAAGAGCCAGCTCTTCTCCCGGACACTTCTGCCAAGGCCTTGCTCTGTCCAGCAGTCTGTACTCTGTCATTTTGTTCTTCTTCCCATCCCTTTGATAGAAAACCTTAAGTCTGGAGCTAGAGAGGTGGCTCAGCAGTTAAGAGCACTGACTGCTTTTACAGTGGATCTAGGTTCAATTCCCAGTACCCACATGACAGCTACAAACCATCCTTAACTTCAGTTCCAGGGGAATCCGAAACCCTCTTCTGACCTCCGCTGCATTGCATGACACAGGTGCACTCACATGCAGGCAATACACTCACTTGCACACACAAAATAAAAAAAATAATAAATAAAATATTTTTTAAAGCATTTGATAAACATTTTTTGGAAGATGGTGTCATAAAAGTGTAGTGTAATTCCAG
>NW_008355279.1:3969776-3982624 GCF_000622305.1 Nannospalax galili | reverse complement strand
ATACACATAAAATAAAAATAATAAATAAAATATTTTTTAAAAAGAAAGAAAACCTTACGTCTACGTGTTAGACTATGTTGTCACTTCTTAATAACCAGGGTAAGACTTGCCAACCTGAAAGAAACCTAAATGTTACTTCAGAGGTAATAGTGGATTCTTATTCCATCTGCACGCCTGAGGATCATTCATTGGCCTCATTGTTACATCTCATTTTCAAATGCAATTCAGATCTGTTTTGTGGCTCCTGTTCCCTTCCTGCTAATTCAATAATTAAATGAGTATTTTTTGAATACTCAGTATGAACCAGGCCCTGTACCAGGGAGTTGTATTAGTTATGTAAGATCTAGTATCTGGTTAAAAAAACTTAATTTGTGTTAGAAGAGATAGACTTATGTTCCTTGATTTATAAAACAAAGCAGAGGGTGGGTGGGTGCTGGATGAATAGCAGGCACACCTAGTGCTTTATTCCTTAAGTTGATGTGGATATCAAAACTCCGGGGCGTATATGTTTCTGGGTGCCTTGACTTTTATACCTCAAGGCAAGGCGATCTGAGTGCCTCAGGCCTATCGCCACTTACTAGCTGATTGAATTCAGGTGTGGCCTTGTAGGCTCTGGTCCTCATTTCTTATCACTCTAAAGTCAGGGCTACTACTTCCTACCCACACACATCTTCCCCAGTGTCCCTTTTTACTGAACTTACTGCTGTGGTTGCTTGTCTGATATTATAAAAGTGATTCTAAACTTTCTGATGTATCCCTTAGTTCTGGATGTGTATTTCCAATGCCCATTTAGTCTCCATTTGTACGTACAGTATGTTTTCAAACTGGAAAAGGATGCAGTCTTTTAAGAAAAATCTTAGGTAAAGAATATATTAATAAAATTATTTCTGGGGCTGGAGCGATGGCTCAGTTGTTAAGAACACTGACTGCTCTTGCAGAGAACCTGGGTTTGATTCCCAGCACCCACATAATGGCTAACAGCTGTCTGTAACTCCAGTTTCAGGGGATCTGATTCCCTCTTCCGAACTCCACGAGCACTTTTCATGGCATGGGTGCACTTACATACATGCTGGCAATACACTCATGCACATAAAATAAAAATAATAAAATTAAAAAATAGCCGAGTGTGGTGCCAAACACCTTTCATCTCAGCACTTGGGAGGCAGAGGGATCTGGGAGGCAGGTGGATCTCTGTGAGTTTGAGGCCAGCCTCATCTACATAGTGAGGACCAGACCAGACTAGCTGGGGCTGCAGAGAGACCCTGTCTCAAAAAGACAAAATTAATTAATTAAATAAATAAAATTATTTCTGTTATACATTCCAGAATCAATATCAATTTCAAACTTGGGTTTTTTTGGGGTAGGGGTTGGTCTTTTTGAGACAGGGTCTCCCTATAGCCCCAGCTGTCCTGGAACTCACTATGTAGACCAGGCTGGCCTTGAACTCACAGATCCACCTACCTCTGCCTTCCCGAGTACTGGGATTAAAGGCGTGTGCTACCACACCCGGCTCTCAAATATGTTTTATAATTTCTTTGCTTTTTAACCCTTTCACAAATTGTTTTATTTTGTTTTTGATATTTCTAAGACAGGGTCTCCCTATAGCCCCAGCTGGCCTGGAACTCACTATGTAGACCAGGCTAGGCTTGAACTCACAGAGATCTGCCTGGGATTAAAGGTGTGTGCCACCACATCCGGCCTTTGACACATTGATTTTTATATGGCTAAGGGTGCATGATTTTAAAAGGGAATTTCTGTTGCAAGTGTTTGCCAAGCCCCTTGTGGCAGAGGGAGAAACAGTTTTAGTAACCTCAGGAAAATGCATAGGAGAACAGAGTTGGCAAAAGGCTGCCACTTGAACCTGCTTTCTGGAGACCCTTGTCCCATTGACTGTACCCACAACTGCTTCCTAAGTCTGTGGACAGGACTATGGAGTGGGAAATGGGACGTTCTCGGGAGAGGGAGGGTGCTGCAGGGAGTGGGTGTGGGCAGAGGTTGCAAGGCTGCCAGGGTTCTGTGTGTGCCGGAAGTGCAGGTTTGGCTGGGAGGAATGGAATGTTCCCTCTTGCCCTCCAAGAGCAGAAACAGCTGTGGAATAGCTTGAAAAGACGATTGCTAAGTGAAAAAAAAAAAAAAAAAAAAAAAAAAAAAAAAAAAAAAAAGAACTGTAAAATGAATGTGAAAATAAAGTCCACACTAGAAAACTCAGTAAAACTGTGTGGAGTAATATGGTGACCATCTTTTATGTGCTATTTAGGAGGATTTGCTTCCTGTCTGGGATTTTCATTTGGGGACAGAATAGATTGCTTTTCCAGCCATTCCTCTTATAAGAAAGTCTAGGGGTGTCCAGATAGAAAATGGATTCATTATTCTGATAATCCGATAGTTCTTTTTTTTTATTTAAAATTTTATTTATTTATTATTTTATGTGTATGTGTGTGTATGTGTGTATTACCTGAATGCAGGTAAGTGCACCCATGTCATACAATGCCCTTGGAGGTCAGAAGAGGCTGTCAGATCCCCAGGGACTGGAGTTACAGACAGTTGTTAGCTGCCATGTGGGTGCTGGGATTCGAACCTAGGTCTTCTGCAAGAACAACCAGTGTTCTTAACCACTGTGCCATCTCTCCAGCCCCAGTAGTTCTTTTTTTTTTTTTTTTAATTTTATGTATATGTGTATTTTGCCTACATGTATGTAAGTGCATTTGTGTTGTGCAATGCCTGTGGAGGCCAGAAGAGGGTATTGGATTCCCCTGGAACTAGAGTTACTGGTGGTTGTTAGCTGCTATCCCAACCCCTCTGGAAGAGCATCCAGTACTCTTAACTGCTAAGCCATCTCTTTAGCCCCAGATGGCTCTTGTTTTATTCCTCCCAATGAGGGACCAGAACTTGTTGCTTGCTTTCTGCATGAAAACTTAACACAAATGTTAGTTTCCAAAGGACATCTCTGTGGGTAGAGAATTATTGTCAGCCAATTTAACGGGAAATCTTGTTTCTAGCTGGAAATACCATCAGCCAAGTTCCCAACAATATTTATTTTAGTACATCGTTGTTTTTTCAAGTCTTCTAATGGTTTAAACTTTTCGACAGGAGTAAGAATAGAGACAGACTGGGACTTGTCTTACACATCAGGGTTGATTGTGCAACCCTTTTAATGAAGGTTTGTTTACATTTTTTTTCTCAAGCTGAGAGGCTTATTTTGGGACCACTATAGGTGACACTATATGTGAAAAACTATTTTTGATTTCAGGCCTGGTGCCATTTGTTCTTTGCTTTTAAACAGCATGTTAGTCCCAAAGGAGAGAGAAATCTAGAGATAAAATCTAGTGGAGGAGAGTAGACAGCCAAAGATTAGACACTAGCAGTGTCTGAGAAAATGAAGGGATCAGTTGTTGCCCTAGTGCCTCCCTCTTCATGCTGTTATGTGCTGGGTGGAGAAACACAGTAAGACAGAAAGGGGAAGCTGTCTAAACAGTATGAGGTCAGGATCCTTCCCCATACCTAATTTTTTTTTTTTTTTTAAGAAAAAGCCACTCTGGACCCCAATTTTCAGATAATTTTACTCTTTATATATAACCATAGCTTTATTCTCTGACTCCAGCTCTCACCATTCTAAATAGTGGAAACTTGGACCTAAAGGATTTCCTGTGTCACCAAACCTGGGAATACTAGGAATCAGTGAGTTGGAATTGGATCTCAAGTCAATGGAATACTAAAGGGGGAAATTTCAGTGGTTCTCAGTCCTAACTGCACATTAGGATAAGCTGAGGAGCTTTAAAACATGCCAATACCCAGGTATTACCACTTGGATTGAATCAGAACTCTTTGGGTAAGGAAAGTCTCACCTGGGAACTCTGAATAGGCAGCCATAGGGAAGAACTGCTGCTGAATAGAAACCAAGAGCCTTGTCCAGAAAACCGCCTTCAGGAGACCCTGTCAGCACAACCAAGGGCACCTTCCCAGGCACTGCCTCTGCTTGCTCTACTTTGGCACACTGACCTCTGGGTCTCCCTATGACTCATTTCTTTTCAACTATCCATCCAGCCTTTGTCACTTGTGGTTCAGCAGGTCCATCATGTTGGAATCCATGCCTGAACATTATCATTTCTGTATCATTTCTGAATTGTCAGAGCTCCCACGTCAAGCAGTGAGACATACTTGAAAACACTGGTCCTATATGAGAGGCAGGTGAGCACTGCATTGAAAGGTAGCTCTTTGCAGTGTCTCTCCCAAGTCCCTCTTGAGGACCAGTGGACATTTGCAGTTCTGTGATGGGAAATTGTTAGGCTCCCAAGTTGACAACCATAACACAGTTTGTTGCTTTGTGGACAACCCAGAAAACAGAAGAGAGAAAGAACAGAGATTGTCTTTAAAAAAAAAAAAAAAAAAAAAAGAGAAAAAGAAATGGAGTGGTTAAGAGCATGTACTGTTCTTACGGAGGACCCAAGTTCAATTTCCAGTTCCAGTGTTGGGTAGCTCACAACTGCCTGTAATTCCAGCTCCAGGGGATTAAAAAAAGAGTTAAATTACACAGCTCCTTTTTTATTTTTAAAGTGAGTAGATTTTTGTTGCTGTTGTTACGATAAATTGATACCACATGTTGCTTCCAGACAAAACCCTCTCTGTGTTCCAGGGAAAGCACATGCAGCTGGTGTCTGGGTTAGTGGACAGTCTCCACAAGGTAAACTTGGCTTGGAAGGGGCCGAAGCAAACACAGAGTAGCAACAGTTACTGGCAGAGTTTTCAAAGCATGAGATCCTTTCTTGGAAGGTGCCACCCTCTTACCTTTTGGCTTAAAGTACATGATGCTCAGAAAACAGTAAGTTAAGGTTTATGATGTCACTACTGTGTGTGGGATCTGACAGTTGTTCAAAGCTGTGCTTGACACTCAACTGAGTGCATGCAGAGCTTCATTTAATCCTCACAAGGATCCCAGAGGTGGAGAGAGTATTTAATCCTGGCTTTTCCAAAGGGGCGGCTTCAAATTCAGATTGCAGTCAGGTGTCAGCACTCCAGCACAGAGTAGCTGAGCTCAGAGCTGGGGCCTGTCTCAGTATCACTCACTGTCTTCCCTTGCATGCTGTATTACCCACCTACTCTGTAAATGACTGGGGGAGTACTCTGCAACTCTAGGCAGCTTCTCTCTGACTCCTATTCTGCTTTGAGTCTACCTGTTTTCACAATCATTTGGCATACATGTAGTGAGCATGGATATATTACCATCAGCAATGAATGTATTTTGCAAAACAACAACAAAAAAATCTGTTCTTTTCAGCAAGAAAATAATTAGTAGATTCTATGGGCACAAATCATCTTTAAGCTGATGTCTTCTAGGTGGGCCAGGCAAAGGAATTGCTAGGCAGTGGCCCACACAGTGCAGGCAGCAAGACTGAAATGCGAATTCCTGCATGCTACCTCCTCCACACACCTACTCCACATGCCTCCTAGGTTATGCCACTAATTGCAGCCACAAGCACACAAACCAGGTTTGCCAGCTCTGTTACTAATTAACCACGTCTTGTGGACTTGCTTCATTGTAAGTCATTTTGTAGAAGTGAAGACTGACATTAAAATGAGATGAGATCATTCTTAGCTCTGTTCTGTCTGGACAAATTGTGTATTATCTTAAGGTTCTATAAATCTTGGTTTTCAAGTTGGGGAAAAACTGGTGTATTTGTCTCTAAAGATATTTGCCTTCTTATACCTCATCAGGATCTTGATTTCTAAAGGTGGATTTAAAGGATGGAGCTGTTGCAGATGGTCTTGGGTTGTAGTTGTTTCCGGGCAACATTTAGAAAATAAATATGACAGAATAGCTAAGGAAAACATGTCTCTAGTTTTCTGACCAGTGAACTTCACAGTACACCTCAAAATGTAAAGTATGACTAGAAAAGTCACATTTAATAGAACTTGAGTTTTTTCAAACCATTCCTTCATTACCTTCAGCTCCCATTCTCTATACTAAAGTAAAAGTTTTGGAAATTCAGATTACTTCATAGGATGATACATGAATTAGTAGAAAATTGTGGGATATTTTTAATGTACATTTCCTGAGATTGAAGTTGGGGAGATGCTGTTTGAAATCTTACAGAAATCTTACCATTCACTTTTGTTACCAGGAAGGTATAGAGAAACATCACAGTACTGATGTTTTACCTGGTGGTGGTGGTGGGGTTGCTTTTTTGTTTTTGTTGTTGTTGCTGTTTTTCTTCTAAATCTTTCCTACTTCAATAAAACTTAGGTGGAAAAACTAGTCATTAGACTCCTGAACGCAGAAACAGGAGAATACATTGGCCTTGACAGGGCATAGAGCATTTGAACCAGTGATGGACAAGTGAGCCATGTTTGTTGGCCTTTGTCAGTGCCTTGCCTTCAGATTATGGATTTTTATAAATGGAAGGCTGGCCAGCCTGTATGAGTGGAGCCTCCTGGGATTGGGGCCTATCAGGATGGTGATACCCCAGTTTTTATTTGTGTTGTCTTAGTAAAGTAGCTGGAAAAACCTGTCTGAGCCCTGTAGATAATAGGCCTCAGGGAATGTATTCTACCATTAATAAGCCTCTAAAACGAGAGGCAAATGAAGATTGGCTCCTAAAGACAGTCTCTAAGAAGGTGGGCTTATATGAGAAGCTGTGGACACCCCATTTGTTAGTGTGGTCACCACCGTCCTCCCCATAGGAAGGGTGCTGTGGTAGCTGCCTTACTAAAGGACAAACGTGCTAGAGTGAGCTCACCCTTTCAGGCTTGCTCTTCTGCAAGATAGATTTTCTTTTTCAACACCTTTTAAAAAAAAAAAAAACTGGGGGTGGGAAGACCCACTAAATCTCAAAGTATGTCATAAGTAAAATCACAATGATAAGATTATGCTTTTGTGTTCCTCTTCTTTCTTAAATCGTAATTACTTTGGGTATTTTTCTTGAGTTGTTGGCACAAGTACATTAAATGGTGATGTGTTACCTTGGTAGTAACTCTATGAAGGACTACAGAAAAAGCATTGCATTAACTTTGAAAAACCTGGGCCTGGAGAGATGGCTCAATGGTTAAGGGCACTTTTGCTCTTGCAAAGGACCCAGATTTGGTTTCCAGAACCCACATGTCAGCTCACAGTCCTCTGTAACTCCGGATCCAGGGGGATCTGACACCCTCTTCTGGCTTCCAAGGGCACCAGGCACACACATATGCAGTACATGCAGGCAGGCAGAACACTCATACCTCATACACCTTTTTTTTTTTGAGACAGGGTCTTCTTTGTAACCCCAGCTGGCCTGGAACTCCCTGTGTAGACCAGACTGGCCTGGAACTCACAGAGATCCGCCTGCCCCCCTGAGTGCTGGGATTAAAGCAAGAGTACACCACCATGTCTGGCCTCATACACCTTCTGAAAAAGATTGGAAAACCAGATCAAGTTTTGATTCTTTATGTACTAGCTATGAAATTTTATTTCGTATGTCTGAGCCTAAACCTTCATGAACAAAATGAGGGCACTAATACAGTCTCCAAAGTCCAAAGATTAGAGTTGATCTAAAACCTGTGGCTCAGTAGCCACAGTACCATAATCTGGTAGGCCATTGGCTCTTCACTTTGTGATTAGGGACCTGAACAGGCCAGTCTTCATGGTTCTTTCCTGCCTTGACTCCTATGGTACTAGCCTTGTTTGGGTGTTCCTACCTTTTACCAGAGGACCTTACAGAACCTTAATATCCGTCTCCAATTTTAGCCAGTTGTAACTTGTAATTGCATAAAATTCTCTCCCCTCCCCCAGGGATTAGGTAATAGATGGCCATTAGAAATCCATATAGGACATTTTGAAGTTCTGTAAACTTTTTTCTAGTTAGTAGGTTTGGAATTGGTAACAGTAAAACACATTTTAAAAATACTGTTCGCTGAATGTTTTTTAAAGACAAGATAACTAGATACTTAAGATTGTTCATTCTTGTAAATGTTTGGTGTTGGTGTGAACTCTTCCCAGAATTAATAGCAAAGGAGGCTGCCAGGTGGGAGTAATTAGGAGGTATCTGCATTGCACCCTTAGAGCCTCAAGACCAGCCTGCTTTTTACCCTGAAGCTTGTGTCTACATTTTTATTTAATGCATTGAGTCACATGAACACTCAGTGGTAGATCCGCCTTGCTCTTTCTCCCTGCAAGTGTGTGTTAGGAGTTTGCCTCATACCTACTTCATAGAGACAGTATTCTACTTTTAAAGAAATGAAGTTTCTGAACCATTAGTACAGTTGCCGTTATTTTTTTTTTAAATATAAGTGTGAAAGAGAAGCAGGATATATAGTCTCCTGGGCAACATGTATTTCATGATATTCAGTTTTCTTTGTACATCTTGATGGCAGTTGTAGAAATGCCTACTTAGGACCCATGATTGCTGGTATTCATTGCTCTGTAGTCCCATCTTGGATAAGGATGTACATTACAAGTACTCTGTATTTTGAGTTATTTATGGCAAAATTCTGCTGGCTTTCTGTGTTTTAAAAACATTCTGATACAACACATGTATTTGTATCTTCTACATAAATACAGTTGATGATTGCCAATTTTTTAAAATGTAACTTTTAGAATTGTTCATATTTAATGTGTACTATTAGGCAATGTCTTTTATCTTTACTTGCCAATAAAAACTCATCTGGCCTGCAGGTGCTATTTCCAGATGTGAATACCATAAACTCTTTTATGCTACACATAAGGCATTTTACAGATTAGAATAAGCCTGCCCCAGGTTATGAGCACTCTTCTCTATGGACTTTGCTTTCTTCCTTTTTCTTTTTCCCTTTCTTCCTTCCTTCCTTCCTTCCTTCCTTCCTTCCTTCCTTCCTTCCTTCCTTCCTCCCTCCCTCCCTCCCTCCCTCCCTTCCTTCTTCCTTCCTTCCTTGTCTCCCTGTAGCCCCAGCTGGCTTAGAACTCGCTATGTAGACCAGGCTGTCTCTGCCTCCCCGGTGCTGGGGACTAAAGACGTACACCACCACCCCAGCTTGACTTTGTACTTTATAAGAACAGTAAGACCACTCCGACGCCACAATATGACTGACTTCTGAAGTGCATTATTATCTGTCATTATGTCATCCCTGTCAGGAACGGGTGATTGGATATTATGGCTGTAATGAAGATGGAGACCTATAGTTGTTGTAGACAAATGAAATGATTTGTTCAGGGTCCCATGGTTTTTGGTCAATGGAAGAGATAAGTCTGAACCTGGTTATCCATTACAGCTGGGTGTATCTACTAAGCCAGAAGGGATATTCTTACAGGTAGCTCAAGTTATTTGAACTTTAAGGGTATTTGCCCTACTTTGAAAAGAACAAATCTTTTGTTTTAGAATACTTTTAGATATATAGAAAACTTGTGAAGATAACACAGTTCCCCATATATCCACCACCATGTTTTCTCTATAAAATCTTACAATCTGGTATAAGTGTCACACTGATTAATCCATATTTATCATTGTTATAAGCTAAAGTCTGTGCTGATCAGACTTCTCAGAATTTTCCCTAAGGTCTTTTCCTGTGACAGGATCTCATCTAGGATACATTAGCTATAGCCATTTGTCTCCTTAGACTCTTCTTGTCTGGGATGGTACTGAAGAGTACTACACAGGCTTTTGTAAATGTCCCTTAATGGGGATTTGTGTGATGTTTTTCTTATTATTAGTCTGGAGTTTGGAGTTTTGGAAGACCATTTGAAAAGTTTCCATTTCCAGCACATTTTATTTAGGGTGTACACTACTAATGTGACTAATCTCTATTGACATTGGCCTTGATCACCTGGCTGACTGCATTTGTCAGGTTTTTCCCACTATAAATTAATCTACCCCCTTTAAATACTGTACTCTTTGGAAGGGAGTTAGCAACCCACACTTCCCTGAGGGTAGAGTATCTGTAATTGATGTGAATTCTGAGTGAGAGACTTGCCTACTTCTTTTACCAACCTAGACAGTCCTGTGCTCCTCTTCTTATATATGCCAGAAATTATGTAGTAATGTGTGAAATTGTGGCAGTATGGCATCCTAGAAGGAACAGGTAAAAATTCATACTATTTCTGATAGAAGCAGTTAAAAAGAGGTAGATGCTGTCTTTGTACTTGTGGAGGAAAGGACCATAAAAGACAATAGCAGCCAGGTGACTGGCTTCTGTTACAAAGCCAGAAGAGGCTTATTGCAAAGTATGGAGAAGGAATGGTGTGCTAATTAATTATCAGGTGAGCTATCGTATAGAGATTATAGCCATTAAGAGCACTGGCTACTCTTGCAGACGACTTCCATTCAGTTTCCATCACCTACATGTCAGCTAACAACTACTCATAACTTCAGTTCCAGGGGATCCATCACCCTCTTCTGGCTTCCCTAGGCATTGTATGCAGGGGTACACTTAACATGCATGCAGGCAAAACACTCAACACAAATTAAAAATCCTTTTTAAAAAAGAAATATAATTATAAAAATGCAAATAAGTTCTAAGAATTTGGATAAAAAACCATGTCAATGAGCTTAGGTTTCCAGCATCTTCTGGACACGAAATCATCTCCCATACATGAAACTTCCCATTTAACTTGCGCTTTATTCCAAGTCATGCA
The DNA here is from genome assembly GCF_000622305.1 of Nannospalax galili. Lineage (NCBI taxonomy): Eukaryota > Metazoa > Chordata > Mammalia > Rodentia > Spalacidae > Nannospalax > Nannospalax galili. Next base: position 3,972,048 of record NW_008355279.1, on the reverse strand, counting down.
GCTATCTGTCTTTTTAAAAGTTAATTTTTTAAAGCCTATAAATTTGAGAAGGCTGGACTGATGAGATGACTTAAAGGGTAAAGACCCTTGCCAACAAGCCTGACAACCTGAGTTTGATCCCCAGGAGACCCACATGGTGGAAAGAGAAAACTGCCTGACTTCAGGTTGTTCTCTGACCTCCATGTGCATTGTTGGTGCACCCTCCTCCCCCCAAAAAAGTTAAAAAAAAAAACAAGTGTAGAGTCTTAAAAACTGAAGAACCTAAATCGTCTATTTGGTACCATCCTGTCTCACATTGTCCATTTTCCCATCTTTTTCTGCAGAATTCTATCCGGCACAATCTGTCGCTGCACAGTCGATTCATGCGAGTCCAGAACGAGGGAACAGGCAAGAGCTCTTGGTGGATCATCAACCCTGACGGGGGGAAAAGTGGAAAGGCCCCCCGGCGGCGGGCTGTCTCCATGGACAACAGCAACAAGTACACAAAGAGCCGTGGCCGTGCAGCCAAGAAGAAGGCAGCCCTACAGGCTGCCCCAGAGTCAGCAGATGATAGTCCTTCCCAGCTCTCCAAGTGGCCCGGCAGTCCCACATCCCGAAGCAGTGATGAGCTGGATGCATGGACAGACTTCCGTTCGCGTACTAATTCCAATGCCAGCACAGTCAGTGGCCGCCTGTCACCCATTCTCGCAAGCACAGAGTTGGATGATGTCCAGGATGATGATGCGCCACTCTCCCCCATGCTCTATAGCAGCTCTGCCAGCCTGTCACCTTCAGTGAGCAAGCCGTGTACCGTGGAGCTTCCACGACTGACCGACATGGCGGGCACCATGAATCTTAATGATGGGCTGGCCGACAACCTCATGGATGACCTGCTGGATAATATCACACTCCCATCATCCCAGCCATCGCCTCCTGGGGGGCTTATGCAGCGGAGCTCGAGCTTCCCGTATACCACTAAGAGCTCTGGCCTGGGCTCCCCAACCAGCTCTTTTAACAGTACCGTGTTTGGACCCTCATCTCTGAACTCCTTGCGCCAGTCTCCCATGCAAACCATCCAAGAGAACAAGCCAACCACCTTCTCTTCCATGGCACACTATGGTAACCAGACACTCCAGGACTTGCTCACTTCGGACTCACTCAGCCACAGCGATGTCATGATGACCCAGTCAGACCCCTTGATGTCTCAGGCCAGCACTGCCGTGTCTGCCCAGAATGCCCGCAGGAACGTGATGCTTCGCAATGACCCAATGATGTCCTTTGCCGCCCAGCCTACCCAGGGGAGTTTGGTCAATCAAAACTTGCTCCACCACCAACACCAAACCCAGGGCACTCTTGGTGGCAGCCGTGCCTTGTCGAATTCTGTCAGCAACATGGGCTTGAGTGACTCCAGCAGCCTTGGGACAACCAAACACCAGCAGCAGTCTTCTGTCAGCCAGTCTATGCAAATTCTCTCGGACTCTCTCTCAGGCTCCTCCTTGTACTCAACTAGTGCAAGCCTTCCCATCATGGGCCATGATAAGTTCCCCAGTGACTTGGACCTGGACATGTTCAATGGGAGCTTGGAATGTGACATGGAGTCCATTATCCGTAGTGAACTTATGGATGCTGATGGGTTGGATTTTAACTTTGATTCCCTCATCTCCACACAGAACGTTGTTGGTTTGAATGTGGGGAACTTCACTGGTGCTAAGCAGGCCTCATCTCAAAGCTGGGTGCCAGGCTGAAGGATCATTGAGGAAAGGGGAAGTGGGCAAAGCAGGTCAGTGCCCAATGCTATGGCATAAGAATAACAAGGGGGAGGGAGGTTGGGAGCATGTGTCTTCTGTTTATCTTATCAGCCTGTGGAGAACTATGAATCAGTGGCACACAGTCATGGCCCCCAGCCAGTTCACCAGAGTTTTACCTGGAAACTAGACAGGGTGTCAGGTTCCCCTTCCCACCGTTTGCTCACAGTTCAGAATTGGACTGTCAATAGAAAGAGTGCATACCCCATTCAGAGAGCTCATCCTTTGTATCCTCTGTCCATGCTGAGCTGTGACACTGGTTCCCCTACATGGTAGATGAATGGATGAGAACAGAAGGAAAGATGAGGAAGGGAGACGCTTAGGTCGAGGTGAGGAACCCCAGCCCAAGGAATTTCTTATAAAGCCTTGGTCCAGCACGGGCTTTCTCAGTCCTTGGTATGATGCTTCTTTGTCTTTGTTTCCAGTAAAGTAATGTTTTGCATGGCTTCTAATTGACTTGTAAAATATGTATTTCTGCACTCTTTCAT
>NW_008355279.1:3947489-3969765 GCF_000622305.1 Nannospalax galili | reverse complement strand
TGGATTTCTAGCAGAAGTTGAGTCTGTCAGATTAATCTTCACTACAGCGCTAGACATTATAGGTAGTGAGGATTTAAGCATTTTTAAAAAGTAGACAAATTAAGTTGGAAGCACATGTTTTGTTTGTTTTGTTTTTTGAGACAGGGTCTTTTTGTAGCCCTATCTGTAGACCAGGCTGATCTCAGTCTCACAGAGGTTCACCTGTTTCTGCTTCCTAAATGCTGGGATTAAAGGCATGTGCTCCCATGCTTGGTGAAAGCACATGTTTTTATATGAAAGAGCACTTTTGTGCCTCTCCTTGTTTCTCAACCTATAAATAATGTCAGATACAGAGTCACATTGTTGTGAATGGTGAGAGGTTTTTTAAAATGGTATTATTTTAGTCCTGTTGTAATAGACATAGCAGATAGTGTGATGTGCTGAGAAGAGCATTTGACTTTGAGTATGTTGATGCACAACAGCACTTGGAAGGCTAAGCCAGGAAGATCATAAATTTGAGGCTAACCTAGGCTACACAGTGAGGCCCTGCCCATCCCACTCTCCTGTAAAAAAGAAAAAGGAAAAGCATTTTATTGGAATCTGGAGTTGAGGGTTCAGTCCCACTTTTGCTACTTTCTAGCTCTGATAGGGTTATCACTTAGCCCCAGAGCCTCAATTTCCCGCTTTACAAAATGAGGATAATGACTCTTGGTACTCCATAGGGCTGCTGCAAGAATCAAGTGGCAAAAATGTGTGAAAGTGCTTTGTAAAAACTACAGTGAGTTTAAATGTATGCAGTGCAGTTAGGTAAGCATACTGACAGACGAGCAAGCAGGGAGACATCAAAGGCTAAGTACCAGGGTCCTGGAGTTTGACCCAGAGTCCATATTTCTTTTTTAATAATTTATTGAGAATTTCATACATGCCCATAAGGTGTTTTGATCAAATCCACGCCCGCTCCCTCCCCTCCAACTCCTCCCATATCTCCCATCACTTTTTTCTGATAATTTCATATACTCCTTCTTTTCTTTTTTTATGGGGCTTTTGGCTACTCTAACATTCCCCGCTCTGAAGAGGTAACCCTAAAATCTTTTAAGGATTAGATAAAAGCCCCTAAATACTTTAGACATTTTTGGCCTTTGGAACAGAATATGTTGCTAAGAGGCCCAAGGACATTGTGACTTTTAGCCACGAAACTGGTTACTTTTCTCTGGGGTCTTTTTACCCTAACTACCTAGCCAGTTCCTACCTCCTATTCTTATCACACCATCCTCTGAAAAGGTTACACAACTTGCGGATAGGGAATCGGGATGCAGACCACAGAGTCCATATTTCTTAAGCGGCTTGATCATAATAGTTCTTCCTTGTTTTTTCTAGATGGTGAGAAAACAGGAGGTGCTCTGAACTGAGTAGGAGTGTAGATAATAGATGACAAATTTGCCCCAGAACTCTTCTCCTGGATTAGAGAGGGGAGGGAGGGAGGGATGTAAGGGCTTCTCTAAACTGGTTTGTTGTAGTTTGTGCCTCAGATGCCCTGTGATAAAAGGCTCTACACCCCCAGCTCCCTGTTTTTTTCTTTTTTTTACATTTCAATCTCTGCAAGCTACTTACCCACTTCTTTAAATGGTACAAAAGAAAAAACGAATTCAAAAGCCCTAAACCCCAGTCTTGATAACCCTCTTCCTTGGTGAAGGAATTACAAGAGTCTCCTATGGCGAGCTCACTGAAACACTCCTTGGGTAGCTGTTGAAAGGGGATGTCAAGAACCTTGTGAGTTTAAAGCATTTCAGCTTTCCCCGGCACAAGCAGGCCCCTAATGGAACCCAGACATCTGCTGTAGTTATTTAATGGCCCTTGAGCTGGTAACAACTGTAATGGAAGCTAAATAGAGTGACGGTGCCAGCCATTTCTCTACCAGACCTGAACTGGGGCTGGTGGAGACTTGATTTTAGAAGTGTAGATATTTCACTTTGGGAAGAATAAATGGTTTGTCTTCCTTGAATAAAAATAACGATTGATTGTGGTTTTTGAAGACCAGAAAGAAGAAAGTTTAATTTGTCCTTTGTTATAAGGAGGCCACTTACTAATTCACTAGAGAGAGAGCATTCAGAAGAAAATGTGCTATCAGTTTTTGGCTGATACTTCAAATGTGGATTTCTCTTTTAGTTAAATAGCATACCTTTCCTCTGTGTGTGTGTGTGTGTGTGTGCGTGCGCGCACACGCGCGCGCACACCTGCCTATAAAATTTGTACAGAAATCTGTTAAGGGAGATTTAAACAGGGTTTTTTAAATTTTATGTGATGAAGTATATTAATGACCATCAAATGCATTGTCTCTAAAGTAGTAATTTATTATATACCTTAATGGGATTTGTTTGTTTGTTTGTTTTGTCTTTTTGAGACAGGGTCTCCCTGTACCCCCAGCTGTCCTGGGACTCACTATGTAGACCAGACTGGCCTTGAACTCACAGAGATCCGCCTGCCTCTGCCTCCCAAGTGCTGGGATTAAAGGCATGTGCCACCACACCCGGCACCTTAATGGGATATTTTAAAGGAGATTGATTTGAGAGACATTTTTTTTTAACTAAAAAGTTCAGGCTGGTCTAGGCGTGGTGGTGCATGCCTTTGATCCCAGCACCTCGGAGGTAGAGGCAGGCGGATCGCCTGTGAGTCCAAGGCCAGCCTGGTCTACATAGTGAGTTTCAAGCCAGCTCTGGGGCTACAGGAAGACCCTGTCTCAAGAAAAAGGCAAAAAAAAAAAAAAAAAAAAGTTCAGGCTAGATACAGTGACAGCACACCTTTAATCTCAACACTTGGGTGGCAGAGGCAAGTAGATCTCAAAGCCAGCCTGGTCTACATAGCATGTTCCAGACCAGCCAGCCACTTCAATAATGAGACCCTGTCTCAAACTAAATTTTTAAAGTTTAGGGTCTGGAGAGATGGCTCAACAATTAAGAGCACTGGCTGCTTTTGTAGAGGACCTGGGTTCGGTTCCCAGCACCCACATGGCGGCTAACAACTGTTAATAACTTCAGTTCTAGGGGATCTGACACTTTTTTCTGGCCTTCATGGGCACTGCATGTCTGTGATACACTTATATACATTCAGGCAAACACGTAAATAAAAATTAATACATAAAAATAAAGTTTGGGCTGGCAGAATAGCCCAACAGGTAAAAGCAGTCCCCATGCTAGCCTGATACTTGATGGTGGAAGGAGAGAACCAACTCCTGAAAGTCATCCTCTGACCTCCACTCACATCCGCTGGCATGAATGTGTACCCTATACTCACATCATATACGCAATAATAAAGAAAATTATAGCTGGGTATAACATACCTGTAATCTCAGCACTTAACCTAGAAGGCTAAGGCAGGAAGATCACCTAGGCTGTACATAGTGAGAACCTCTGAAAAGAACACAATGTAGACAATAGAAAAAATTACTGAGTTTTCTTGAAAATAAGCCAGATCAAATGACCTCAGGGCAAGAGAGGAAATATTCTAAGGATTGGGGGGAAGCGGGGTGGTTGGCCCTGGATGACTTCCATCTTGCTTTAGAATAAATTCTCTCGGGCTGGAGAGATGTCTCAGTAGTTAAGAGCACTGACTGCTCTTGCAGAGGACCCGGGTTCCATTCCCAGCACCCATATGGCAACTACAAACTGTCCCTAACTCCAGGTCCAGGGGAATCTGAAGCTCTCTTCTGACCTCCACGGCATTGCACGACACGGGTGTACATACATACATGCAGGCAATACACTCATACATATAAAATAAAAATAATAAAATATTTTTTAAAAACGAATGAATTCTGCTCTCAACAGAATTAACTAATAGTCCAACTTTCTTAAAGATGCTCTTAAATTTGGAAGGTTGGTTTAAAGGCACATTATCAGTCTCACTTCCCCTTAATTAAGGATCCTAGCTTCCCAATACCTGTTATTCCTAGCTTGCCCTTGCTTTGTTATTTCTTTAGACTGGTTTGCTGTTTGCCAGCAGAGGGTCATGTGGCCCCATGATGATTAATGGAACAGCTCTGTCCACAGTGAAATGCTTCTCTGGAGAGCTAGCTCCTGGGGTGTGCAGCTCTGTCTACTCCAGGTGTTATGGACTCATGTATGCATACACTGGTAAAAGAGGTGGCATGGTGGACAGTGTGTGCTTTCAGTGAATCAGACAAGCATCCTCTCACACAAAAAAGCAGCTTTAATCACACCCTATTTTAAATGTTAAAAGATGCCTCAAGTCACAAGATCTTTCATTATTCATTTTTTAGCATTTGGAGACCCCTTTGGGAGAATTCAGAATGTAATTTCATGTTTAAATTGCTTTATGGTAAAGATTGGAAAATATCCACTAGGAGAAGCCAGATGGAGAGGGGAGGGGTAGGTAGCTCTCCTCTATTTCTGCCATTAGGTACTTCTCTGCTTCTGTAACAAAGGCAGAATCCTAGAGTTTAAAGGTGAATAGTATGTGTAGTTTTAGATTGAAGCCTAACCTATCTGTGAAATGGTCTTAGTGAGTTGATAAACAATGTTGATATATGTGAGTTGATAAAAGAAACGGTGATACACACATGTAAAATTAGAATTTAGAGTTGATTCATAGGTTACTTACTCATATGAGGTAAATCTGTGATGCCAGTTTGTTTATTGTGATTCTGTCATGTCTTTAAAACTTACCTTGGGAAGCCAAGCATGGTGGCACATTCCTTCAATACCAGGATTTGGGAGGCAGAGGCAGGCAGATCTCTGGCCTACAGAGTAATTTGCCAGGCCAACCAGGGCTATATAGTGAGACCCTTGTTACCACCAAACAAACAACAAATAAATTATTTTTGGAGTTTTCACACTACTCAATAGTCAGCATCTTGTTAGTAGCATTTTCTGTAAGTACAGTCTTTTCCAGGGCCCACCTGGACTTCTCCCAGGCCTGCAAAGGGACTAGTCAGAAGCCATTCTGCCCCTGGCTGCTGCATTGATTACCTACTCAGGATCCTTCTTGGCCTGGGCAAGTTGGAGGATTCCCGCTGCTTTCTGTTCCCAGAGATAATTATAGACACAGGTTGGATTTTATTTCAGGATAGATTCTCCACCATTCAAGAAACATTTCCCGCTTTACCCTGGTTCTGTTGATATGTTCATTTATTTCAAAATGTTGCTTTGAAGCTGGGTGTGGTGGCGCATGCCTTTAATCCCAGACTCAGGAGGCAGAGGCAGGTGGATCTCTGAGTTCAAAGCCAGCCTGGTCTACAAAGTGAGTTCCAGGCCAGCTGGGGCTACAGAGAGACCCTGTTTCAAAAAGACCAAAAAAATAAAAATGTTGCTTTGTTTATCCTATCCTCTACATTATTTTTATATTTAAACTTGGAGAAACTAACATGAAATTTTTAAAATTTTATGAATTAGTGACATGTTAGATGTTTAGAAGTCCCCTAGATTAGTGTGTCTCAAAGTTTCACAGAATGTTTACCTATTCTTAAGCTGTTCTTGAGTATGTGGTAGAAAAAATGGATCCTGCAGTCAACTGAGTTTAGGAAATGCCATGTTAAAGAGAAATGGGGTTATTTCTAGTAGGACTTCTTTTGAGGGGATCTGAGGGGTTGAGACAGGGTCCCCCTGTAACCCTGGAACTCTATATGTAGACCAGACTGGTTTTGATTTCACAGAGATCCACCTGCCTCTGACTCCCAAGGGCTGAGATTAAAGGATTGTGTCACGATGCCAGCTTAGTAGGACTTCTTACAGGCTTAAGAGTTAATGTACATTTGGAAATGTCATGCAGTATTTCCTAAATTTGTTATCTTGAATCAAATCTTTTTACTTCAGGAAACCACAGAGCCAGTGTTCTGATGTTGCTGATAGAAGTCAGCAACCCTCTTGAGGCCTGTGAATTTTTCTTCCTGGTGGTACTTGCTGGGTATTCTGTATGCCCTTGTCACATACTGAGTATTTCTCAGCCCTGGCATGTGTTCTCCTGGATTTCCTATCTCCATGGCATTGTGACTGATCCCATGTTGGTGGAAGTTCTCAAGAAAAGCCAGAATTCATTAGGTGAGGTTTATGTGAGTGCTTGCTAGCACAGGAGGTGGAGGTGATCAAATTGGGTCTTGCCCTTACACAACCTGGCTAGGAAAGAGGTGTCGGTGATAGTGATCATTTGTCCCTAGAGTAAGAGTGCCCCACATGACCTATGTAGTTGTGGCTCACATTAGCATGCTGGAGTTTCTTGGTCAACCCATTCTATTGTAACATATTTTCATATTGTAACAAAAACATATGTTTTTGTTATGAGCATTAAAATATACACCCTACTACTTAAGAAGCTCTATTTTAAAAGGTCAGAGTTCAGGCTGAGTCCAGGTGCTGTTTTTTGTTCAAATCCTAGCGACTTTTTACTTTGGCTATGTTTGGTTTCTAGGGCCAGTTTCTCCATGTTGGATATGAGCCAGCCACCCACTTCAACACACTCTCCCTGGGCTATGCTTTGAGAGGATATGTGGTTAAAACTCCTCTCTGCAGCTCACTTAGAGTTGAGTAAGGTTCTGTGACATGCCAGAAAAACTGACATTTGGATCTGGTAGCTACTGTTTTCATGACTGTGTGGCAGCTAGTCGAGCCACTTGTCTCTGAGTCTCACTTGGCTTATTTGCAAAATGGGGCAAAAGTTTACAGAGCTAGCTTTTGTGAGGATTCCTCTCACATGGGATACTCTGTTTTACCACTTTTTTAAAAGGTCATATAATGAGATTTTTTGTGATTTTTAAATGGTCTATTAAATTAATGCAGACTATAGGGAGCAACTGAGCCAGTCTTACACTGTTGGCAAAAAGCAGCTGCTTCCCTCAGTAAATCAAAACTAATTAGGTTTCTCTTTAAGTAGATACAATTAGGTTTCTCTTTAGTAGATACTTGTCTATGAAGTGAAACCTTTGCTTTCTGGAGGTGTTCCCTGGAAGTCCTACCTGCCATGGTAAGGGGAGGGGAGCTAACCATTAGAGAGGTTAGTGTTTTCTAAGGGAAAGTTTCAAAGGGAACTTGTGCCACAGTTGAACTGGCAAGGTTGTACTTGTGTATCAAAGTGTTCCATTTACATCTTTGAAGGAGTGCCTGAGCGGTCTGGCTGTCTGACCCCACTTTCCCTTATGGTACTGTTGGTCTCCCCGGAGGCCAGGAGCAGGCCACTGTGGGAGAAGCCTTACCTGCCTTTCTTCAGAGTCCAGAGCCTCCACCTGAACTGTTCCCACTTAGGGTAGGGAACCTGGACCTTACCATCCCTGTCAGGCCAGCCCAGACCACTCAGAGAAATGCAGGGCTGCTCCTGACCCTTCTGGGACATTCCTGGAAGCAGAGAGACTGCTAGATGTGGGCTCAATGCTCACAGTGGTCTGTCCTCAGAAAATTCAGTCACCAGTCCTTACTGCTCTCTTGCAAGTTGCAGTTGGGTGAAAATCTGAGGCAAGGCTGTCTTCTCCACTGCCCTCAGTGCTGAGCAGCAGGCCTAAATGGAGTGCACATCTGTGTGAAGGCTGCTGGAGCTGGACTGCAAGTGTTTGGTCTGCTTTTGTTTACTTCTCTCCCAGCAAGAGATACGTTCTGTAATTTTAGGTTTTTGTTTAATAGCGTTCTTTTACTGAAAGCCCTTGGCTTTCCTTTGTTGGAAGGGTAAGAGCACCTTGGACATAGTTTCAGAGGGTAACTCATTGTTCTAGAGGGCAGGCCTTGTTACTCTTGTTTTGATCGAAGGGATTCAGTGTGACCTACGTTTTTCACCTCTTCCTTCTCCCTCTTCCTCTCTGGTGAAAGCAGTATAGGCCAGACATCTTCCTTCCTTCCCTCCCTTTCTTTCTAAATATCTGTGGCCCTACGGAGTATCTAATTGATTCCTTAGGGGAAATTAATAGCCAAGAAGACTTCAGCCAGAGCCAGGAATCTTGGACTTAGGTTCCAGGCTCAAATTTCTAAATATTTCTTCTAGGCCTCCAATTGTAAACATGCCACTGTAATTAATTGGAATGTGTATCAGTCATTGACATGTTCAGAGATGATCAGAAAGCTTTTCAGCTCAGCATACTCACAAATCGTCAAAAAAAATGTGTTGCCTGATGGATGTTAGGAGGCACTGAAAATGCTGCTGCCCCTGAGTGCCTCAGCTAGAGCATGCCTTGCCAGGCCCTGGCTTCCCTCAGCCCTGCTGGGCTGGGTGCCCTGTGTGCAGGTACGCACTGAGACGAGGGCCACATGAACACAGACTTGTCTCCCTCCTGGAATGCCAGGCCCTGGCTTACCTCAGCCCTGGTGGGCTGGGTGCCCTGTGTGCAGGTACGCACTGAGACAAGGGCCACATGAACACAGACTTGTCTCCCTCCTGGAATCTGCACACCTGGTAAGGCTGTCCATCCATAAGAAGACTTGTTTCCCTCAGACATGGTGTCAAGTCCTTTCAGCTCCCTCTTGGTTTCTTTCCTCTGTCCTTGACCACCATCTATGTCACTTGTGTGTTCTAGTCTTTCCTTACAGGTGGGTGAGTGGTTTGAACTATTTGTGAAATCTTAAAAACTGATTTTGTGTTATTGGAAAAATTAGTCTCTTAATACCCTGACTATATCTAAAGTGGCTTTGTGACACCCCCTTCTCATCTGCTGCACTTGGGAACTAGACCCTTAGATGCACTAGTGGGTGGAGCTATATTCCACCCACCCTCAGGAAATCTGGAGCATCCCTGCCCTGCATGCTGCCATCATTCACCAACCCCTTTATCCCCACCCAACCCTGGTAATGCAGGACAGGGTCACACCCAGCAGAGGTAAGCAGAGCTATTCAGGTCATGGCTTGTGTCTGTAAGCATTCCTCCAGGGCTCCACTTCCCTTCTGCTAATAAATGGTGGATCATTTTATGATGTAACTTGACACTTAGAATCGCAGGACTTTTAATTTAGGAATTTGGGGGCAGATGGTTAAGATTATATATAGTCAAATATGCAGAAATAAAAGAAGGCTAATTCTTTATTAAATACTTGACTTCATTGACTGTTAAAAAGTGTGCCTTGTATTGATTTCATCTTATAAGAAATAGGAACTAGCCAGAAGTGGTGGCACATGCCTTTAGTCCCAGCATTTGGGAGGCAGAGACAGGTGGATCTCTGTGAGTTCAAGGACAGCCAGGGCTACAGGGAGACCCATCTCAAAAAGACCAAAAAAGAAAAAAAAAAAAAAAAAAGAAAGAAAGAAAGAAATAGGAACTTTAAGCTGGGCATAGTATAGCATACCTTTAATTCTAGCACTCTGGATGCAGAGGCATGCGAACCTGTGAGATTGGGGCCAGCCTGGTCTCCATAGCGAATTCCAGGCCATTTGGAGCTAAGGGAGACCCTTTCTTAAAAAGACCAAAAAGTAAAATTTTTTAGAAAAGGAACTTTAGAGAAACTTTCTTGAAAAACATCCTTTCCATAAAGCATTATAAATCTTAGGTTCTGTTCCATAGCAGTAGTTTGTGCCTAGGCTCCAGCAAGACTCATTCTTGGTAAATTTGAGACTGTAGAAGCAGCAGCAGTTGAAAGGATGCCAGTGTTGGAATGGCAGAGAGGAAGTGAGCACCTTCCCCAGAGGATGGCTCATTCATTTACTCACACGAGGCGTATTGTAAACCCTTTCCCATGCTACTTGGGACATTCAGGAAATTTTAGTTCACTCACTGGAATTTCTGCTACTTGAGGGCAAATACCATGTCTAAGACAATACTCTTAAAATAGGTGCTCACTAAGTTCCTACATTGATTTGAAGACTTTGTCTTCCTTTCAAGAAGTTCAACACGTTGGGAACTCCAAGTAAAAAATGATTAGGTGCCAGAGATTCAAGACAGAAGTTTAGTAGTTCTTAGCGAATGTGGGGTAGAAAGCTGTCAGAATATGTGAGTGATTCACATAGGGCAGGACACAGAATGTCTGTGAACATGACACATCTGTTGAATGGATGATGATTTCTCAGCTGCATTGGGATGGGAAGTGTGAATGAAGATGTTGATCCCACACATCTTTGCTGGTTAAAAGTTTTTAAATATTATAGGTATTCCATTTCTGCCATGGAGAGATTAGATACCATTATCCTTCAAGTTAGAAACAGGCCATTCTTCCTTCAACGGATTTCAGCCATCAGTAAGCCCTGGCACAGTGCTTTGTTCCTCAACTGTGACGTGCTAGGATTGTCGTTTCTCTTTGGTTTCCCTTGTGTTTTGTCAGCACAGCACAAAGGCTGGCCAGCAGGGCCAGCCAGATGAAGTCCAGGTGTCAAAGTGTCCTGGAGACAAAGGCTCTTGAGGGTCCTCAGCCTTCTCAGACACCTGGAAAGTTCTTAGTAAGTAGCTCAGCTCAGCATGTCACAAGTCAAGCTTGTTGCTATGTAAACTGTGCTTTTTGGTTTTTAGTGCATGTGGCTTAGTGCCTTCCCATGTTCTCCCAAAGTCACCTTTGCCATTAAAAACTTCTCAATCTAAGGTTTACTTTCTCCGTGTTTATTCACCCAGTAAGAAGAATGAAGGCCCAGGTGATACTAGACTTTGGGGTTACACCCTGTGCCCCAACAAGACATGTATAGCCACTCATCCTTATTAAGAATTAAAGGAGAAGCCAAATTAATAGTGAAACGCAAAAGAAGGAAACTTATTCATTGTGGCCACAAAATGTATTATATCCGTCCCCAAAGGGACAGATTACAGCAACTTCCCCCAAGTGCAGGGGGTGAGGGGAGTCCTGACACGAGGGCAGGGTTCAAATAGAAAGCAAAGACATACACCTAACTAAGCAGTCCCACTACCCTGGTCACATGCCCACCATCTTCTTAGCTCCTACTGTCTCTGGAAGACCAGCCTCGGTTATAAATCTTTCTTCAGAATGTTCTGCCTTTGATGTCCCTAGGGCTTCCAGCAGGAGATTTCTAGGGAAATTCTGATTTCTTGGGATCCATTCTTTCTGATAGCCAAAAAAAAAAAAAAAAAAAAAAATCTATTCATTACTGGTTTCTTTTTGGGAGGCTTTACCACCAAGCAGAAACTTGTCCTCCAGCCAACTGGAGTTCAAGGTCATCCTCAGTTATTTTACTTGCTAGTTCTAGGCCAGCCTGGGCTACGTGAGAGCCTATCTCAAGAAAAAACTAGATGTGGCTGCCTCATTTGCAGCTTGCAAACATGTTTTTTTTTTCTAGGGCACCACTAGCTCTGAAGCCCTGATTGTGCCTTGGATACATCGGTCTCTCAGAGTGAAGGAAAAGACAGTGCCCACAGACATTTCTTTGCTGTGTGCTCCAGTAAAAAGTTGAAACTGAAGCTCCCAACTGTTTTCTGAACCCCATGCAAGACTGCCCTGTCAATAAAAGGGTCCTTTTCTTTTCTGGTGTCCTTGTCTGTCCTGAGGACTCTGTATTTGGTTCTCAGCTTGGCCGTGGAGTTGTAGGTTGTCTTAAATTGTCTCTGCTTTTAAAGCATGAATATTGTTTTTCACTTTAACTGTGTTTTTCAGGCAGGCAGTCCTTCAGACAGTCAAAATTCTTACCTTCATGGATTTGTGGATGTGAGAGTCTTGTCCAACTTCTCGTTTTCCTTTCACATCATATTTAGTATTGGGGTCTTTGGTCCTTCTTTACCAGGAAGATAAAAATACTGCTGACAAATGCATGTTTTTCATAATGGCATTAAACTGAAGGAGCACAGCAATGGGGATGGTTTGCCTTGTGCCCAAATTCAAGTTGATTGGGTTGTTATGTTTGGTGTCATCTTGGAGATGTCTCCCTTTCTTAGACCACTGTGGATAATTAGGCAGAAACCTGTTTTCTCTGTAGAATGTAGGTGCTAGGATTACAAAGGGATTAACCTCACCAGAGACCAGGTGAGAGCACCCACAGATGTTTTTAGAACTCACCTCACCATTTATTTGGTCTTCCTTGCATCAAGAGCCTGACTTCAAACTTAGTGAGAGGGAGAAAATACATCTTCTCTCTCTTGATGAAAGTCACTGATGAGCCAGGGCAGCGTTTTTATATTTGTTAATTAGTATATTGCTTGGAAACTGCAAAGTAACAGCTGTAGTTCTGGCAGCTGTCTGCTTCCTTTTCCTTCTAAAGTCCTGTTTAATCTGATACTTTTAAAAAAACATTTCTTAAGTATATGAATATTTCATCTGCCTCTATGTAAGTCTACCACATGCATGCCTGGTGTCCACATAAGCCAGAAGAGGGTGTCAGATCCCCTGGAACTGGAATTAAGGACGGTATTAACTGCCATGTGTGTGCTGGGAACTGAACCCAGGTCTCTGGAAGAGCAGTAAGTGCTCTTAACCACTGAACCGCCTCTCCAGCCCCTGATAAATTTTTTTTAAGCTACTAGGGCATCAGTGTATGCACACCCATGCACGCACGCCTGCGCCTCATGGTTAAAGGGCCATATTTAAATCCATGTGAGAATGGTGAGAGCTTTCTTAAAATTGTGAAACTCCAATGCAAGCATCATTGATACCCCCCCTACCCCCCAGGTTCAGTAGTTGATTCTGTCACTTTGCTCCTCCACCCTTTTGGTCCTTGATTGAAGTAGATGAACAGATTCCAACAGTGAGCTGCAGAACAGCAGTTAGAAGTGAAAGGCAAGGAATGTTGGCTGCTTTTCCTTGTTCACCTGGGTCTTCAACAGGTTCCTCTTAGAAGGACGACTGTGTTTTGCTTCAGCATTTGTCTGATTTACTTTACACTGTTTTCCTTCTATCAGAGGAAAAAACCTATAGCCCTCCAGTTGGGTAGAGTGAGTTTCTCTGTTAACTATGCCCCCTGTAGGCGCTGACTAGCCCTGCTGGCTCAACCCAGAGGCACAGAGGCAGCTTCCTGCATGGGCCTCCCCAGGAGGCATTACCTGAGACTCTGGAGGAAAACTCCAGCACATAGTGTCACAGATGGCCCCACCCCAGTTCTGCAGAAAGAGAAAGAGTGATGATTAGTGCCTCTTCTCTTTAATGATGACATTCCCAGAAGATTCTGGGCCTTTTGCTGAGGGAATGGGTATATGGCCTGGGAATTGCCTTTGGTGTGACTTGTTGGGTGCCGTGGTGCTCTCTGGGTGCTTCCCTCCCAAGTTGGTCCAGACCTAGCAGCAGAGCAAGCCATATGCTCTGCCTCTGTACTTGGGGAGTGAAGTGTGTCATCTTCCCATCATGCACTAGTTTTTCTGGCTGAATAATTAACACCAAAGGGAATGAGGGAGTGGTCTGAATTAGATAATACCTTGCACTTCTCCCTTGGCACTTAGAGAAAGTCAGGATCAGGACTTGGGGAACGTAATCCCCTGGTGACTAATTGTATAGTGGTGTTAGATTGTGACTTATTAACTTATTGTGAAGGAAAAAGAAAACAAAAAACATCCCCTTCAAAGAACTTCATCTGTGAGCCGTGATGGTTCATGCTTCAGGGAGCCACATAGAGGACTTGGAATGGTGTCAGGCCCAATTCCTCACAGACTCTGAGGTCTTGGATTTACTTTAGCTTTTTCTCCCTCTGAAAGTAACAAGCCATTATTTTATAGCCCAAGATAGTATTGCCTAGTGGCTTTACCAAGCAGAGAATACCTCTAGAGCAATAATCCACCAAAATAGGGATCCATGGGAAGAAAGGGGCTTTCTTTCCCTGATATTATCTCTGCCTCAGATTAAAAAACAAAAACAAAAAAACAACTTCCTTCTTCTCTTTGGGGCTGTTACAAAGATAAATATGACCCAAAATGCTAAGTCTTACAAAAATAAGATTGTCCCCAACAACAGTCACAGAAAAGATTAAAGTCACAAAAATGCTGCTACAAAAGGAGGAGGCAGATATATTCCCTGCGCTGTGTGTGTTTACTCATGTGTTTTCTGTTAGTTATTCTGCCTGACCTTACAGTGCTTTGTTACCGTTTTTCTGTCTTACCTTGCTTTTACTTACCAGGCCAGCCAACAGTGTCTCCATAAACTGAAGATCGTATGTCTTGAGACCTGCCATGTTGATTCCTTTAGCTTCATCTCTCTAAGTATACTTTTTAATGTTAATTCTTTTAACTTTCCTGGGCTGGTAGTCCCCTGAAATCTGTTAAGACCTGTCAGGTTCCCTGGGAGGCCCTCCATTATGCCTTTCCACTGAAGACTGTTGAAGACAAAATGTTGTTCACAAGATGTTTTATGGAAAATTTATTTGGTTTTTGCGATGCTGTATAATTTTTTCTCTGTAAATTTTTTTAAAAATTGGGTTTATTTTTATTTTATGTGTATGAGTGTTTTGCCTGCATGTACATAAGTGCACTCATGTATACAGTGCCAGCAGCGGCCAGAGGAAGATGTTGTATCCCCTGGAACTGGAATTAGGAATTGTTGTTGGCCACCATGTGGATTCTGGGAACCAAACCCAGGTCCTCTGTAACAGCAGCCAGTGCTTTTAACTGCTAGCAGTCTCTCTAGCTCTTCTCTGCAGATTTTTAATATAAAAATCAGATTCCTAAGATAGCTCACTTAGAAATGATTTACTCCTCCTACAGTGGGGAAGTCAAGATTCCCCATGGAATCGTCCTAAGATTTAGGAAGTGGCTATGTCTTAGAATCCAATGCCCATAGAAAGGCTGCCTAGCAAGACCAGTCATGGGACCAGTTGGGGAGAGCCTCAGAAGTACAGCCGGTCTGCTTTGGGTGACCAACTTAGCATGAAAAGACATTTAAGCATGGACGTTCCATGGTCCTGGAAATCCCTAGGTTCCAAAATCTTGACCAAACTGTCACCTGTACCCTGGGTGTCCCTTACTTAACAGGGCCTGCCAAAACACCCCTTAGTGTGCTTTTCTTTGTTAGCATTCCAAAGTGTATGATCCTTTTTCCTTCTGGTCTTTTCAATTTTAGAGCATTGTAATAAGGAAAAAATAAGCAGTGAGGTTGGTAATCGTGCTTTGCCCTTGGATTTCAGATCTTTGAAATGCTGGAGCAAAAAGAACTTTACTGCAGGTCCTCTGGACTTTGAGGTTGGGCGAGTAGATGGGAAGCTGATGAAGCACCCCCACTGTGCCCCCTGTTGCTATCTGAATGCCTGTAATGACCTCTAGTTTTCTTTTTGCCTTCTTTAGACCCTCAAACTGACAGAAGACCTACAGAGAAAACCCTTTGCCAAATCTGCGCTCAGCAAGTGGACAGTGATACCGTTTACAGCTTAACACCTTTGTGAATCCCGTCCCATTTTCCTAACCAAGCAGAGACTGTTAATGGCCCCTTACCTGGGTGAAGCACTTACCCATGGAACAGAAATCTATAAAGTATGCAAAATCTTCCTAATCCTGCAGACCTGCCAGCGCCAGCCAGCAACGATAGCACCCATCAGTACCACCCACTCCTTCAGAGCACACTGGGAGCCCCCATTGGCGAGTCTGTGGTGTTTTAAATATCACAGTGGTTTATGGGATGTTTTAAGTGTTGTTTTGTCTTTGTTTTCCTTTGACCCTCTGAGTTTTTCACACACATTAACTTGCAATATTTTTCTGTTAAATGTTCACTCTCCTTCCCCCTCACAAATTTAAATGCAGAAGGAAAAATGTTAAACCAGTTACCATTCTGGCTCTGAGCATCACAAGCTTTTGAGCCCATGGAACTCAGTAAGTAACACATAACACAAATTGGGCAGTGGGGGGGGGGGTCCTTCTTCTTTTGTCTGATAGAAAATTATCCTTTTCTAAAAACTGAACAATGGCACAATTGTTTGCTCTGTGCACAGTCCAAGACTGAACTACACATAGGCAAAACTAGTGGAGCACAGCATCACGGCATCTGACCCAGTCGTTTCCAGTTCTGAGTTGGGGTCTGTGGGACAGGACCTCTCAGTGCCTGCTCTGCAGCTGTCTGCTCAGAGCTGCTCAGTAGAGCCTGTGGTCTTCTGTCAGTTTCCTCAGCTACTGTGAACAGTGTTGGTCTGGTAGAAACTAGGGTCTTTTTAGGAAAGAAATCAGCCCAGCTATCCACTCATTGCCAAATGCCGCTGACAAACTTAGTTTTAAGGAGAAAAGAAAAGGAAAAAAATATGTGTGCTGTTTTGCTTTTCAGAAAACATGAAATTACAGATGAGCCATTAAGCTTGCAGTGAGAAATGTGTGGGAAAGACGAACCGAGGCAGCACTAAGGGAGGTCCAACTTCACTGTTTTGAAGCATATATATCTTTTGATTATTTTCACCCTTGCTGTGTGTAATCAGATCTTTTAGTATGAATGAAAGGCAATAGCATACAAGTTGATTTTTTTAACACACTCGCGCACACGCACGCAAGCTTAGGTTGGAATTGTAAAATGACATAATGGAAGTACAGTTCAAACTTTTTTAAAAGCTTTTCCTGCTTCTATGGATTTCATTGTTTTGTTTTCAAAAAGTTATGGTGCTGTATAGGTGCTTTCTGTTTAACCTGGAAAGTGTGATTGTATTTGTTACTCCCTTTGGTATGCAGAATAGTTGGGAACACCTTTGGTACATACAAAACTGGTGTGATGATGCTCTGATTAGCACAGTATATACATACTTCTCCAAAGTGACAAATGAAGACTCTTCTTTGCATAAAAAGCATTAGGCATATAAATGTATAATATATATTTTATCATGTACAGTACAAAAATGGAACTTTATGCATGGGCGTTTACAGGCCAGTGTTCCAGCACAGACTTCCCTGCTTGAGTTCTCACTGTTGCTTGCACTGTGGCAGTGGACACCAACCCAGATGTGCCACCCAACCTCCTGCACCTACCACTGACCACCAGGGACCCCCTTGTGCACCTTTGTTTTATAACTCCTTGGGGGGTGATGTTGGTGGCAATCACAGCTCATAGCATAATCAGAGTTCCATTTGGTATTGTCCCATGTCTTTCCTGCCCCACTTGGATTGTCATATCTGAGTGATATCCCTGTTAATCTCTGCCTTTTACAGAATCTGTAAATTGTTGTGCAATTGTGGTTATAGTAGACCTGTAGCGTATTGCCTTTTCTAAACTGCTACATGTTTATAATCTTCATTTTTAAAGTATGTATAATTTTAAGAATATGTATTGTATTCATATGGTATGCTTGTCAGTGAGCCATACTTGCTTACTATCTTCCTTTATAATGATGCTAGCCACTCCTTTGATTCCTCGGTAGTCAGCTGTCCATACAATACCTGTACCATTTTGGGCAGAGGACTGCCAAAGCCTTCCCAAAGTGCTGCTTCCTGGGTGGAGTGCGTTGAGGCAGCAGCTGAGGGGAGATAGACAGAGCTCAGGTACAAGGGAGAACCCCAAGTGCTTCCAACATGACAGCCCTGAGAATTCTCTCCTGAGTTTAAAGAAATGAGCAAACTAATTCAGAAGCTTGCCTATGCAGTTTATAGACCCTGAGAGCTGCTTTGAGCGTGAGAAAAGCCAACCTCTGATATGTTCCCCCAGCTCTAAATGTTTTAATTCCTTTCAGACATGTGATGTCTCGTTTATTCTTTTCTTTCCCAGTGTTCGTTGGATTTTGGGCACTGTGTCCTTACAAAATGTCCTAGAAAAAGATTATAATTTGATCTGGTACAAGCTGAGAACAGAAGGGTATGAGGCCAGCGTGGCCTCAGAGCAGATCAGGAGAACAGAGGAGAAATGCTTTGGTTTTCTTTACTTTTTGAAATAATACAAACAGAATCCACACATAGTGTTGTGGAAAGCCAAGCCCTGTGTGGCTCAAAAGACAATTAGGCAAGATTTTAATAGTCAGGCCTGTCCAGGACCCGTGTATACCCACCTTCAGATGTCCCACTCAGAGAGGCCTGGCTCCCTTAGGAAACCCAGTGCTATGGCAGTCAGATTAGGCAGAGGTACAGTCTGGGCCCTGTGTCCCTCCTGTTGGGGACCCTGCTTTCAGAGTAAACCAGTTATTGGTCACCAAGTAGCATTCTGAATGTCTTGAGTCTCTTAACAATAAATGCTCTATCCAGGCATCTGAGCAGATGACCTCATGGCCCTGGGGCCAGCAGCTGTAATTTAATCCTGATATAACCCTGCAGGGCTACCCCAGCCCCTTTAGCAGTTCCCAAATTAGGGAACTCTGTCTGCTTTGTGACAGGAGTCTAGAGAGCAGAGTACCTAGTGTTGAAGACAGAATGTGCACTCTGGGGCCCTGTGGTTCTCTTCAGGTTCCAAAACCTGATACCTTGTACCAAAGCTAGAAAAGAGCTTTTCACAAGCCTTCACTGTCCTGGTGTGAGGAGAGCGCCAGGTTCAGCATACTCCGTGAATTGTGAATGCAGCTGAGGTGGCTTTCTTTATTGTATCCTCGGCAATGTAATGATTACTGAAGCACAGTTTGACTTTTTTCCCGTCTCTCCTGCTAATGAAGATCGTGCACAAAGTGAACATTGGGGGTTGATTTTTAGCATCATGTGTATTGCTTTCCCAGCCAGAGGAGAGGACACCATGGCTCGCTACTCAGGAGAGGTGCACCCCATCTCAGGTGTGACTGTTCAGACAGCTTTCAAACCTGTGCACAGGTTAATGGTCATAGGGACAGACAACTTGTCTTTTCCCAAGGAGCTCAGTCCACTGAAAGAACAAGGAACATTTGAATCTCTTGGAAAAGACCATCAAGAATAAAACAGTCAGAAAGCAAGCCTTTGATTGGTGCCCTGGACTGGTGAGGGAAAGTAAAAATGTTTTCTTTTTCTTGATGTATTTGGAGAGCAGACATAATAATGTTGTGATTTAGGTTTTGTTTTCTTAATTGAGAAAAACAAACTTTATAGAAACACAATCTCTGGTACACAGGTAAAAAGAGGCAGCTCCCCCTGGAGCAGGGCAGGCAGGGCATGAAGGGAGAGAGGTTTTGTGGAATCATGTCTGTCAAACAGGATCTTAAAGCAGATGCTCAAGTAACTGAAAATATGTGATATTTGAGCTGAATCTTAAGTGGGTAACATTTTATGCAGATTGATTGGATGAAATAGTTTCTTGGTGTTTGGTTTTAATTGTATGTATTTTTCTTTGATGAATGATTACAAGGCCTCTATCACACTCCAGAAATATTTGTGTAGCTGCTTAAAAAAATGTTTCTGGTCACTCGTTTCTCTAAAATTGTCTCCTTGCCTGGCAATCAGTCTTTTCTTGTATACTTGTCCTAGCACAGTATGTATGTGGGAAATATAAACAGATGTGAAGGAGGACCAGAAAAATTAGCAAATATTAAAAAGTGTATTGTACATTTTGGCTTCACATGTTTAACTTTTTTAAAGAAAAAAGTTGCATGAATGGAAAAAAAAACCCTCTGTATACAGTATCTGTAAAACTGTCTTATCTGTTTTGATTTCTTGTTTATGCCCCATACAAACTAGAATTCTAGTATGGCATATGGCCATATTCAAACACCTAAGAATCAAGCAGTTCACCCTTTGGTCTGAAGCACCTTGTCCTTTCAAAGCAAACACTATCATCCTGCATTCTGAATACTGAGGAGTTTGTCTAACCATATGTTGCCATGAATTAGCTCTGCTGCCTTTCTTCTCAAGGATCAAAACCAGTTTGATTTGGGAGTCTGCCCCTTTCCAAATGAAATGGAGATGCAGTGCTTTCTTCCCTTGGTGTTTGTAGATATTGCCTGTGTATTCCATTTAAACCATAATCTAGTTTGTAAAAGATGATGACGCATGTAAATAAAGCATCAATGACACTCTATTTTACTCCAAGAAGTCTTTTGTCACTCCCCTCACTACCCTACCAGGAATGAAGTGGCTGGGCTTATGTGGAGGTCTTACTATTGAATTACTTCCCAGGCTGGGACAGGCATAGAACTGCAAGACTTTTTTATGAGATCTCTAAGCTAAATGAACCTAGTAAACTTTTTCTCTGGCCCACTTTTGACCTCCACAGACATCCAGACAATTTAATAAAAGCAGATTTACGGAGCTGTTCGTGCTGGCTGATGGCAGTGTGTGCGCTGAGTCATGCGGCCCCAGAGGAGCTGTTAAGTATGAAGGAAAGAATCAGACTCTGCCTTCAAGTGACTGACCTTACTGAGGTCCTCCTCCCAGTAGTCCAGCGAATGACTGTTGGTCATCACCAGGGCCCTCCTGGCACATCGAAAGCCAGATGCAGTGCTTCAGGCTTTTGGTGGCAACAGAATAAATATATCCTCCATGTCTATACTCCTGGCCTTGTCAGTTCTGTCGGGAGGAATGCCACTTCATTGTAAACTATTCTTAGTTGCATGGATTGTTTCTTTAATAGACATATAAAAATTACTGCACTTATAGAAATCCCCCAGGAACTGGTTTGAAGATCTTAAGCCACACGATGGGCTCATATTTCAGATTAAGGAGGTGGAAGATTGGAAAGTTGACCCCTTGGAATAAGTCCTGTATTGGTGAAGAGCCCTGCCTCGCATCATTTTCAACTACTTACAAAAGGAGACTCTTGGCCATGTTCTGATAGCAGTGCCAAGTAGAAGAGGCTTTTTCACTTGACATTATATCCCAGTTTTGATTTTGTCTCCCAGAAGGTTAAACGTGGAAATCTAATCACAGTTAAGGCTCAATAGAGAGGTCTCAAAGCCAGGTGAAAATTCAACCAGTTAGTAGCTAAAATTCATTTAATGATCAGTGATTAAGTCTGTCTCTTTGTGGTGATAGCTAGACTGCAGCAGCCCCAAGAAAACTGTCCTGGTACCAGCTCTGGCCTGTGATACCATGCACTAGGCAGAGCCAGGTCTAGCTAATGGTCCTTGCTTCCAAATCTGGTGTAAAAAGAGGAAAACCTGGATGCCTCTCTAAGACTTTCATACTCAGATAGTAGGAGCAAAGCTTTCATCCAGCAAAGATTCTCTGAACAAATCATCCAAGTCACACCATAGCTGCAGTTCATTGGCCAGTTGTGGAGGACAGTGGAATTCATAGCCAGTAACCACCAAGGGTGCTGCACACACAGCCACCCCTGGGAAGCGTGGAAAAGTAAGGAGGTAGCTGAGTCTGGTGGGGAGTGGCCTTGATGCTGCTCAGCTTAGCTGGGTGGTGGCAACAGTCATAGGGGTGAAGAGGGAGCACCCAGGGGACCCAGGAAGAGAGCAATGGCACTGACCCAGAGGCCCATATAGAGCTGGAGGAAGAAAACCCATCCTCTGGATTTTCCTTAATCAAGAAGATAAAAGATGAATACTGACAGCATGAAAACCTGAAGAAAAATCGATTATGTGCATGGGTGTGGTTCTGCCTAGTGTCTGACACATGGTAGTGGGTCAAAACTATTTGACTCCAGAATAACTCTGAGAACTAGGTGCAGCAAACATTCCTCTCCAACTTATGAAGAGGAGATCTCAATGCCTTTCTTGCATTGCCCAGGATCTCCCCATGATCATTCATTATCCACAGCACCTAGACACTGCTTATTCTGGTAGGCAAAGATGGGCCAAAGGGACTAAACTGAAACATGCAGGCCCACGACTGATTCCCTAAGTGAATGAGTTCCACACATGCTGCAGAATGAGAGCTGGGTCCGCAGAGGAAGTTAATGTCTAAACTGGGAGATGAGATGGATGGAGATATCACAAAGGCAGGTGACAGTCAAGACTGAGACACACTCAGTAAATAGTGAATGGTGAGCATATTGGGGACTTAAAGTACTCAGAAAAACAGGAACTCTGACAAGAAAAGTAGGCTGCCAGAAAATTCTAGACCAGGGAACTTGGGCTTATCAATAGAGTCTGGGAACTGGTATGGCACTGATCTGAGTTGGCACTGATCAGAGTTGGCCTTTAAAAGGAGCAGCCTGGGGTGCACTGAGAGGTGGATTCTGAGGGTATTGAGGAAATGAGACACTATGCTAATGTGAGAACTATTCTCACAACATGGTTTCCACATTCCTTTGGTCCATGAGAATAGTGGAGAAAGCCACTTCAGGCTTTGGGCAGTCACAGCCTCAGGTCTCACTGTCAGCCCCAGGACTATGCCATCCTTATCTTGGCTAAGTGGAGATGCTGTCCTCCAGAAGTTAGAGACATGGCAATGGGCAATTCCAGGGGAGGGACACAAGGGTATTTTGCTTTCAATATTTCAACATTGTGTACTGTTGAAGCTTATCAAAGTAGGAGAGTATCAGTTGTATAAAGATAAATATTGCTTCAGAAAGTGAGGTAAACCGGCTTTGACTCCAGAGACTAAATAGTATGATTTGTGAAGGATATTGAGGAGTAGGAATAGTATGCATCCATTTAAAAAAGTTATGAAAACTATCCATATATATATACAAAATGCTCTTATCAAATACTCTTAGAAATAT
>NW_008355279.1:3841545-3947426 GCF_000622305.1 Nannospalax galili | reverse complement strand
GAAAAATAAAATGCAGCATACAAGTAGTATATGATAGCATAAAACCAACTATGGAGAAATACTGCAAAGCAAAAATATAAATAATTCTTGTGTCCTGGACACCATGGGCTCCACCACAGGACTCAGGCCTGTGCCACCCAAATCAGGATCCAAGCCACTTGAGAGTTCCACTGAAGGAGTAGAAACCAGGAATCCCAGGGTAAAAGGTGGCTCAGTGGTTAAGAGCCCTTCCTGGTCTTCCAGTGTTTAGTTCCCAACACCCATGTCAGGTGGTTCACAACTGCCTGTAACTCCCAACTCCATAGGATCTGATGCTCTTTTCTGGCATCTGCAGGCATGTGCACACACACAAATTTAATCTTTAGAAAAGGAAAGAAACCAGGAATCCATGGCCCTCTCTAGTAGGAGAGGAGGGCCTCTGCCTCCCACCAACATGCAGCCAGTGGGTGACTCCCCAAAGTAGAAAGGAGGTACTCATGTGAGGATATGACCCTAGAGGCAGATGTGTACAGATTTGGACAACTGAGGTGTGGAATTTTTGTCAAAATTATCTTGATTGTGTTACATTGTATCTTTAATGCTTGAAAAGATAACATTCTGAGCCTGGAGAGGCAGCTCTGTGAGTAAGAATGCTTGCTGCACAAGCATGAGGACCCAAGTTCAGATCCCAGCACCCTCAAAACAACCAGACTGGTCACACACATGCCTGAATCCCAGCACTGTGGGGGGCAGAGGCAGGAGAATCAGTGGGGTTTGCTGGCCCCCAGCCTAGCTCTAGGTTCAGTGGGAGAGCCTGTCTCAAAAGACTAAAGCAGAGAACGTTGGAGCAGGACACCTGATGTCTTCTTCTGGCTTCTGGGTGTGCACAGGAGCCCACATCCGCTCCATTGTGCATACAGAACATACATCACACTCATATACACACGCCCAAAATAAATGAGTTAAAATGAAAAAAAATTGAAAGATAATACATTCAAATGATTCAAAGGTCAGAAAGCATAAAACTATGCAGAGAATGCCTCAAAGCCGCCCATCCTCAAAGCCCGTGAGCTGGTTCCTCCACCCCAAAGTTCCTTATTCGCATTTTCAGAATTTCATGTGTGCCTTCAAATAATGAAAACACAGATTCTTAGTCTCCTTTTATTTTTGTAAAGATTTATTGATTTTTGTTTTATGTGTATGAGTGTTTGGCCTGCACATACATGTGCAGCACATGCACAAGTGCCCTTGGAGGCCAGAAGAAGTTAGATTCCCTGAAACTGGAGTTACAGGCAGTTGTGATCCGCCATGCAGGTGCTGGGACCTGAACCAGGGTTCTCTGCAAGAGCAGCAAATGGCCTTAACCACTAAGCCTTCTCTCCAACCACTTTTTTCCCTTTTTTATTTTTATTTTCTCCTCTTTTATTATTTTTACCGATGTATTTTTTGTTTGGGCTTTTGAGACATAGTCATGAGATCATTCCCAGGTGTGAGGCCCCATAACCAGCAGAATTCTACTGTCTTGATGCATCATAATTGACTTAACCAGGACTCCCCTGTACATTCCAAGTATCTGTTGTTCTCAGCAACAAACGCTGCAACAAATAATGCATGAGAATCTCTGTTTTCTCATTGCCTTATATTTTACAAATACAGTTGTAAAGTTGTGTTTCCCTTCCCCCTGCAAACTTCTTTAAGTCCACACCCAAGGTGAGCCAGGACCTGGGGGTGTGGGTAGTAGATGAGGATGAGGGTGGAAGGTGCACGGGAAGCTCACGAGGTGGAGCCCGGGTGACCTGGGAGGGGAAGCTGCTTTGAGCACTCAGGTGATTTCCGTACCACACAAGGAAGAGTCTCCTGTTAATAACTCGTCCAGCCAGTCTGGCCACAGGCTCCTCCCCTCACACCACCACTTTGGACCGCCCTGCCTCAAGGTCAGCAGCCCGACCTCACAGCTGGGCTCCCTCACCTCCCAGAATTCCAGAGGGAAGCTATCACCCCAAAAGAAACAAGTGTGGTGTCTTTGGCTCACAGACACACAGACCTATTCATGTGAGATTGCACAACCAGATGGAAGATTACCAGCTGAGCATGGAAGAGCAGCAGCACTGCTCCTGGCCTGCCTGCCAGCCTTCAGAGCAGGCCTGTCCCCAAAGTGTCTCCAAGGCTGGAGGGCCTCTAGGGACTCATGGTCCCTCCTGCCAATGGAGGGCTGTTGCTCCTCCAAAAGAGAATCTCTAACAGCTTCCATTGCTATCCTGCAGGTTGGCATCACAGGAAGGAAGCTGGGTCAGGAATAAGACCTTTACACCTCTGTGGACTGCAAATCGAGACTCAGCAGACAAGTCAGCCTTGGAGGACCACATCCAGTTTGAACCCGGCTCTGCCAGGCACTAACGGGATGATGGTTAACATCCCTGAGTCTCTTGTGTTGTCCTCGGTAAAATAAAATCAAGACCTCAAGGCTGCAGGGTCATGAAAATGGCATGAGTGTACCCAGAAGTGTTTTACTCCTTCAAACAAATCCTAAGCAAACCCTTCATCCAGGTTTCATTTCTGCAGACCCACCTTGTTGGCCCATACTGTATGGGTGATTGTTCATTTTTACTGTATAAAAACATACAATAGGGGCTAAAGAGATGGCTCAGCAGTTAAGAACACTGGCTGCTCTTGCAGAAGACCTGGGTTCGAATCCCAGCACCCACATAGCTAACTCCAGTGCCAGGGGATCTTATGCCGTCTTCTGTCCTCCACTGGCACTGCACCACACACTCAGGCACTGTGTACTTACATACAGCACAACACTCATACACATAAAATATAAATAAAAAATACAACAAAATGGATCCAACATTAATGGATTCATTAGCATAATTTGATTGCATACTGATGAAGAATGAGAGCTTGTAATAGTTTTTTTTTTCTCTTTCTTTGATGTTCTTTGGGAAATGTTGGTGGGTGCCAATGTCCTCCATGCTGTGAACCATTAGTCACAAGCTGAAAGACTCAAATGGCCTGGGAAAGAGCATCAAAAGATGTGTTTCTGCCCAGAGCCATGTGTCCCTGAGTAGATAATTTCACATTCTTCAGAGAGCAGTTTCCCCATCTGCAAAGTCCACTTCATGAACAACTCATACTTCATTAGGTAATCATGATGAGCCCCGAATGGAGCACATACTTTACAGCTCATCAAACCTGTACCAAAACCACAGGTACTGCTTTGTGAGAGGACGTTGATGAATGCTAATACATTGATTTTCCAGAAGTAAAACTGGGGCACTGATTGAGAGAAGGATAAAGGTAAGGATGGGGATTGAGGTAAGGATGGAAATGGGGACAGAGATGAAGATACAAATGAGGATAAAAAAGATGGGGACAGATATAGAGATGAGGATAGTGGAGACAGGGGTGGAGATGGGGAGAGGCTAGAAGAGATGGAGATAGGAATAGAGATGGGGATGAGGTAGAGAAGTGAAGAACAGAGACAAAGGGTCTGGAGAGATGGCTCAGCAACTAAGAGCACTGGCTGCTCTTGCAGAAGGCCCAGGTTCTAATCCCAGCACCCACATGGCAGCTAACAATCATCCATAACTCCAGTTCCAGGGGATCCGACACCCTCTTCTGACCTCTGCGGGCATTGCACGACACAGGTGCTCTTACATGCAGGCAATACACTCATACACATAAAATAAAAATAATAAAACTTTTTGACAGAGATGAAGGTAGAGGAGATCAGAATAAAGTTGGAGAGGAGGACAGAGAAGATGGAGATAGAGAAGACAGTGATAGAAGTATAGATGGTGGTGGAGATACAGGTGGGGAAGAAAATGGGAATGGAGAGAACAGGCGTGTCAGCCAGAGTAGGAGTAGAGTGCTTGTTCCATTGTGTCTATTCAGAGGAGGCAGTACACCCTGCACAAATCTCAGCCTGTAACATGCCTGATATTGCATGCTGTCTCCAGTCTCTGTCCCAAAGAAGAGAAAGGAAACAGGGTACCCATGTTGGCTGTATTAGTTACTTTTCTTATTGAGTGACCAAATAACTCACAACAGCAACTTAAGGAAGGATGCTTACAGTTTTGGCTTACAGTTTCAGGTACAGTCATCATGGCAGGGAAGGAATGGTGGTAGGAGGTCACCTTAGAAGCAGCTGATCATGCTGCATCCACAGCATGATGCAGAGAGAGTCAGGAAGCAGAGAGAGATGAATGCTCATGGTCAGCTCACTTTCTCCTTTTTATTTAGTCTGGGACCCCAGCCCATGGAGATTGTGCCACCCACATTTATGATAAATCATCCCACCTCAATTAACCTAATCTAGATAACCCCTCACAGGTATATCCAGAAATTTACTAGAGGATTCTAGATCCTGTCACACTGACAATATTAGCCCACAATGGGATCATCTGCTTGATTCAGAGAGAAGGCAGTGGGCATCTGCTACTAGTCTGAAAGAAGTGGGGATGGCAGCAACCTGGAACCCTCCCACGTAATGACAAGAAACTGTCCTGTGAGCTTTGTGTGTATGAGGGAGAGGAAGAGGAAGAGGAGCTCTCTGAGGTTGCTGTCTTCAGGATGGGCCCCTATGGACCACTTCCTGCCCACAGTGCTGTTGGCTCTGCTGGTGTTTCGGGAAGAATGTAATTAAAGAGGACTGCCGGGTAGCTTAAGCTTTAATTTGCTGTGTTTATGCCTCTCTGCGTGCAAGGGTCCAGGCCTGGCTGTGTCCAGCACTGGCTCCACCTCTGAAGGAATACAAACAACTTCCCTGAGTGGTACACACCACAGAGCCTGATTTAGTACAACTAGGTTCTTCATAATAGAAGCATTTGCTAACTACAAAATTCAAACTGAAGGAAATTTTTTGTTTGTAATAAACACAAGCTGTGGTGAGAAGCATCAGGTCTTTAGATGTAGATGTGATTGTGGGGCTTTAGTACCTTCATGACAGATAATACTACCACTTCCCTTGAGAGCTCCAACAAGTATTAGCGCTAATGCACACAAACCACCTATATACTTATTGACCCTGTAAGTCAACATGTTTATTGAAAGCCTACTATATGCCAATGCGAGAGTCAGTGCTTAGAGCTTAAGCTTTAAGAAAAAAAAGGAAGATAAAAGATAGCAGCTCACTTTGCTGTGTAACCTTAGGTAAATTACCTAACCCTCTGAGCATCGATCCTCTTATTTCCAAAGTAGAGATGGCAATAATATCCCATTTTTGTTGCTGTGAGAATTAATGAGATGTTGTAGGGAAGGCCTTGGAGCTTGGCATGGGATAAGAGCTTAGTAAGATTAGGTCTATTTATTAGTGCGTAGAATTGAATCTGGTACCAATTTCTGTCATCTCTCCCTTTTGTTGCTGTGACAAACACCATGCCCCAAAACAACTTGGGGAGGAAAGAGTTTATTTGGCTTACAGATTACAGGCCATCATGGAGGGAAGCCAGGGAAGGAGTTCAAGGCAAAAACCTGGAAGCAGGAACTGACGCAGAGACCACAGAGGAATGCTGCTTACTGGCTTGCTTCCTCTGGCTTGCACAGCTACCTTTCTTATACAACCTGGGTTCACCTGCCTAGGGATAACATAGCTCACAGTGGGCTGGGCCTCCCACATCTCTTAGCAATTAAGAAAATGCTCCACAGACATGCCCACAGATCAATCTGATGGAGAATTAAATTCCTCAATTGAGATTCCTTCTTCCCACATACATCTAGGTTTGTATCAAGTTAGCAAAACTGTGACATTCAGTGGACCCCTGATCATAGATCTTATAATCAGGTGTCTCAAATGTATTCACTATATCCTATCCAATGCCAGAGATTCTTCAATATGCGGTCTTTGGATGGCATGTTCCTGGAAGGTGTGAGGAAGCTGCTGGCTTAAAGTAATGAATCACAATCTAATGGACCCTAAAATTCAACATTTGGAAACACGGCCTGCCATGATTCTGAAGTACAATAAAGTTTAGCTATCTCAGGGGTCAAAGGTAAAAATGCCAGCCCATTTAGGCCTCTGTAGGCAAAGATGTCCATGTCCTAATCCTGAAACCTGTGTATGTGTTTGGCTATGTAGCAGGGGAAATTAAGAATTAACAATAAAGCTTTATTAAAAATAATATTATCTGGGTGGCCCTGCTGTCATCATAAGGGTTCTTAAATAGGGTAGAGGAACTAGATTCAGAGCCTTCAGAAAGTCAATGAAGGAAGGGATTAGGGGCCATCACTGGGGTTGAACATGGAGGATGGGCCACAGATGAGAGAGTGATGGTAGCTTCCAGATGCTGAAAAAATGGCTTCTCACCCCAGGCCTCCAGAAGGAAGCAATTCTACCACCTCGTGGATTTTTAACCCAGTGACATCTAGAATCATAAGACAATAAACTTCTGTGGCTTAAGTCACTAAGTTTGTGGCAATTTGTCACAGGCAGCAGTATGAACTTGATGTTCTCTGTTCCAGGTTGGATCTATGGCATTAGATGTATTTGACCCCTGGGGTCTGCACCTAGCCCTGGAGTGTAGCATGACATTGGGGACTGTCTTCATGGCTGGGCCGTTCTCCCCCTGCCATTTATTTCTGTTCATTCACAATCTCAGGGAGCTGTGGAGTAAGACTCCTATTTAGTAGGGCGCTCAGAGGTCTATGAAGAACAGTGTGGATGCCCCAGAGGTCTCCATCATGTTCTTTGGTGGGTCTCAGGCACCCATGTGGCTCTTCTCTGAACCCCAAGGAAAGGAAAAGCACTATGCCAGGAGTCTTCCCACCAAAGTAGAGTGTCCCACAACTGGTGCCAGACCTTCTGAAGATGGTAGTACACAGGGGAGCCCTGTGTCCTCCTCCCTAGGTAAGCATGGCCCAGGCAAGGCTGCAGGTTTGGAATCACAGTGTATGTAGTCTTTTGGACCTGACTTCTGTCACTTGGCATAAAGAATTCAGAATTCAGCCATGATAGACTATATTCCAAAGTCATAAAAATAGTGGATTAATTGAAAGTCTCAGAGCCTGCTACTTACAAATGAAATGCAGAGGGTAGAGAGATGGCTCAGCAGTTAAGAACACTTGCTGCTCTTGTACAGGACCTGGGTTCAGTACCTAGCACCCACATGGTAGCTCACAACCATCCATAACTCCAGTTCCAGGTGATCCAATGGCCTCTGTGGGCACTGCATGCACATGGTGCATATGCATACATACAGGTAAACACTCATATACATAAAATACAAATAAATAAATCTTTTTAAATCTTTCTAAAAAAACTGAAACATCCAGCTAAATAAAGGAAAAAGGAAATGAGGAATTCCTGGGACATCAGGCCCCTAAACTCATGCAGAAACAATCTGGTTGAGTCTACCAGGACCTTGTGGAGTATCATTGTCCTTCTTAGAGGGCACTCCACTGTCTATAATGCTTCTCCCAATTGAATATTTTTGCCTTTTAAATAAAGAGAGAATAAAGAGCCAGGCATGGTAATGCACGCCTTTAATCCCAGCACTCAGGAGGCAGAGGCAAGCAGATCTCTGTGAGTTCAAGCCCAGCCTGGTCTACAGAATGAGTTCCAGAACAGCTGGGGCTACAGGGAGACCCTGTCTCAAAAAGACCAAAAAGAAAAGATGGAATAAAGGCAGTTCTTTTTCTTTCTATCATCTATCTGTTTATCTATCTATCTATCTATCTATCTATCTATCCATCTATCTATCTATCATCTATCATCAATCTATCTATCTATCAATCATCTATCTATCTGACATCTATCATTTATCTATACTGGGGATGGGATGGAACCTAGGGCCTCATGAATGCTAGGCAAGCTATATCTCCAGCATGAGAAGCAAATACTATTTCCTGCACTATTTTGTTTAAGAATACTGGTATAGGCCCAAAGTCAATTAGCCAATTAGCTAGAGACAAACCCAGATTCTTCCCACTTTTAAATTAAGGTTTTCAAGTTTACAAACTTCTATAGGTACACAAGGCAAAGGGGTTGATCTCTTTAATCTTCACATTGAAAAAAATCTAATTTTGCCAAAACAAGTGATAGGGTGGGCTTGCTGGCTACAAGGCCTCCAAGGGTGAAATGTCCCACCCCCTTGTGATGAGGAGAGCTAACAATGCACACAGGCAAAACAGAGGAGATCTGCTAAGTATTCTTAGCAGAACCTGTAGGACACACACTATTGGCTGGGTGGTGGGTGATCCCTGCCTTCTGGCAAGCACAGCACAGTGCTTGGGAAACCAAGGGGTTAACAAGGAGGCCACAGTGGCTGGCACAGCTGGGGCTCATTAGCTCCTAATGAGAGGCCAGCCCAGGAAGGAGGAAGCCTCCCAGCTGTGAGGAGGAGCCCTGCCCAGGGTGTCTCCCATGGAGGAAACTTTGTTTTTCTTTTTTCTGATGGTGGCTTTACTCCCCAGAGGGAGTTCCTAGTATGTGGATTTGGTTTAGTGAACCCTGGCGCTGGTGGTTCTTGTATAGTCCCCGTCTTGCCACTTGTGGGTCAACATTGCTATTGATGTTGGGCCAGCGTGGGTTGGATACGGGATCTTCCAAATGGGGACTCTGTGGTTTGGTTTGCCCACACTGAAAGGTATTTCCATAACCACAGTCAGGGCTAGGACAGTTACCCACGGGGTGGGGCTTGGGGGTACAGTGCTTTTCCTCAGTCACTGCCCCTCTGTCTACTGGTACTACTACCACAGCCCTGCCATGGCTTGTTTTCTGGCCTCAGACTAAGTTCTGAGTGCTGTGGTAGTACCACTTTTAATCCCAGCTGTTCAGGAGGCTGAGACAGGAGGATTGAAGTTCAAGACCCACTGGAGGGTAGGATCAGCTGGGAGACTGAGCGCAGAGAAAGATTAGGCGCGGTGCCAGAGGCACCCAGAGCATGAACAGTGTTCCCACAGCCTCTTCTTCAGAGCAACACTCAGGCAGTTAGAGCAGCCAGGAAGAAGAGGGAAGCAGCCCCAACTGAGGCTGAAAGGCCCTGTGTGAAGCCACCATGCTCCTAGGCAGTTGGGGGTCTTCTGCCCCAGTCCCCTCTCGCCTCAGCCCAGGGTCCTCTGCTCAGTAGCACTTGTCCACCAGGACCTTAATTAGCTGTTTGCCAAGCTGGGTGCTCACTGCCCTTACTGTAGGCAGCTGTGGTAGGAGCTCACGGCCATGCTGAGGTGTGATTTAATGAACCTGAAGAGAAGTCAGAAATTTGAGGTGTCTTCAGGAAGGGTACTTTGGGACAAGGGTCTACTCACTAGGCAACCTGACCACGTTGGATAGGCTCTTGCAAAACAGTAGCAGGTAAGAGTCCAGGCCCCCTGCCTGCCCTTTGGGTTTCTCATTTTCATTCTAACAGTTCCCTGGGGGCAGGGAATACTAGTGCTCTAGGTGCACAGGACACTTGTCTTCACAGCCACCAAGAGTGCAAGGGGCCTTGTCTCAGTTCTGCTGTCAGCTCCAGGAAGACTTGTGTGCAAATGGGAGCCTGGATGAATTTGCTCACAGCTCAGCTTGTTCTGTATCAGAACTGCGTGTCCTCCCCTTTGATGGTGCAGGTAGCTCATGACAATATAAAGCAGTCACTGTAAGCATTTAGGCCAGGTACCATGTATTGGATAATAGGGGACAGACACTATGGAGTCCCTGTCCCTCAGGACTTATGTCCCGTGGTCCAGTGAAGGAAGATAGACAGACATGACCATATGATGTGGGAAGAGCTAGGAGAGATGAATGACCAATGAGTTACCCAAATGGCAAGCTTGATGAGTACATTCCCTTCCCACTTCATACACAGTGATTTGTGTGGTAAGTTATTTCCTTTTCTGTGTTCCCTCACAGGGTGATTTCTCTTCATCTAGGAGAAGAGGGAGCTAGAGAGATGCTAGGAAGCCAGTCTAATATCTAAGTGGGCCAGTTAGACATTCAGTTGAATTGCAAAAGGTTTTGTTTCCATGCATCCATTTGTTGGTATTTTTCCTCATGCTCATTGCTCAAGAGGACCCATTATGTACAGATCTGTGAAGCATGCTGTTATCATCCTACGACTTTCTTCAACTTTGGCCAGAGCTTGGCATTGTTAGCTACATCAGGCCCTAGAGGTACATTCAGCAGGACCTAAAATTACCTACATATCAGTTCATTCCAGAGTCAGGATGAGGAAGTTAGGTAGGGACTAAGTGGTCCCCCCCCCCCCCCCCCCAGAACTTTGGTCTCTCTCCCCAGGAGCCTGTTTCTCCCACTTGCTGCTTGACTCCTTGGCCTCTGAATGCAGAGGCCCTGTGAACCCTTTCCTCCCCACTACATAGGCAAAGGGAGACAAATCTCACAGCTCAGATCAGCAGTAGGAATCCTGGGCCCTTGCTATTTTCACAGCTTAAAATTGAAGCCCATGGTTTGTTTTTGCTGTACTTAATTAGGCCCCAGAGCTTCACAGGGCTGCCTTCTTCCCGACCACAAGGAGAAGCCTGACCAGTGGTTTGGACACTCACGTCATATTCCAGGCAGGAGAGCTGGGGCCTGGTGTATTTTTATATATGGGATGCCGTGGAGAACAAAACTGCTTGGCCTAGAGCCAGTTTAGACTAAGTCAGGTGGGAGAGGGAGAGGACAGGAACTCTGCTAGATCATCCTTCTTCTTTGAACTGTAACATAAATCTGCTAGACAGGAAAGGGGCTGGAGGGAAAAGCAATGAAGGAGGCGCAGGGTACCATTGCCCTCCTAGCCTGGCTCATGTGACCCTGCCCTCACAAGGGAATCAGAGAGGGCAGAGAAAAGGCATAGACTGTGAGTGTTCAAAGCTGGCTGGGTCAGGCAGGTATGGGCTCATTCCATCTGCTTGTAAATGATTAATGGGCCAACTTCAGGTCCTTCAGCTAAAACCACTGTCATAGGTATACGGGATTTTATTTTCTTTTTTGAGACAGGATCTCCTTGTAGCCCCAGCTGGCCCAGAACTCACTATGTAGATCAGACCAGTCTTAAATTCACAGAGATCTGCCTGCCTCTGCCTCCCAAGTGCTGGGATTAAAGGTGTGCACCATCATGAGACTGGAAGAGACTTTGGAGTCCCTTGAAGGTTTTAAATACAGCAAAAAGAAGTTAGATCACCCAAAGCCACATAGCTAATGAGAACTGGAAGTTGGGATGAGACCTTTTGGCCCTAAGATGGCCACCTGCTAAGTCTCTTCTTCCTGTCAATATTTCTTGGCTTTTGTGTGGGCATAAGCCTTGGATCCAGAGTGAAGGTAAAGCAGAAAATACAAGTGCACTTGGGTGGCACGGCACACTAGCTTACTTCACATTATGAGATAAATCATTGGGTTTTTATGACTATTGGGTAGAGACTGATGAGCAGGAAGCCTCTGTGCTCCTCCATCTATGAGGGTGGGGAAGCATCTAATCATAACCAACCCATCCAGTCCCAGTGCTTCAGGAAGGAGTAGGTAGGGAAGCTGAGACTTGGGATGACCTTGAGATAAAACCAGCTTCTTTCCAGGGAGGGGTGTAAACAGGACACCTGGCTAATGGCCTCCCACATTAATATATTAATAGTTCTCCACAAAGTCTTAAATACCAGCAAAGGAGCACCACTTCTGTTGAATTAAATTTACATACCTTCATATCCAAGGAACACCTCATGTTTCCTACTCCTTCCCCCTTTCCTTTTATTGGTCTTAAGGCTGCCTCTCAAGTATGAGAACCAACCTGTAAAGAATAGGTAAGACCTTCCTACATACCTCCAGGATCCTGAATTAAGTTAAGTAATAGCTATAGTCATCATTCATGGGTAGCTCAACTACTTCATACTGCCTCTACTGGTGGAAACAAAATTCTGAGGGAGTGCAATAGACTTTTATTCAATAGCAAGAATACAGCACACACTGTGACCTAGGCTGTAGGAGTCTGTAGAGTGAGGAGTGTCAGGCTGTGGAGAATCTGGCTAAGAGCTGAAGCTGGAGTAGGATTGCCATGTTTTATGCCCCATGCCTGGCTTTGATGTATATTTCTGCTTTCTTGAACAATAGCCTAAAACTCCACTTCTCTTTGGCAGGTTGAATGACAAGTATGAACTGAAAAAGGAATGAGGGAGCTGGAGAGGTGGCTCAGCATTTAAGAGTACTTGCTGTTCTTCTAGAGGACCCAAGTTCAGTTTTCAATAAGCATTAATATATATTTCTTGGTAAAAATAATCTAGACTTATTGGTTTATTTACAATTATATCTTTAACAAATATCAGGTTTCTCTCATATATGGAATCCAGATTTTATATATATATATATATGCATGTATTAGTCACTTTTCTGTTGCTGTGATAGAAACACTGACCCAAGCAGTTTATAGAAGGAAGGGTTTATTTGAGCTTACGGTTCCAGGGGAATTACAGTCCATCATGGCAAGGAGGCATGGAGGCTGGAGGTGGCTGGAACAGGAGCAGCAGAAGTGAAGCTCTTACATCATCCCGCAGGCACAGGAAGCAAGAGAGTAACCGGAGATCTGGGAAGGCTTAAGAACTCTGTAAGCCCACCCCCAGTGACGTGCTTCCTCCAAGATAGCCACACCTTCTAAAACCTCCCAAAACAGCGCCATCATCTGGGGACAAAATGTCCAAATACTTGGAACCTATGGGGGACATTTTCATTCAAACCACCACAATGCATATGTGTGTATATATATATGTATATATGTATATTATGAAAGAAGAAAGGGGATTTTTCTGGGGAGGAAGGAGCAAGAGAAGGTAATGAGAGAGAAAATGTTTTCTCTAAAATAAAGAATCTAGATTTGGGTATGTGTGGTACCAGGGATTGAAGCTAGGACCTTATGCATGCCAGGCAAACACTTGATCAACTGAGTTACATCCTCAGGTCTAGGTATTTTGGGGTTTTTTGTTTGTTTGTTTGTTTGTTTGGTCTTTTTGAGACAGGGTCTCCCTGTAGCCCCAGCTAACCTGGAACTCACTATGTAGACCAGGCTGGCCTTGAACTCACAGAGCTCTACCTGCCTCTGCCTCCCAAGTGCTGGGACTACAGGCATGTGCCACCATGCCTGGCAGGTCTAGGTTTTTTAAAATGAATATATATATGAATGACATGCAAGCGGAAGTGGTACTATTTGGAAATAGGAAGGAGACTGGGGAGGACATGCGGGTTGAATATGAACAAAGTACAATTAGATACAGTTATAAAATGTCATAATTATTTTGTACACTAATTTTAAAAAGCTTTCAGACTGGCTGTGGTGACCCACACCTTTGATCCCAGCACTTGGGAGGCAGAGGCAAGCAGATGATCTCTGTGAGTTCTAGGCCAGCCTGGTCTACATAGTGAGTTCCAGGCCAGCTGGGGCTACAGGGAGACCCTGTCTCAAAAAGACCAAAAAAGTAAAAAGGCTTTCAGGGGCTGGAGAGATGGTTCAGCGATTAAGAGCAGTGGCCGCTCTTGCAGAGGCTCCAGATTCAGTTCCTAGCACCCACATGGCAGCTAACAGCCATCCATAACTCCAGTTCCAGGGGATCCAACACTCTCCTCTGCAGGCATTGCACTACATGGATACACTTACATACATGCAGACAATGCACTCATAGAAATAAAATAAAAATAATAATTAATAAAATATTTTAAAAAATAAAAAAGCTTTCAGAACTGGGCATAGGGAATTGCTGTGAGTTTGAGGCCATCCATCCGGGGCTACCTAGTGAGTTCCAGCCCAGCCTAAAGAGTAAGATCCTGTCTCAAACAAAACAAAACAAAACAAAACGTTTTAAGGCAAAAAAGGTTTTAAAGATATTGTTTGAAAAATAATACAATCCAAGACTCAGTTATTTTTGCTGTCTCAAGATTTTTCATTACAGCCACTGGGCTGAGATTTAAAGTCAAAGTTGCTAAAGGGTAGGCAGTGGAAATCTAAAACAGAGCAGCACCAGTTAACATCATCTAACAATGATGAACTAAGTTGAATCAGACCTCCCTGTAAGGGCAACCAGAAAAATCTAAATTGTAAAAAGTGAGAATCATTTGCTTGAAAGCACAAGGAAGCTATTAAGACAGGTCTAAGGGACTAACGGAGAGAGACACAGAGAGGCAAGCGGGTGGACAATTGCAGCTGGTTTCCCCAGGAAGTGTTTGCTGATTCCAAGGCAATACAGGGATGCTAGGTCTCAGCAGCACAGGGATACTAGGCCCAAGGATGCTAGGTAGGGATTTTTCAGTTTCATTATAATCTTCTGAAGTCACATGTGTTGTCTTTTGTTGAGTGAAATATTGTTCTGTAGCACATGAATATATATGTAGAGTCCTTAAAAATCTACAGCCTAAGAACTGAGTTAGAGGGTTTAAAAGTAGATTAGATGTAAGAGAAAAATTTGTGACCCTGATCCTAGGTCAGAAGAAAATATTCAGACTTCACTACACCTATAGTTTAAGATTTTTATTAAGTGGGGCTGGAGACATGGCTGAGCTGTTAAGCACACTGGCTGCTCTTACAAAGGACCCTGGTTCAGTTCCCAGCTGCTCCATGGCAGCTAACAGCCATCCCTAACTTTGCTTCCAGCAGATCAGATGCCCTCTTCTGGCCTCTGCAGGCATTGCATGCACATACATACATGGAGACAAAACATTCATGCACACAAATAAATCTGGGGTTTTGTTGTTGATGTTGTTGTTGCTGCTGCTGTTGTTGTTTTGGTCTTTCTGAGACAGGGTCTCCCTGTAGCCCCAGCTGACCTGGAACTTACTATGTAGACCAGGCTGGCCTTGAACTCACAGAGATCCACCTGCCTCTGCCTCCCAAGTGCTGGGATTAAAGGTGTGTGCCACCATGCCTGGCACAAAAAAAAAATTGTAAAAATGTTTATGAAATACAAAAAAGAGCTTAAATGATATGTGAGACCCAGTGTGCATATTTGTGTGGAGTCTTACAAGGAGAGAGGGTCATATAAACAGTGTTTGAAGAGAGAATGGCTAAAAATTTCAATACTGATGAAAGACTCCCAACAACCGCCTCGGGCTTCTACACACACATGTGAACATGTAAATACACATGCATACACACCGCATACACAGGCACAGGTGAAAAATAAATAAATAGAATAAAACACAAATAAGTAAATAAATAAAAGTGCAGTACTGGTGAGAGGGTTCATTGGGTAAGGGCATCTTACCACCAAGTCCAGTGACCTGAGTTTGATTCCCAGAACCTACATGGTAGAAGGAGAAAATCAATCCAGCAAGTGTCCTCTGCCTTCCATGTGTAGGAGTGCATGTGCCCCACGCACCCCCTCAAAAAATGGAAAAAAGAAAAAGAAGTGCTACAAACCCCAAGCAGGTGAGCACAATGAAAATCACAATGCAGTGCGTTACAGTTAAACAGTTGAAGCTGAAGAACAATGAAATGACGTCTTTAAAAGGCAGAAGGAAGAAGAGGAAGAGGAAGAGGAACCTAAAATTCACTACCTACAAGTAACATCATTCAAAAAATGAAGTGAAATAAAGTCATTTTCAGTACAACAGAAGCTGAGATATTTTACCATTAGCTGACAGACATTCAAAGAAAAACCAAATAGACTTTATTTTTAGGTATAAAAGGAATTCCAGATAGAATTAAGGAAATGAAGAAAGGAATGGAAGGCACTATAAAATGTGAACATATGGGAAAGTCTAAATCAATATTGGCTATATAAAATGCCTGAGTTAGAACAATATATACAAAATGATCTAACAGCAGTACGCAAAGAGAAAGAGAAAAGTGTTCCAATCCCCTTAACATTGCTCAGGAACTGAAAGATTCACATTGGACCTGAATGAAGCAAGGATGCATGCTGTAGTCTTTTGGTTAGGAGCATATATTTTATTCTGTGATAAGAGAATTTTTATGCTTATGTCGATAGTCTTGTGTATCTTCCTCTTTGAGAACTTTATTTCTTCTAACAACCTAATTTTCAATGAACTTTAAAGAGATTAATAAAATATTTTATAACAGGAGGAATTAATTTACAGACTTCATTATTCCAAGTGATGATAAAAATGTAGTAGTTTTTAATTCTTGATTATATTTGTGGCTGTGCCATTCACTATAAAAGAGAAGCTGGAGCACTTTAAGGCTGACCTTCCTGAAAGCAGTCATATGCTTACCCTGTGGGTGGACTTTGGATCTTAGTGTTGCCATTCTTGGGTAATTAAAAGGATGCATCCTGGTTTAGAAACTTAAGCTCTCCTGCTATCAGGATGAAGGCCCTGAGCACCCAAGCTTTGGCCCTACTGCTATTAACTTAATAATACTGTTAAGGATTCCATACGTTTGTAC
Source organism: Nannospalax galili (assembly GCF_000622305.1). Lineage (NCBI taxonomy): Eukaryota > Metazoa > Chordata > Mammalia > Rodentia > Spalacidae > Nannospalax > Nannospalax galili. The sequence continues at coordinate 3,931,155 of NW_008355279.1, read as the reverse complement.
AGGGAAGCAGACAAGGTCATAAACCTTAAGATGATTTTGGTGTCGGTGACCTGAATATCCCTGTATATCCCTAAGTCTATTCCTAAGCAGCTGGGGGATGCTGGGCATTGGATATGCCACTCAATTCTGAGCCTTGTTCATGGATGGGGATACAAAGGCTGTCTCCATTGGGTTGTTCTGGGAGTTGAATCAGAGGGTAAATGAAAACATTTGTTCAGCTATGATGGTGTACTGTTCATATGATGAAAAGATGAAAAAAAGTGCTCTGCTTAACATCATACACTGTCAGGAAGATTTGTTGATTACACAAGGTGTTTTGGCATATCAAGGTTTTGTGATAAATCTCTGAATACCACACTGCCTTTGGGAGATCCCAAGTCTCACTGGTCTTTTCCCCCACTCCTGGGAAAGGCTGCTTTGTCCTCCATCAGAGCAGTTGATTGTCTCTTCTGATTTAAGGGTCTGATGCAGGACAGTTTGCAAGCTAGTCTGTATTGTTGTTCTATGACCTAGCCCTCATTGTGCACATGCAGAACCTGTCCTTTGGTGGAACTGGAGGGGGTGCTGTGGTTGGGTTGGATTCTCCTGTCAGCCCCCATTTTTCCTAACTACAGGTCTGCACACAGGTTGTCCTCTCTGCTCAGGAAGGCCACTCATACCATGCCCAACCCCCACCCCCATTACTTCATACTTAGCTTTTAAGCCTCATACCACTTCCTTAGAGGGCAATCATTCAGTCCACCCTGCTTTCCCTTCCAGAATCATCACAATTTGCAATTTGATTTGTTTTTTCAGTCCCTTGTGTTGTTAGTGACCTGTCAGAGGCATGCACTTCCTACTGCCTCAGAGTGACTGGGCTGTGGTTTTAAGAGGCCACAGGTGCCTTCTTTTCTCCCAGCCCAGAAAGGAGAATCTTGAGGAGCAAGATGGTATCTGCTCCTTCCTCCTTTGCACATGAAGTGCACTCCTGGGACAGTTCAAGGCACAGTATGCCTATCTATTCTTCCATCCCTTTCTTGGGCCCACAATTTAAACCTGAATTTGTTCTTCCTGCAGCAAAGCAACTCCAAAACCTTACCACTTACAGCTGATGTCAGCGCCCTGCCCGTCCTTCCCTAACCCTTTTGTGCACCTTTAATGCACTCCAGCTTTGGGGTACTTTTGCTTTTAAAGCCAGCACTGTGGATCTGGAGCTGCTTTCCCCAGCTCTACAGAGCCAGGAGCCTGAACTACAGCCTGGGCTTTCTCGGCCTGTATGATTGTTATTCGAGCAAGCCCTAACAAGCCACACTTGGCCACTGGCCTCAATAGGCCAATTAAATAGAAAAGTGACAGTGAAAAGCAGAGAAAGATTTTTTCAACGTGATCACATTAGGAAGAAGTATAAACAAAGAGGTCCAGTGACCCCCACCCCCAATCCATGTCCAGGGTCCTGATAGGAGGCTTAAAATAAAGGACAACAGGTATGCATAATTAAGTAGTACTGGTCAAGGGGTGGTCCACTCTGTCACTGGCCCATTATTTGTTCCAGTCCCTCCTGCAAGGTAGTCAGACAAGCTGTCAGAACCGTGTGAAATCTCCTTCTGGGAGACACGCTCTCCCACTGACTGGAAACCAGGACCCCAGCCTTTTCTTTCTGCTAGCCTCAGATTCTTGGGGAAATTCTGTTTTCTTGGCATTCATTCTTTCAATGCTGATAGCCAAAGGGAGGGGCACAGGTGCCTCTTTAGAATATCTTCCTCCTTGCCAGGAGGATTGCAGAATCAGGCTGGGGCTATACTGCTTTGTCCCTCCTCTCCTTCAACAGTGTCCTCACAGCACAGCCACAGAGGTCTTTAACCAGGGACCTGCTTCTAGGAATCCTAAACCAAGAGAGTTGGCATCAGGAGTGGGCTGGGAAGCAAAGCACATTGAAACCAAGAACAAACAAGTGCTGAAAAGGGATCCGAGAGGGTGTGGGTGGGGTGTGGATGTTGTCCCCTCAGATCTCATATGGAAGTCCACTCTCCTACCATGGGATCTCTGTCTTTGGCACTGGCCGTGACTTGTGCAGAGAAATTGGCAAGAGGATGTCAGCTGACACAGCCTTTACCTGCCATGGCTCACCTGGAGGCAAAGGTGACATTCCTTAACACCTTCTCACCTGCTTGGCATTTCTGCTGATTGCACCCTCATGAGGCAACCCAAGCCTGCGTCCTTGAGGAATATGGGCCCCTGTTTATCATGGCTATGGTTACTGTTGTGGCCTGGTCACAGAGATGCCCTGTAACCCACATATGTTCCAGCCTGGGCCTACTGAGCAGGGCCTGACTCTCCTTCTGCAGCTCAGGGCTAGTTACCCCCACCCCATGGCAAGTCTGTCTTGGCCTGATGGCCTACCACTGAAGGACCACCCACCACAGCCTCCTGGTTGCCACAGATCGGGATTCAGTGGTATTCAGGAAGTGCCTTCCTCCTGGGAATCAGCACTTCCAGATCCTTAGAACCTACAGTCTGGTGTTCAGAAGCAAAGCTTCTCCTAAGCAGATCACTAGGAACAAAAGGAGCCAGTCACTTTGATCTCCATTGACTGACCCTGTGGCTTCTTGCTCCCCTCCCTCTGGCAGGGATGGCTCAGCTGTGTACTCTCAGGGGCCAGTCCAGAGTGTCCTCTGAGGCTTGCTAAGATCTTCCTTGGCTTCCTCCTCTCTGTTCTGCTTCCACTCCAGGAACCTGACCTCAGTCAGTCACTCACCTCAATGTCTGCTTTCTGGGAAGCCAGTCAATAAGGGAACAGAAAGGCTAAGTGTGGTAAGCAACGGATCCAGTTCTGAGCATATGAAATAGACTGAGGTCAAGGTTGGAAGAGGGAATTTTCAGGTACTGGATAGACCTAAACTAGAAGTTGAAGGTCCTGCTACTGTTTCTACCTCCCCAGAATGCGCCTTAGCTTTACCAAGCATCTGATGAGAACGATGTTTGAAACTTTGAGCAATATAGCAGACATACTTAGCTTAGTGATTTGTGAGTCTGGAGTCTCATTTATCATGATCTACTCTCATGGACAAGATACTATACAGATTTAGACTGGAAGCTCATGGAAGGTAGGGCCTGCCATGTAGTAAGCTCTCTATAGAAACAGTTGTTGACTTGACAGTCAGTCTGTCACCAAGAGAGGTGATTTCATCTCTTAGTGGCTTGGTTTTCCCATCTGTCAATGGGTAAGACATTCATGAATCTCCCCTAAAATGGATGGAGGATTTAATAGTTGGTATGTATTAAGCACTTGGAGCAGGACCGGGAACACTGTTTTCTCACTGAGTTTTTTACTGACTGTGGCATCAAACTGTGGCATTCAGGCTAGCCACAATTTGTTTCCTTCTTCTCAGACAATACTGAAGGAAACAAGTTTTTGTTGTGTCCCTATTACTTGAAACCCCACATCCTCATTCCTCACCCAAGTGTCTTTGTGTTCAGGGGTACATTTGGCAAACTGTGATAGTTCACTGTTTGCACAAAAAAGTGCTGAGAGCCTTAAAAACCTTCCTTGTAAGGAATGCAAAAAGATACATTTTTCTTTTCTCCGAAGCAAAGTTGACAATTTATCACTACCTGCCAAAACTTCCCTCTAAGACATCATTTCTCAAACTTCAGAGCTCTCTTCCTGTCGGTCAGTCAGAATGACAAAACCCAGAGTCATTTTCAAGAGAAGAGTGATAGGAATAGGATAGTGGCTGGATGCCAGATGTATAATGTTTTAGCAGGAATGGAGGGAGGGACAGCTGGGGTTCTCATTGAAGAGTCTGTAAACCACCAAATGTAGGAACCATCAGTCTGCAAATGTCTGTTACTGCTGATCCCTTCAGCTCAGAGGGACTGCTTTCCACAGGTGTAGAAAGCTGGTCAGTTCTCCGTTTGTTATTCAACAAGTATTTATTGATTACTTAATATGTACCAAATCCTAGGGGACAAGGTGACCAAGACAAATGTGTCTGTCCAAATTGGGGCTGACATTCTGCCATCATAAGTGTCCACTCACCAACCACGGAAAACTGCTCATCCAGGAAGCGGTTCACTCAGTATATAGGCATCCCCCAGGAATTCTTTAAGCTGTGGCAAGCTGGTGCTTGCATCACCACTATGTCAGCAAGCCAGCTTCTCTGTCTATGGAAAAAGCCCACCAGGAACTCTTGCTGATGTGTGAGTCTGGCCTTGGAAGACCTAGCACACTAGTCAGTCAGTGCAGGACTACAAACTTAAAGATGAAGGCTTTACACTTCACAGCCATTGGATGTCCACTGTCACAAAACCAGTAAGTGCTGGCATGGATTGGCAGAATTTAAACCCTTATGTACTGCTAGTAGGATCATAAAATGGTACAATTCCTATGAAAAATAGCATGAAGATTCCTCAGAAAATTAAAGCTTCCATATGGTCCAACAACTCAATTTTGAAGTATATGCCTAAAGGAATTGTAAGCAGGTATGTGCACTCATGTTAATACCATTGTTCAAAGTAGCCAAGATGTAGAAGCAAACCAAATGACCATGGATGCATGAATAGATAAGCAGAATACATACACAGGGGAATAATATTCATCCTTAAAACGATGGGGCATCCTGTCATATGTGAGAACATGGATGAAACGCAAAGACATTTTGCTAAGTAAAATAAACCAGACACAAAAAGACAAACACTGGGCTGGTGAGATGGCTCAGTGGGTAAAGGTGCCTGGTTCCAAGTGTGACAGCCTAGTTTGATTGCCAAGATGTACATGATAAAAGGAGAAAATTGACTCTATGAGTTGTCCTTTGACCTCTGTACAAGGTACTCCATGGCATGCCTGTTCTCCACCCCACAGAATAAATAAATACAATGTAATAAAGAATTAAATAAAGCCAGGCAAAATAGTGCATGCCTTTAATCCCAGCACCCAGAGGTACACGTATCTCTATAGACTAGCCTTGCCTGGTCTACATAGCAAGTTCTAGGCCAGTCAGGATACACAGTGAGAACCTGTCTCAAAAAAAATCATATAGTACAAATGTTTCACGATCCATTTATAAGATGAAAAAGTTCTGGAGCCTGGACACCCAACATTGCAATTAAATTGTACTCTTAAAAATAACTGAGAGGGCTTCATTGTATTATTTACTGCAATGAAAATGTAGAGTTAAGGATCCAGGGGCAAGGACCTGGCTATAGCCCAGACCCAGGAGAAGTGGGAAGTGCATGTATGCCCCCCCCCACACGTGTGTAAGTGTGGGGTTGAAGGGAGTCCTGCTCTGCCTTCACCCTGCTCTACATGTCCTAGAAGCTCAAATTAACCTGGTCACCCCAGCCTTCTATGGAAGGGGAAGAAAATAGAAGTGCAGAGTACGCTTTCAAAATTTCAAATCCCATCTCTGCTACTGCTTAGTTATGGGACCTTGGGCAAGATTTTGATATCATAACTCCCTGTTTCTTCATCTATAACATGGAGGCAGGTATAGAACCCCTGTCACAGGCATACAGCAAGGACCAAATGTGTCATCCTGTAGAGGCCCATCACATACTATACTATTGCATTGGCGAAGGTCAGGGATTCTTCATGGGCTGAGTGTGTTGTGTTTATTTGGAGAAATTCATATTATACTGAAAGAAAGGCATTTGGTTGGCGATGTCTTCAGTAAGGTTGTGGTTACTTCTGGTACCCAGCATTGAGCCTTCCCTCATTACTGGAGCCATTTCTTCAGCTGAGGAAGGCTAACCTGAGAGCAGGTACAGTGACAATAGGAGAGAGGGGTGACTTACTGTCTCCCGGGTATGTTTGGTTTTCCTTCTGCACACCCACAGCTAGGTGGGAGGATGTGGCACAGGTGTGTGGGAGGTGACCAGCCACATGTTCAGGAAGCTGCAGCTGCCTGGGAAACATGCCATTTCTGGGGCCTGGTGCCTCCAAGCCAGACTCCAGGCTCCTCTGAAGAGTCACCCAGCCCAACTCTTGAAGGTACATTTTAAACCCAGTTCTTCCAGCTATTAAGGCTGCATTGTCTGAGCCACCACACACCAGGTGGTAGTAATTAAGGTGGGACAGTAACCAGGACTCTAGGAATTCAGTGCCAACCTCCCCCACAGGTCACTCAAGGGTTGGCACTGTGTAGGCCTATGCAGCAGCAACTCAGAGCCCATAGCTGACTGGCCCCACTCTGCTCAGGCAGCTCCAAGAACATGTCCCTTGGTTTTGGGAAGCTTAGGAGTCATGTAAGGTGGCTGTTGTATAATTCTAACACAGCTGGAGGAGCTGGGAAAGGAACACCTACAGAACACCTATTCTGTGCACATTCAGAGCTCTCCTGGTTGGTGACATGCTACATTTCTTGTCACTGTGTCAACATACCAGAAGCACCTCAAGGGAGGAGAGGTATTAATTTGGGAAAGCATGGCAGCTGTAACAGCCTGGAGTTTATGATGCGACTTGTTCACATCATGGTAGATCAGGAAACAAAAGCCATAAACAAAGCTGGGCTAGGGCTGTAAACCTCAAGGGTCTGCTCTAGTGGCCTATGTTCACTAACTAGGCTCTATATCACAAAGGTTCCACAGTACCATCAGTTGGGGACCAAGCAGTTAATGTTTTGGTTGCTAGCCTTAGCCTTTAATGGCTGTGCTATCCCTCCAGCCTGGACCAAGCAGTTAAATACATGAGCCTGTGGGGGATATTTCAGAACCAAACCATAATAAGTGGCTACTATTCCCATTGTATAGGTAAGGAAACAGGCTCAGAGTAAAGGTGATTGTTTAGGTCCCCAACATTCAGGCGATAGAGCTGGTATTTAAACCCATGCCTGTCAGACTCCAGATCCTACTCATGACTGCTTTCCAGAACTTCTGCCTCTCAGTAATAACAAAATGGTCAACCTAGCAAGTGTATCGTACTGCCCCTCCCGCCTACAGGTATTTCCAAGTGTTGGATGCTGATAAGATCTGTGTACTAATGCCCTGAAATAGTCAAAACCTTGCAACTCTCCACTCCTTTTTTCAAAGATCAAGTTCAAATTCTTTAGCATGCAATACAAAACACTAGAGAGCGTCTGAGAGTGCCACGCTCTGGCTTCCCTTTTCTCTTTCAAGAATGCTCTTCAGTCTGGAGAGGGAAGAGCTCAACTGAGTCAAGGATTGTCCAGAGGATACGGCAGCTCAACAGTCGGAGGGAGTCAGGGCAGCGGGGCAGCGGAGCACCAGGCAACCACCTCTGTTCATGTCTTACACTGCAGAATAGAGTGGGCAGAAGTCCCAGTTTGCAAGAGGACATTAGGTCCTGTTAGCTGCAAACCAAGTGAGAAGGGGATACCACAGGCACCCATGTGGTCTATCCAGCAAACACTGTGTGCCTCTTAGAAGAGTACAGCTTACCATAAGCCGCCAGGGTCCTGCCAGTCACCTGCTCTTCAAGTGGGGTCACAGAACTGGCGGAGCTGGCAGACATCTTGCATTTCAGCAAAGTGACTGGCAGGCTCTCATGATTTCCTTGTAGACAAGATTGGGAAGTTGTGAGCTAGAGGTGCTTTTACTTGGAACTCATTGCCAATAGAATCCATGGGCTGAGGCAAGTAGACTGATAGGAACTCCAAGGAAGTCTTTAGTGGTGGGCAGCAAGGCTATATCCTGAGCCCCATTGTTCTGGACACTGGTGATCAATAACTGGAGGAGCAGATATTGCAGCATTATGAGGGATGATCAACACTTTGTGATAAACAGGATCTAGACAGACTGAGGTAAGAGGCAAGGCAAAATTTAACTGTAATAAATGAAAGTTGTGAATTTTGGTTTTACAAATCCATGACAGTAAGAAAGACTTAAGGATTTGAGCTGAAAGCTCAAAATGAGTTCACGGGGGTCAAGCCACAGTATACAGTTCCTTTGGGATGCCAGATCTTTCCTCAGGACCATATGCAGGACCCCCCCTCCCCCAAACACACACATGTGATCTGGCCACCAGCCATATGACAGGTTCTAGAATTTCCCCTGCCTTTGCATCCCTCCACCCCCCTGCACTTTGTTCCAAGTCTATATCACTTGGAAAATTCAGCTCAGCAGCCCCACCCGAGCAGAGCCACTCATTCCAAGGGATACACCCTCTTGGTCTCCCCCTGTGGCACTGAGCACATTTCATTCCAATGTTGGAGGTCCCTCTTCCACAGAGCAGGGCTGTCTCCTGCACAGAGTGGGTGTCAGCCACTGTCTACCTAATGGGTCTGACCACCCCACAGGCTAATTCTGGCCTTGGCTGTGTTGTGCACTAATGATAGGCAGATTGATTTGCTATCCTGCTCACACAGGGCAGGGTAGGCAGCTCCAACATGGGCTTTGGTTCTAAGTCTCCTACTGTAAGAGATGGAAATGGGGTAGAGTGACCCTGCAGAAGGATGGGAAAGGCGGCAGGGACCTAGATGTTCTTATCAGTATAGGAAAAGCAAATAAGGTAGGTTGGACATGGTTACTCACATCTGTAATCCCAGCAGTACAGAGGCTGAGGCAGAAGGACACTGTGAGTTTGAGGCCAGCCTGAACTATACAAAGAGTTTGAGGGCAGCCTGGGTGGAAGGAAGGAAATGGAGGAGGGAAGGAAAGAATGAAGGAAAGAAGGAAGGGAGGGAGGGAGGGAAGGAAGGAAAGAAGGTAGGAAGAGAGGGAGGGAAGGAAGGAAGGGAGAGATGGAGGGAAGGAAGGAAGGAAGAAAAAAAGGAAGGAAGGGGGAGAGGGAGGGAGGGAGGAAGGAAGAGAGGAAGGAAAGAAGGAGGAAGGAAGGAAGGAAGGAAGGAAGGAAGGAAGGCCTGTCTTAAAAGAGAAAGAAGGGAAGGAGAGAGGGAGGGAGGGAAGGAGGGAAGGAAAGAGAGAGAGAGGGAGAGGAAGGAGGAAGGAAGGAGGAAGGAAGGAAGGAAGGAAGGAAGGAAAGAAGGAAGGGAGGGAGGGAAGGAAGGAGGAAGGAAGGAAAGAAGGAAAGAAGGAAGGAAGGAAGGAAAGAAGGAAGGGAGGAAGGAGGAAGGAAGGGAAGGAAGGAAGGAAGGAAGGAAGGAAGGAAGGAAGGAAGGACAGGAATGGTAATCTGGATAAAAGAAAGCTCAGGTGAGGATGTGAGGGGCCAGGTCTGTCAGATGATGAAGCTGTCAACATGTACCTCCACATACCCGACCTTCATGGGCTGGAAGGCAGAAACTGTGTACAGATGACTGCCCGGCTGGACTTCCCACCTGTGCCACTTACTAGACATATGTCCTCACCTTCCTTGTGTGTTCCTTATCTGTGACGTGTAGATAAAAATATTACTGCCTCATTGAAAGATAAAGTGTGCCAACAAAGGGAACGTGTTTAGAACAAAGTCTGCCACACTCAGTAAATGTTAGTTTAAAACATCTGAGCTTTTGCCCTCTCCAAAGCCTCAAGGAGTTCCCTGTGCACTCAGATTCCTTTTGTGGGCCCTGCCCCAGTGTCTGTGAGTCTGGGGCCCTCACACTCTCTTTTCTGCCTAAGCACCATCTTCTCAGAGCCCAATTTTTCCTTTAAAAAATGATGTGTTTACTTTTGAGAAATAATGTATTTATGGGGTACAATCTGAAGTTTTGCATAGACAGTATGCACTGATCATAGAATGATCAGATCAGGCCAATCAACATGCCCTTCACTTCACCTCCCTAGCATTTTTGTCTGTGTGGTGGGAACACTTAGAATCTATTTGATAATTTTGAAAGATACATTATCTCACCTTTGTTTGATTTGTTGTTTGGAGCTTGGTTGTGTTTTCTGAGATGGTCTTACTATGTACTCAGGCTGACCTTGAACTCTACTCAGGCTGACCTTGAACTCTCATCCTCTTCCCTCAGCTTCCCTTATGCACTACCACAATTTTTCAAAAACCAGCCCTCGGGAACCCAGGTGCCTCCTGACATTTGTGGGGACTGAGACAGAGTACAAATGGCAGCTGTCCATATGTGACAGTTAGAAGTTCAACTAACAGCTTCTAACTCCTGTTCCCTCCTCACAATTTGATAAGCATACCTCTATAATAGTCTGGAAGACTGGTTCACATGGAGAACCAGCTACCTTGACACTGGGGAGTGGAGTAGTGGGGGCCGTGCAAAGCATGGGAGCCCTGGCCTGGACCCTCCCAGGTGTATGCAGATACACTCTCACCATGAGGGGTTTCCCAGACAGGTGAGTGACAGCAGCTCTGTGGAGTGCAAGTCTCCATGCTACCCTCCTGCATATAGTAGGCTTCAGGCCTAAGGATGGGCTCACTGTAGGAGTGGCCCATACTCATAAGAGCAGACCAGTGAGGAGACCAGACTGGGAATGTACTGGGGGTGTTTGCACAGGGTCCTGGACACACAGAGCCAGATGTGTGTGGGTAAGGGAAGGAACAGTTCTTGGCTTTTAGAATCCTGGCTGTTATAGGTGGGACTCAGAGCAAGGGCTTGGCAAATCCAGGCTCACTGGTGCCCTGATCCTCTGCACCCTTGGAAGCCCACATGCCACTGTGCTAAATGTTGTGTAACCTGCTTGCCCACATGAGGGCTCCAAGTGGGGCTGTGTTGGCAGTCAGCAGCATGCTTAGAGAGAGTTCTATTTAACCCCACTTTACAGAGAGACAGGGTGGTGGCAAAGGAGAGGCTAAATGCAATGTTCCACGCTTGTAAACTCAGCACCCGACAGGCTGGGCCAGGAGGATTATAAGTGTCAGCCAGCTTGGACTACGTAGGAAGAAGCTGTCTAAAATATTAAAAATTGTTATTATTAATAATAAGAAAAACCCTGGGTGTGGTCTGTACAACTTTAATCCCAGCGCTCAGGAGGCAGAGCTAATCTCAGTAAGATCAAGGCCAGCTTGGTCTGCATATTGAGTTCCAGGCTATCTGGGGCTACAGGAAACGCTAAATAAATACAAATAAATAAATAAATAAATAAATAAATAAATAAATAGAGCAAATGAAAGTTGGGTGACATCCGGGTTGTTCAGCAGGGAGACGGCCTCCCTGAGTCCAGGAGTATGTTGGAAGAGTGTGTACCTAGCTGCAGGACTTCTGGTCTTTGGCTTTACTGTCCTTAGGCCTGTGTGTTCCTAGCCTTCCAGCTCTGAATGGAAGGGTGCTCTGCTGGACGTACTTTCTAGGATGCCTGGCCAGTTGGCTGGGACAGCCAAGCGGACATTTTGACAGCGGGTTGTGGGGGAGGGCAGGAGGAAGCAGGGCGTCTCCTCACACCCTTTCTGTCTTGTGTGCCCACCGGCAGCACCTACATCATGGCATCCCTGCACTCAGTTGCAGTTTGCTCTTGGTGACTGCAGGGCCTGAAGCCTGGGTAAACCCATCCCCAGTACCCATCCCCTCCTCGACATCCAGTTTTGTTTGTCTTGAGACAGGGTCTCCCTGTAGCCCCAGCTGGCCTGGAACTCACTATGTAGATCAGGCTGGTGGTCTCACAGAGCCCCTGCTAGGATTAAAAGTGAGTGCTATCATGCCCCCAGCCTCCCTCCGTCTTTGTCCCTTTAGCCTCAGGTGGTGGCAATTTCCTGCTGTCAGTGATTTTGGGGTGGCCCTGCTGTCCCTTGATTGACATCATGATGACTTTTTCTAATCACCGTGTACTCAGTGCCCTGTAGTGAATTCCTCCTATCTTCCATCTGGGACTTCATACGTCATCAATCTTAGTATTCAGATCAAAATTAGCACATGATTACATTTATTTTCAGAGAAATGAACTGGTTTCAGAGAAGCTAAATGGTTTTCTACTGTCACCAGCGAATAAAGGATGGAATATACCTTCCCAATATGCCTTATTGCCTTCTGGAAACACTTCTTGGTCTTGTTCTGAGGAGCGTTGGAGGCAGTGTGTAAAGGCAGTGGAAAGAATGTGGGTGGCTCCTGCCTTCTAAGCTCGCCGACGTCCCGCAGCCACCTTCTCAGAGGGAGCCAAGAACAAGTGTAAAATTTTAAATTCTCATTTAAAATACTTTCAGAAACTCTGAACAGAAAAAATTCTCAGTGAGTCCACCCCAGAACGTCATTCAGTCTGCTAGAAATAGATTTAAGTTGTTAGGCTTAATGAAAAGCAGGGTGAGACACTGGTTTTGAGAAAGAAGCCAGGCTGAAAGGGAATGTCTGCTACAAGGAGGCAATAATATTAAGATTTCATCCAGTTAATACTCATGCTAACAATTTTCCTCTTTCTTTTTTGGAGGGGGTCTTTTTGAGACAGGGTCACCTTCCTGTCTCTGCCTCCTGAGTGGGATTCAAGGCATGCACCACCAAGCCTGGCCCTATTTTCCTCTTTCCACCTCTCTGTCCCACCTTCCTTTAGTTCTTTTTAAACCTTTAACCGTGGCTTCTCAGAAGTGTTCTTGCAGCACAAGCTAGATGGGGCCAATTTGTTCCTAAGGCAAAGAGAGCAATCTTTCCCCACTTCTGGGGGAGGGGGATGCATTGGAGGAGGGGGAGAAGAAAAGTGGGCTCATGGTATCATTTTCCTCAGTTTAAACAAAAATGTCTGGTCTACATAATGAGTTCCAGCCTAGCTGGAAGACTCTGTCTCAAAAAACAAAACAAACAAACAAACAAAAACCTGAAGAAATCAGTCTGTACATGTGTGCATTCAAATTTAGACTCCTAGATACAATCTAGTTTATCATAAGCTTGAATAAGAATTCTTGAAGGTGCCCTAAAAACAAGCTTGGGCACCGCTGCCTTTAAAGCCTGCCAAGATACCTGTCTATGTGCCATATGGTCCTTTCCAGCCCCTCAGCTTCCCAACCTGCCCAGCTAGACCCTCCACATATACTGTTTTGCCCCAGATAACAAGGTCCCATCCTCTTCTGGGTTCTGATCACATTGTTATTCCACCTTATACACTGATGGTAGGAATACAATCAGTGCAGCCACTGTGGAAATCAGTATGAAGATTCCTCAACAAAGTGAAAATAGACCTACTATATGAGCCAGTGAGGCTATTCATGAAGAAATCTAAATTAGCATATCTTAGAGATCTTTGCAAATCCGTGTTACTGCTGCACTACTCACAATAGCCAAGATATAGAACCAGCCTAGATGCCCATCAACAGATGAATGTATAAAAAAATGTGGCACATAAACACAGTTGAGTTTTATTCAGCTGTAAAGAAGAGTGAAGTTGTATCATTTGCAGGAAAATGGATGGAACTGGAGCTGATCATGTTGAGTGAAACCAGCCAGGCTCACAAGGGCAAGTACTTTTTTTTTTGTTTTGTTTTGTTTTGTTTTTTCATGTGGAACCTCGCTCGGCTTTTGTTTTGTTTTTGTTTTTGTTTTTTGGTCTTTCTGAGACAGGGTCTCCCTGTAGCCCCAGCTGTCCTGGAACTCACAATGTAGACCAGGCTGGCCTTGAACTCACAGAGATTTGCCAACCTCTGCCTCCATTTTGTCTTTTTTTAAAAAAAAAAAACGAGGTTCAAGGATGGGTGTGGTGGCCCATGCCTTTAATCCCAGCACTTGGGAGGCGGAGGCAGGCAGATCTCTGTGAGGCAGATCTCTGGGGCTACAAGGAGACCCTGTCTCAAAAAGACCAAAGGAAAAAAAAAAAAGAAAAAAGAAGACAAGAAAGTAAAGGGTACTAAAGAAAGGGGACCAGCTGGAGGGGGTGTGTCAGAAGCAAAAGAGGGAAATAGGAATGGTAGTGAATGACTGGGGCACATTAATACGTCCTAAAAAGAGAGGGGACTTGCAGGAGTCAAGATGTGCCACATGGATTTGGTAGTGCATGTGTTAAGATGAGCTTAGGCAGTGCCATCCCTGTCCTATCACTGGTCCCTGTCTTCTGCCTCTCCATCTTCCTTGAGCTAAGCCAAAGGGCAGCTGACACCTACTAGTGGGTTATTAAAGCTCATCCATTTCACCTTCCAAGCCTGGGGTGTGGGGAGTAGCAGCTCCAGAGCAAGGTGGCAGATCCTCTGTCTCCCATCTCCTCCCCCATCACCATCTGTTCTCTGGAGAAGACTGCTTACCAAACAGAACACAAGAAAGACCCAGCTTGTCTTATTGTGTGCTTTGCCAAGGACAAAACCAATTCCCAGGAATCAATAGTTGGGGGCATTGAAGATCCAACCTGAAAGCCCATCTTGTTAAATGAGGCCATTGTGTCAATATTTGCACCCAGCCAGGGAGGGGCTAATAGGATCCAAAATCCATCCCGTAGGCAAGCGTCTTTTGTCAGTTCTAAGTCACCGGTATTGGCAGGCTGCTGGTCAGTTTTTCAGAATGCCTGATATTTAATAGACTTCATCAAATGGAGAAGTGAAATGATTTCTTGTCCCCATCCGAAGGTTAGCTCCAAAGGTTGTCTCAGCTAATTATGTCCAAACAAAAGGGGAGAACTCTAACACTACTTGCTAGTTTAAATCTGGCTTCTGCCAAGATCAGGGTTTCTTACTCTAGGCTCCCCTTGCCCAGAAAATCTATGGTCAGGTCCCAGAGGGATACGTGCTTTTAAATTTTATAAAATGTGCTTTTGTGTCAGTTTTCATGAGACTCCCAAGTGATGAAACTGCTGGTCTGCATCTCTCATGCCTGTTGTACCTCTACAAGCTGAAAATAACAAAAAGAAAAATAATTTCCTATTTTCATTTTATTTTTTAATCCTATTGCTTTAAGTGATATTTTTTTTATGTTTGGTTTTTTTTTTTTTCTTTCTTTCTGAGTGTTTATTTTTGAGACATGTTCTCCCCGTGTAACCCAGGCTGATCTTGAACACATGATCCTCTTGCCACAACCTCTGGTGTGCTGGGATTGCAGGCTTGCCACACTATGGCTAGTTTAGATAATCTTTGTATAGGGATCTTGGACCCAAGGAAGCTGCTGGGTATCTTAGCAGACTGTGCAGTTAAGAACGGGAGGACATCATTTGTCTGAGAAGTCAGCCATCATCGGCCCCCACCCCACTCCCCAGCTCCTGCCCAGCATTACAATATCCCAGCCTAAACCTGGAAGTTATGTGGCAAGGTTCAGTGACTTCGAATGAAGGGCAAACCGTGTTCTCTCCTCTGCTCACAAAGCACTTTTAAAGCCAGATTTCCAAACATTGAGGACGGTGTCTGTTTCATGTCTCAGGAAGATTATTAAGTTAATTTCGCTTCCTCCAATAAGATCTTTTCCTCTCCACACCCTGCCAATTAGCCACCAATTAATACAACCCAGTAACCGCTTTGCAGACAACTTTTAATTTTGAATGTCATTTTAACATTTTTTCCCTTATGCTCCTCCACTCAGGAGTTCTTGAAATTTCAAGGCCCACTTCGCCTTGTCATTCAGCTCAAGACTAGGCAGGGCCAGTGGTAGTACGTGTGCTATCTGATGGAGGACTTCTGCCTACTCACTTCCTAACCAGGCCAGTCAGATGTAACCTACCAGGTCAACAGAGCTTTACAGATTTGCAAGCTGTCATGTAGGATCACAGTTCTGAGTGACAATCAGCTCCGGGAGAGATCTGGTGACTGAGGAGAACAAAGCCTTTTTGTTCTGGGCGGTCAAAGCTCTTTAACACCCACAAGCTCATTCCTTCTTCCTCTGAGCCCCACCTGCGAAGAAGGTAGGTGGGGTAAGCCACCTGCACAGCACACCTGTGTCTCTGTCCATTTGTGTCCTAGTAACTGGCTCACCTTGAGTGGAGGGAGGCAACTAAGATGGACTTCTAGTGCCAGAGGCCTGAATACCCTTTCTTATTCTTCCTATGTGACCCTGGGTAAGTTACTTCACTTCCCATCCCTGTTGTCAAACAACAATAATGATGCTTACATTACAGGATGTTGATTTTAGATGAAATACATAAAGTGTTTGGTGTTCTATGTTAGTCTTCATCTTTGTCTGTAAAATGGGAATAGTACCTAACAATAATGTAATCTAATCCAATCGACTAGTAATGAATTGGGCTCTGTGGAAGGCTTCAAGAAGGAAACCTGAATTGTTCTATCAATGACTTACTTGTCTAGATGTGGTGGCACATATATGTAATTCCAACTCTTGGGAGGCTGAGGCAGGAGGATCACTGTAAATTTGAGACCAGGGCGAGTAGCTTAGTGAATTCAAGGCCAGCCTGGGATACATAATGAAATTGTTTAAAAAAAAAAACCCAAAAAGCCCAAAAAACAAACAACAACAACAACAACAAAAACCAGATATCAAAGTCTGATTTGAAAGTAAAACTTCTGAAATACGATGTTGTTAAAACAGAAATAAGATCTAGATGAAGTTTTGCCAAAGATTGTCTTTTTGGAACGTAAAGAAAATGAATTGTGGAAGAGTTCTGAAATCAAGTTTATTTGTGAAACTATAGAATATATATAATACAATATTAAGGATAATCTATGTTGATCGATTAGATAGATTGATAATCTATATTAATGGATAGATAGATAGATGACTCTCCATATTTAATATCTTAAAGTCTGGTGACTTCAAAAAGATGTTTGTCCATGATTAACTGGATGTGGGGCTGTGGATACATTTATCTGACCCGGGGCCTTTGTGTCCATGTCACACTAGTCACACATTTTGACATACTCTATTTTCCAGTGTGGCCTATTCAAGGATTGTATGATCTGATGGTTGTGATAATTTTAAAGACAGTTTTAAAATTAAATTGGAAATACAAAATAGGAGCGTTCTGTAACTGTGCATTTAGTCATCATGAATTCTTTTTTCGCCTATAACTGAATAGTCTTTAGATTCATGGCCTTTTTGAAAAGGATGACTTTTATGTCTTCGGATTCATATATATTACCATCTGAGCACTAAGAAATAGTAAACAATAAGTTATTTTGGTGGCATGTTGTTATCTACTCGGGTAGAGTAGTGTCTATTGTTTATATGTATACACATTGTATGTGTATTTTAAAAATCCTTACTATATAACCTTTAAAGTTGGGTATTATTTTCTCTGTCCTATAGATGAACAGAAGATAATGGCTCAGAGTGGTTAACTCATTCATTCTAAAGTATGGCACTTGGACGCAAAGTCCAGGTTCACTGATGGCAAAGCTTGTGTCCTTTCTACTTCTTACCTCACCATTACTCATCTTTCCACAGATGTCTGGAGCTTTCCATGGTGATAGGATCTCTGACTGTACAACACCATTTACCTCCAGA
Source organism: Nannospalax galili (assembly GCF_000622305.1). Taxonomy (NCBI): domain Eukaryota; kingdom Metazoa; phylum Chordata; class Mammalia; order Rodentia; family Spalacidae; genus Nannospalax; species Nannospalax galili. Next base: position 3,914,029 of record NW_008355279.1, on the reverse strand, counting down.
AGATTACACCTGCCATAGTATAGACTGGAAGCTATATGTTATCAGTTCAATCAGTGCAGAAAAAAGCATAATCATTGGACAGATTCAGTGTTCATTCATAGTTAAACATTCATCAACTAGAAATGTCCTCAGATTTATAAGCAGCATCTATGAAAAAAAAACTAACATTGAACATCATATTTAATTATGAAAGATTGATAGATAGCATTCTCCTTAGAATCAGGAACAAAGTAAGGGTGCCTCCCTTTACTTCTGTTCAAGGGTGTGCTGGAGGTCCTAGCCAATGAAATCAAGCAAGAAAAGGAAATAAAAGGCATTATGATCAAATAGGAACAAACAAAATTGTCCGTCCTTACAGATGTTATCATTGTTTATATATAAAATCTTAGGCTAGGAGGTAGTTCAATGGAAATGTCTCTGGTATCTTCAGTGTCTCAAGTACCACAAAGACAATTTCAATGGTTTGACAAAATAGGTAATACAACTAATAAGGAAATTTAGTAAGGTCCAGAATATATAGTTACTATAAGAAAGCCAATTTTATTCTTATATGAATTGTCATAGCAAACAATTAGAAAATGAAATTCAATCAGCATGGAAGAAGCCATGGTCAGTGTCCCTATTCCCTATTGGCAATTTGGGTAACCCCTTCGGAGGATGGTGTGATAAGAATAGGAGGTAGGAATTGGCTAGGCAGTTAGGGTAAAAAGACCCCAAAGAAAGTAGCCAGTTTCTTGGCTAAAAGTCAAAATGTCCTTGGGCCTGTTAGCAACATACTCTGTTCCAAAGGCCAAAAGCGTCTAAAGTATTTGGGAGCTTGTATCTAATCCTTAAAAGATTTTAGGGTTACCTCTTTAGAGGGGGGAATGTTGGAGGGGAGGGAGTGGGCATGGATTTGATCAAAACACTTTATATACATGTGGGATATTCTCAATAAAGTTTTTGTAAAAATTAAAAAAAGAAAATGAAATTCAAATAGCAATTTCATTTGTAATAGCATCAAAAACATCAAGTAGGTCAAAATAAATTTAACAAAAGATGTCCAAATCTTCTCCACTGAGAATTATGTTATTGCTGAGAGAAATGAATATTAAATAAGTAGAAATCATACTGTATTCTTTGACTGAAAGGCTATTGTTGTTATTATTATTATTGTTGTTATTATTTTGGCAAGGGTCTCATTGTGTAGCCATGCCTAGCCTGGAACTTGCTATGTAGATCAGGCTGGCCTTGAACTCACAGTGGTGTATACTACCACACTCAGCAATTTAGTATTATCAAAATTATAATTCTCCCACAATTTAGCCTTAGAATCAACATATGATAAATTAAAATTCTAGGGCTATCTTTTGTGAAAATTGAGAAACAATGCAGAGGACGTGGGATAACACAAGTTAACCTCAAAAGGAACAAAGCTGGAAGACTTTACCTCCCTGACCTTTATTATGAGGGTATAGTAGTCAAGAAAGTTTTAGTATTGGCAAAAAGATTGATATATAGGTTAATGGAATAAAACAGACTCTAGAAATATACCTACATACCTATTCTTGATGGCTAATCTTGATCATCAGCTTGATTGGATTTAGAATCACCTAGGAGACAACATACCTCCGAACATATCTGTGAGGCTGTTTCTAGAAAGGTCTAATTTAGGAGGGAAGACCTACCTTGAATGGGGGCAGTACTGTCTTATGGTCTGGGGTCCCAGGCTGAGTAAAAAGGAAAAAAGAAGAAAGCCAGCTGAGCACCAGCATCCACTGCTTTTTGTTTCCTGCCTGTGGGTGCAGTGCAGACCAGCTGCCTCCACCACTGCCACTAGCCTTCCCCACCTTCCCCTCAAGCCATAAGCTAAAACAAGTCTTTCCTTCTTTAAGTTGCTTCTGTCACAGTAACAAGAAAAGAAACTAATGTACCATACCTGTAGTAAAGGGTTTTGTTTATAAATGTACTCAAGCAATTTAATGTAGGAAAAGAAACTTCAACAAATGATGCAAAACAACTGGAAACTATAGCGGAGAAAATGACCATTTATTTCCCCACAACTCAAGGGACTAGGGTTGTGGCTCAGTGGCAGAGCACTTGCCTAGCATGGGCAAAGCCCTGGGTTCAATAACCACCACCACCACACACACGCACACACATACACACCATATGCACACAGTTAAGTAAAAAGTAAAGTGACCATAAACCTAAGTATAAAACTTAAAACTAGAATCACATGGGAGAAAATTTTGTGACCTTGGAGTAGGCAAAGATTTCTTAGACATATCACACAAATGACAAAATAATTGACTTCGTCAAAATTTAAAACTTTTGCCAGTGTAGTGGCACATACCTTTAATCCCAGCACTTGGTGGCAGAGGCAGGCGGATCTCTATGGGACTGAGGCCAGCCTGATCTGATCTACATAGCAAGTTCTAGGCCAGCTATGACTACAGGGAGACCCTGTCTCAAAACGACCAAAATAAATAGATAAATAAATAATAATTTAAAACTTTTGCTCTACATTCATACAGGAAAGTGTACTGATCATAAGCTCAGAGTTGGGGTTTAGGGTTTTGGTGGTTGTTTTGTTTTTTTGTTTTTTTGTTGTTTGTTTGTTTTTACAATATTAGGGATGGAATGGAGTTTAGGGTATTACATATGGGAAGTGTTCTACCATTGACCAACATTCCCAGCCCTCAAAGAAGTGGGTTTTATTTTGTTTTGTTTTTTCTTTTTCTGTTTGAGACGGGGTCACCTATCCCAGGCTCTAGGCCAGACCCAAACTCCTATATAGTGGAAAATGACCTTGTACTTCTGATCCTTCTACCTCGTGAATGCTGAGATTATAGGCATGTGCTACCACACTTAGTTTTATGTGGTACTGGGGACTGAACCACAGCTTCCTGCATGGCAGGCAAGAAGTCTACCAGCTGAGCCACATCCCCAGACCTCTATGAATTTTTACAAACTGACATTTATGTAACCAACCCAGTTCCTGAACCAGAGCTCATCTAGCTCTCTGGAACTCCCTCCCACACTACCTTTCCAGACTCTGAAGAGACTCACATTTCTGACTTGGTGTGTATGTGTGTACACTCATGCATGGTGCTGCATGCTAGGTAAGAACTCTGTCAATGAAATTTTCTTCAGCTCTTGATTTTTATGAGACAACCGTGTGGCTGTGTAGCCCAACCTGGCCTTAAACACACAGTCTTAGCCTGTGAGTGCTAGGATTAGAGCTATCAATCACTGTACACAGCATGTATTCCTCATATCTAACAGCATCTCTCTCATACACATCATCCACTGGAGTTCCACATTGAGTTTATTAAAGCTTTAAAAAAATGTTTGGGGGCTGGAGAGATGGCTCAGCAGTTAAGAACACTGGTTGTTCTTGCAGAAGAACCGGGTTCAAATCCCAGCACCCACATGGCAGCTAACAACTGTTCTAACTCCAGTTCCAGGGGATCTGATAGCTTCTTCTGTCCTCTGTGGGCATTGCATGACACGGGTGCACTTACCTACACATAGGTAATACAAGCATACACATGAAATAAAATAATAAACAAAATATTTTAAAAAAAAGACCAAAAAGGAAAAAAAAATGTTTGGAATAGCTGGGCATGGTGGCCCATACCTTTAATCCCAGCACTGGAGAGGCAGAAGCAGGCGGAGAGATCGAGGCCAGCCTGATTTATATAGCAAGTGCCAGGAGAGCTGGGGCCACAGGGAGACCCTGTCTCAAAAAGACCAAAAAGAAAAGTTTGGAACAATTAGAGGTTCATAAGAAATAGCAAAAGGAATGTGGAGAAGCACATGGAATTTGATATTCTTGTAAATGTTCCTTTTTTTTCTTTTAAGTTCAAAAAAGCCAGTGGTGTAGTAGGAAATGGATGGATTTTGGGATCAAGCCTTATGGGATCCAGTCTAACCTGTTGTCCTTACCAGGGCATGATCCTAGTCAGACAGCTTCCCTGCTGTCGGTGCTGCATGGAGGCCAGTGGAGTGGCAGAGGGAGCAGGAGCCTCTGCTAAAGCCTTTTCCTTCTGCAGCTTCTTTGGGTTTCTGGTCAAATACTGTGGCACATGCTGTTTCCCAGCTCCTGCATCTTTCCTCTGCCTCCCTCACCTGCAGCAGCATCTCCTCCAGCTATTTGGGCAGGTAGGATAACATGGAGGGGTTGGAGGCTGGGTGAGAGAAGCAAGGATGACTGACCAAGCCAGCCCAGGAAGTACATGGCACTCCCAGACTGCCTGAGCCAGGCCCGCCCTGGGCCCCTCATCCAGGGGCTGGTCACTGGGAAATTGGCACTGCTCCAGTGTTCACAGCCTCCCCATTCTGAGGGGAAGGTGTGGCTTTCTGCTCATTAAAGAATTTCCACAGTGGAGGGGTAACAAGAAGGAGCCTCAGGGAGTGTCCTTACTAAATCAAAGGGAGCCTCTCATTAGTGGGAGGGGAGTGAGAGCCCTCGTTAGCCAGCAGGCCCTGAGTCAGCCTGGGAAGAAAGCCAAGCCTGCATGACCCATCTCAGGCTTGAACCCAGACAGACAGGTGCCCAGAGCCACCTGAGAGATGAAATCTGGACAGGCAGGATCTACCAGTGTTAACAATGGCTGTCATCGGCTCCTGTCTGCTCAGTTCACACCTCCAGCTCTGGGCATGGAGTGCGTGGGCACTGCCCTTAGGGACACCTTACCAGCCCTCACTCCATCTTCTGGAGTGTGCAGTGAAGGGTATCTAGGGCCCCGAATTTCATCCTGCCCATGTCACTTTTCAGAGAGGAGGACTTCCCCTCTGCCCTTGCATGATGAGCTCTGTGCTTCATCCCTTTGCCGTCCAGATGCTCTTCCCTGCCCTTGGGCCCACGCCCTGGGTGGGGGTCAGTCCAAAGACGGACCCAGAAGAAGGACCTGTTCCTCCTGTTGCCTGACATCTTTCAGGTACCTAAATGTGGCACACACCAGGACCATCTCCAGGGACCAGAGTACAAGCCAGTTTGTGCAGTGAGGTGGCTATGATTCTGGGAATTCTCCCCTTTGCTCAATGTGTAATCTCAGAGTAGACTTTAAGCCCAAGGCCAGGAAGCTGTGGCAGAAGAGGCAAGGATGCTGGTAGTGGTGATGATAGTAATAACAGTAACAGATGGATGATGGGAAGGGCTGTGAACATTATGAGTGAGGGCTCAGCCTGGGAGCTAGTCTGGAGCTAGTCCCACTGCTAAAGATGAGAATCACTTATTGATATCTATATGAGGTATGCTTTGTACTACACGCAGTCATGTTGCCTCCTGGGACTGTTCTCGTGCCCTCCGAGGGTCATGTCATAGGGTTGTGAGGTCCTTTAAGAAGCTGGCTTCATGGGTGGGTGAGGTGGCTCCACTGGTAAAGGCACTTGCTGTACAGGCCTGATAAGGTGAGTTTGATCCCCAGAATCCATGTAAAGGTGGGAGGAGAGAACTGACTCTACAAAGTTGTCCTCTGACCTCAAAACATGTGGCACAGCACATGTGTCCAAGCACATACTTCATACACATATGGACACACATACAATAATAATAACTTTTAAAAAAAAAGCTGGCTTGGGGGCTGGAGAGATGACTCAGTGAGTAAGAGTACTTGCTGCTCTTGCAGAGGACCCAGGCTCAGTTTTTACCACCCACATGGAGGCTCACAACCATCTGTAATTCTAATTCCAGGGAATCCAATGCCCTCTTCTGACTATCGGGGCATCAGGCACACACATGGTGCACATACATTCAGGTAGGCAAACATTCCTACACATAAAATTAAAAAATAAATCTTTAAAAAAAACAAAACCATACAACTGGCCGTAAGTTCAAAGCTGGAATAAGGACTCTGACTGTGTGACCCCAAGCTCCTTTTCTTTATCTCCTTCTGAGCCCCTTGTCTGACATGGACACTTGTAATTTTCCCAATTTCCTATTCTAAAAACAGTTTGTTCTCAGATGATGGCCTGTTCTACTTGTTGGAAAGGACTGACAGCTGCTTAAGCTTAAGACGATGCCAACCTTGAAATACTTATGTGGATGCTTTTGTTTTGAGTGGAGGTGGTTGAGACCTGGTCTCATGTAGCCCAGGCTGGCCTTGGGCTCACTATGCAGCACAGAATGACCTTGAACTCTTGATCCTCCTGCCTCTGCCTCCTGAGAAGTAGGATTACAGACAGGTGCCTCCTGACAGGTGTTTGTTTTAATGGGAGCCTTGATGGCAATAGTAATCAACACTTCCAGGGAGCAGTGCATCTCAAAGTGAGGCTATGCTTCATCTTCACTGAGTGGATTCCTTCTCTCATCTTAGCAGCCCTGCTCAGGCCTGAGGGGCATCAGAATCACCACCCCCCAGGCTCATTAAGAAACAGATATGAGGCTTCACTCAGAGTCTCTCCTTCTGTAGCTTGGCATGGGGTTGGAGAACTGTACATTTTAAACAGATTTCAGGTGACACTGGAACTGTACTTTGAGAATCAAGGCTTATACCAATCCTGTTAGCTTAGAATAGTTGCCACTATTGTTTCCATTTTTTAAATGAAGAGTCAATGATCAGGAAGGCTGGGTGACTTGACAGTTATCTATCCAACCTTGTGTCCTATGCCATCACTTCCAGATAAATCTGTGCAGGCCTGGTCATCCTGATCATCTGAGAATAAAGATAGGTGGGCATCATCTGGATCATGCAGTGGACAGCAAGACCAGAGCCCTGCCTGCTGTCCAGGACAGGTACCTATATCAAAGAATCACCTCAGTAAGGTGAGCCACCTAGCCCTCCTAGAGCCCATGACTGGGAGCAGGGCAGACTCAAAAGTTTGTATCTGTCATGTACCCGAGTACACAGATGTGTAGTGCCTTGCTTTAACAAACAGCTTGCAGGAAGACTTGGCCGGCAGGGCACAACCCTTGTCTTTAAATGGAAAAGGCAGAGATCTTAGAAGGCAGCAGCTATAGTTGGCTTTCAAGATTACTCAATGAAATTCTAAGTGTGAGTCTCACAACCTTGAGTGGCAAAAATCCCTGTAGCTATTAGTGCCCTGACATGTGGGTGCCCAGGCATCCTCTGCTGCCAGCATCCCAGAGTGCCAATGTAGAGATGGGCATGGACCTCCACTACATCTATTGCTGAGCACAGGGTTGCCATATTGTCAGCAAAGTCAGATGCTGAGCTATATGTCTAAGAAGTTTATTAAATTTCATATTTACATTTAATTTGGGCACACTAAAAAACAAACAGAAAAATAATACTAAAAGGTTTGAGGTGTTATAGTTGGTGGTTATTTTAATCCTTGAGCCATACTTTTTGAGATTAAGGATTGAGTCTATCTGATGGCTTAGCAGGAAAGAGTGCTTATCTGATGATCTGTGTTTGATCCCAGGACCCGCATGGTGGAAGGAGAGAACCAACTCCCACAAGTTGTCCTGTTTTCCCCATGTGTACCATGGCACACACAGCCACACACCCATATGCATAAATAAATAAATGTGATATATATACACACTTAAAAAAAGATTTGTTCATTCACAAGAGTTTGGAACCAGCCTAGGCTACATAGTGAGACTTGGTCTTAAAAATATTAAAGGCAAAGAAAAAAAGAATTGCTGTTTTATGTTGCCTCCTTTAAAGTCCTGATAAGTGTATATCCCAGATTGGAATCCCAAAGATGGGGACATATAACACAACACCCTACGTACTATGAATTTCCAAAGGCAAAACTGAATGGTAAGAACAGATAAAATGCCTTTTAAATGGAACTAAATAATATAATAACAGTAAATCAAAGAAAAAATGTATGAAAAAGGAGAGAAGAGACGAAGAAAGGGAGGAAGGAGGAAGGGAGGGAGGGAGTAGGGAGGAAGGGGAGAAGGTTGGTTTCCACAAGGCACTGATGGGCAGTAGTGTGGTAGGGTCTCACCTGTGCCCCTGGAATGGCCCTGTCACAGAGTGGCTGCCCACTTTAGGCAGCTCACTGCCCTGCCAGCTTCACCTCTCCATGCCTCTCCCAGTTCGGCTCACAGGCCTGTAGCAGCTACTGGGCCTGGCCCTAGGGATCAGGTTGTGGTGGCTGCATTCCAGGGCTCTCCAGAAAGGGGATATTCCTTCTTGATAGATCTGGGTGGGGCCTGGGAGGGCTTTCTGCCCCAGTCCTCCTATGGGAGATGAGGATGTGAAACCAGAAACAGCAGCCCCGACCTTCTTCAGGAGTCAGCAGCAGATCCAGAGATTACTACCTAGATTCTTTTCCAAGGCTTCCCTTTCCCACATCCTTCCTTTCCTATACAAACATGGGGAAATGGGCCCAACTTTGTGGAGGCTTCAAGTCCACTTGGTAGAGACTGAGGCATTTGGAAAAGTCCAGGACTTAACCTGGGAGTGTGGAAGTCACTAATCAGGAGTCACACCGTCCTGGGATGGTGGGTATGGTGTCAGGGTTGCAAAAAGGCGGGGCCCGGGAATGACTCCCAAATCCCTCAGAGGTTTCCAAATGAAGGCCGAAGGTTGTTTCGGCTGAGTTTGTTTTTCTGAGTCTCACTATGTAGTCCATGTCGGCCTTGAACCCTAATTCCCCTCCTGAGTACTGAGTACTGGATCACAGGTGTTCACCACCATGCCTGGCTTCCAAAGTATTCTTGTTAAAGTCATGCTGAGAAGACCCCTTTCAATAGAGAATTCACTTTTTTTCAATCTATTTTTAGCCCATCAAAATGGTAATTTCAAAAGATCACTGGGGGAGGGGTGGAGAAGGAGTGGGGTGGGGTATGCAGACTGAGGAGAAGTGGAGTGAGTGAGTCATCACAGAAACCCTGAGAGGGGTAGGAGCAGAACTATGACCTGGAAGGGGAAGGCTGGGCCTCCATTAGTCATAGGCTGTGTCAATCATACCTCCTTGTCAAGTAGCAGTGAACCTAGGAGTACCTTTTCCACAGATACCAGGAAGCTGGGCCCCAGGACAGATTGACTCTAAAGAAAAATTCTTTGGCCTGAAATGAACAGTGAGTTAAAAGGAGAAACCTTGCCTTCAGCATCCAGAGGGCTCAGGCCCAGGCATTACCTTGAGAGAGAAGGGTTAATTTCTTATTTGTGAGCTGTCCCACCGGAAGCCCACATGTATGCAAGCGCCTCTTGATGTTCTTGATGGAAAGTAGGGTTAGCTGGTAAAGCAAGTAGATGTATATCAGGAACACAAAGAGCTTTTCTCAGACCTAGAATTAGTCTTTAATCAGTGTGGTTAAGTCAAGAGATTATTGGCATTTAGAAATCTGAACTATCTTCAAGAACTATGGAATGTATTAAATAAAAAATATCTCAATTTTGGATGTGTTTCCATTACTAGTGCTGACTTCTAACTCCATTCCAGCTGGCTTGTGATATTAAACAAGGAAGAATTTGACTTATCACAGACAATTCTGTACTAACAGCTTTACGTTACTATAGCAAACACCTGGGGTAAGTCAAGTTATAAAGAAAAAGGGTTTGCTTTGACTCAGAGTCTTGGTGGTCCCAGTGCATAATTGATTATCCCTGTTCCTTTGGGCCTGTGGCGAGGCAACCCATCATGACCAAGGAGATTGAGGAAAGAATGGAGTCCCCCTATCTCCATTAAGGAAATGCCTCTAATGTCCTAAGTCATCCCAATGGGCCCCTCCTCCTAAGGCTGTACCCTCTACTTGAGGAACTCTGGGGACTAAGCCTCTAACAAGCATGTATCTTGGGAAGACATTTCAGATCCAAACCATAGCAGGTATTGATGCTGAAATGTGTCTTCAAGGAAGTGCTGTGTCTTGTAGGTGGTCAACCTGGTGAATCTGAGTCAACCTCACGAGACAGAGACAGATGCTTGCAGTCAGCCACGCCCTCAGGCTCAGACTACTGAAGCAGCTGGAGAAACTGGTGTATGATTCACATGCCTTCATCTATGACTCTTCTTAAGTTGTGATTTCCACTAAATAGCTTTGCAGTGTTTCAGATCTGTGACTTTGTGGTACCCAGGGCAGTTCAGAATTGGAAAAGAAAGGCACTCTCTGTTTCCTTTTGAAATCCCTGCCCACATGCAGCTGGATGCCCGCCCTCCTCGGTTCTACAGACTCTACCCCATCCAGCCTCCATTCCATTCGATGCATTCTGATGACTGCGTCACAAGCAGGTATAACTCGGGAGCATGTTCTTTCTAGTAAGATCTAGGTCTGAGGATGTCGCTAGTCAGTCTCTCCAAGTTTCTACAGCCCTGCCATTTGCCTGCACTAAAATAAACCAGCTGTATCCACTGCTCTTGTTTGGGTACCCCACAGATTGGCCACAGTGGAGGCATGAGCTGGAAGAATTCCCACCGTCTCGGTCACTCCTCCATCCCTTCTCAAGAAGCTTGACTTGCCAGGTCTTCTGTTCCCATCCCTGTGAAGAGAATCTGGTGGGAAGTTCACCCCAGCCTTCTCTACAAACCTGAACAAGCTCTTCCATCTGCATCAGGCTAACTCACTATTCCGTGTTTAGAACAAATGCTTCAAATTAGCCCTTAACTAACTGGTATGCACAAATTAGGTAAGTGTTGAGATTTGCTAAAAAAGCTATGACACTGGCAGGCACTTGGCAAAAAGATGTCAAATGCCTATCTGTTGGGAGGGCCTTCCTGAGACAGGAAGCAAAAGAAGCCAGGCTTTGCTGGAAGATGGATATAGGCATTCAACTAGTTGACATGTGCATTCATTGCAAACCTCGAGAAAAAGTGACTTGGTAAAATGGGTACAATAAATAAGCTCATCTCGTGCCAAAGAGCTCCTGGAAGCTGTGGATAGCACCTTGTGAAAGAGGAGGCTCAATGGGAAAGAGCTAATAGGTTAGCTGATCCTGCTGCTGGTCCAGGAAGAAGGAGCAGCAGCTTCCGTGTCCCAGAGAAGATTGAAATGATAGTCGAGAATTCTGAGAGTGAGTCCTCCAACATGAAGTGAAACCAGGCTCTGATCGGAAGCTTGCCTTGGGGAGCTGGAAAGAGTCCTTGAACTTTGATAGCTTCCTCATTCTTAAGACCTTGGCCAACCACCATTGCTTTCCTCAGAGGGGTTGGCTGTAAGTTTTTTAAATTAAAAGGGAGCTGTTCGCTTATTTGCTTGTTTTGAGGAATGAGGGAGAAAGGAGGTGCTGGGAAGACCATACCGAGCTCAGGTGTGGTCATGAGGGAACAAAAGCTCTTTGTTAGAGTAATTACCTTAGAAGGGAAAGAAAGGCAGTCCAGGTACTTGTGGCCCACTGGAAGAACAGGTGGTAGAGATGGAGGAAGGTGGGGGGAGGGAGGGCGCAAGGAGACATAACAGGTGGGAGTCCTACGTGATTTATAAAAAAACTACAGCAAGAATGTTTACTGCCTTTTCATCCTAAACAATGATGATGAAAAGGAAATAGTGACAGTTTGATTATATATGTGGCACTATAAGTCCCCATCATATATTCTGGGCAAAGAGGACTTCCACATAGGTCTGATGATGCCAACTCTACAACTGAAGACTTGGCCTTTCCTTTCTTAAAAATGTATAGCCCCTTTTGGGTGCTGGGGAGATGGCTCAGTGGGCAAGAGCACTTGTTATGAAAGCAAGAGGTCCAGAGTTCAGATACCTACAACCCACATAAAAGCTAAGCATGGCCGTGCGTGCCTGTAACCTCAGCACCGGGAACTGGAAACACGTAAATCCTGGAAACTTGATGGCCAGCCTAGTGGGTATATACAACACACACACCGCCTCTGATGTTGAATTTCTGAATCATGAAGAGTTTATATTAAAAATGAAAGGATTTATTTAATTTATCTTCAACCTGCTCTCCCCCGAGTCTCTAATCCTTCATAAGGAACATTGCCCCCATTGAGTCTTTTAAGGAAATTCAGTGAAATTCTTTTCATGGTCTGAATATTCTTTGAAGAATGAAGGAAAACAGAATATGCCCATTTTTCTTGGAAAATTAGCTAGGCTGTTATGAATTGAAACTCTTAAAATTAAATAATTTTGTTTGAAAGAAGCCAGAATACACATTTATTTTCATGTTTCCTGCCTCTTGGTGGGATGGTGGGCATTTCCAGACAATCCCCATGCCAAACTTCTACATGTCTGGTTTGGAAACCTGTTTTCCAAGCCTACCCTCAGTTGTTTGTGGAGAATTATGTCTTGCATGGCAATGGAAACAGATCCTGGGTCAAGTTCCATGTCTTTGCTCTATAATTAGGATATATTGAGTGAGATTTAGGGTCAGGGAGATGAGCACAAGACTGACTGTACTTCCTCAAAACCCAATTAGATGTGACCTTCCTATGTAATGTGGTTTGTTTTATTTTCTCATGAAACTAGGAGACTTTTATACGGAGAACAAGAGGGAATGTGCTGGGGAGGGACACTGTTCTTTCTTGGTTCAGGTTTTATGTTTAAACAGGAAGCTTCCCACCCCATGTCATAATATGCTGATCCTCTGTTTTCTTTATTTTTATTTTTAATGGCAAAGTAGAAATAGCCATGGATGTGTGGATGGATGTGTGGAAGGATGAACGGGTAAATGGGTAGGTGATGGGTAGATAGGTGGGTGAGTGGATGGAAAGATAGATGAATAGTTAATATGCATATGTTTAACTTCGAGCGAGCTCTAAAAATTTGAATCCTACCTCTGATCTGTCCTTTCTATCTTACCCTTCCCAGTGTACCTGTCCCTAGGACACTGGAGTATCTTGAGCTTTCCATGTTTCTCAGGAAAACTGTTGAGGTGAGTGCTGGTTGCCATAGTCGCAGAGATGGGGTAGGCAAAGAAAGGGCTGGTGTCCGGGCACATTGTATTCTACCATGGGCTCAAGTGCCGGTTTGCCTTGCCTTTTGCCTTTGCCAGAAGGGGAGAGAGTGAACAGAGTAAGTCCTTGTCCTCAGTCCCAGGTAATATGAGCAGTTTTATCCTGCCAATCAAAGCAAAGTTTTGCCAGAACCATTCCATTTGTTCATCTGTTTACTTCCCCCTTTGTTTAGGTCTTAGGTCATATTGTGTCCACCAAGATTATATATAGCTTTCTGGAATGCAAGGGCAGGCCTTTATTCATCCAAATCCCTTTTCAGGGCTTGAGGCAGAGTTGGGTATACAATCAGAGCTCAACAAACGTTTGAATGAGCAAATTCTCTACTAGAGTAAGTTATTGACATCTACTATGTGTGAGACCTCCCATCCCAGCCCTGTGAGCGTGTGCCTACGTGTGGGGTGGAGGTGGGGTGGGTGACTCAGGCACCTGCAGCTTGCCTGGTCAGGAGAGGGAGAGGCCAATGTGTACTATGGTGCCAAGTGGCAGTGACACCCAGGGGTGCAGAGAGATGCAGACACAGTACACCCACTAATCCAACTTAGTGCTCCATACACAGCAAATGTTCACCGGTTAAGTTTGCATGCTTTGGGTACAAGAAATACTCGTGCTGAGCATTTTGCAGGTTCATTCTTCTGAAATTAGCTGATCTCGCTGGATACGGGGATGAGGGGGCTTCCTCCAGCCAGTCTTTGGAGGGAATTAGAATGGGATCTAGACATGTCCCATTGCCTTCACACGGCTTTGTGGTGCATTCTTTTGCATTCCCTGAGGGTCTGGGGGTAATATTCCAGAGCCAAGTGTTTCTCCTTAGGAAACCAGACCTGGTGGCCGTGTAGTTTAGTGACCTGGTAAAACAATAGTGATGAGTCTTAGGCAGAGCCTAGGCTTTGCTTGGGCAGCCTCAGTTGCTCAAGTAGGGCGTCTTAGGTCATATTGTGTCCACCAAGATTATATATAGCTTTCTGGAATGCAAGGGCAGGCCTTTATTCATCCAAATCCCTTTTCAGGGCTTGAGGCAGAGTTGGGTATACAATCAGAGCTCAACAAACGTTTGAATGAGCAAATTCTCTACTAGAGTAAGTTATTGACATCTACTATGTGTGAGACCTCCCATCCCAGCCCTGTGAGCGTGTGCCTACGTGTGGGGTGGAGGTGGGGTGGGTGACTCAGGCACCTGCAGCTTGCCTGGTCAGGAGAGGGAGAGGCCAATGTGTACTATGGTGCCAAGTGGCAGTGACACCCAGGGGTGCAGAGAGATGCAGACACAGTACACCCACTAATCCAACTTAGTGCTCCATACACAGCAAATGTTCACCGGTTAAGTTTGCATGCTTTGGGTACAAGAAATACTCGTGCTGAGCATTTTGCAGGTTCATTCTTCTGAAATTAGCTGATCTCGCTGGATACGGGGATGAGGGGGCTTCCTCCAGCCAGTCTTTGGAGGGAATTAGAATGGGATCTAGACATGTCCCATTGCCTTCACACGGCTTTGTGGTGCATTCTTTTGCATTCCCTGAGGGTCTGGGGGTAATATTCCAGAGCCAAGTGTTTCTCCTTAGGAAACCAGACCTGGTGGCCGTGTAGTTTAGTGACCTGGTAAAACAATAGTGATGAGTCTTAGGCAGAGCCTAGGCTTTGCTTGGGCAGCCTCAGTTGCTCAAGTAGGGCCCTAGAACAAAGGGAAGTTTGCAGTCTGGCCCGAGGAAGAGTGGAGAGGTGTAAGACTGAAAAGGCCCTACCAGACGTGAGGGAGGCTGCAGAGGAGCTGGGAATGGTTGGGAAAGTTTACTGCTCCGTGTTAAAGAATTGGGATGATATTGCCAAAGGGGAAAAGTTCAAAATCCATGTTGAAGAAGTTATTCTGCAATTCTCCCTTCATTCATCTGACATTAAAATGTGGTATAAATAAACACCCCTGGGTACTTGGGAAATCCAATAGCACTAGTGGGTCCCAGAGGAACAGAATGAGACTCTGGCCTTTCAACCCCCACCCCCGGGCTCTGTGCTCTGTTCCTGGCTGACGGGAGAAGGAGCTTGCCAGGAATCTTGGTGTCCTGTATGAGGGGTGTAAACAGCAGCTGGGAAGTAAGGCAGTGGGTACCTTCTCTAGCCTGGACTGTAGAACTTGGTCTCTGGACAGGAGGGACTTTTGAAAAACTCAAGAGAGCTGTGGACACTTTCTCTTGTCATCCCCACATAGCACATGAGAACATAGGAATGGGGATGGTTGGGGAGGCTCAGGGGTCCCGGAGTCTATCCACATATCCTCCTTCCTTACTATTTGTTACTTCTTTGCTTCTAAAAGGTCCTCCCTCCCCCTGCACTTTCTACCCAGAAACAATTCTAGATCCTTACTATGGCTCAGATTACCCATAGTGTCAGCCTAGCCTCAGGCTTCAGCTTTTCTCCCACTCCCACTGCATGTGTTGGGGGATTTTGACCTCCAGGAATCCCACAAAACCAGGAAACAGGACTTGACTGGTCTTTTGTGCCTGGCAGGCCTCACTTAGCAGAGGCCAAGACCCTGGCATCTTGTGTTGAAAAGCATAAGGAAAATTCAGAAATTCAATACGACATGACATGGACTTAAAACTAAAGATAACAAACCAGACATGGTGGCACATGCTTGTAATCCTAGTGCTTGGCAGGTGGAGGCAGGAAGATCAGGAGTTCAAGATTGTCCTTGGCTACACAGCTGAGTTGGGGGCCAGCCCTGTCTCAAAATCAACCAACCAAACAAACAAAATAATAAAGATGATTGTAACACACCTTTTTTTTTGTATGTAGCATGGAGTGCAAAGTCTTCTGGCATAAGCTGTCACTATACATAGTTTACAGAGAGTGCCAGTCCCTTGCAGCAGTTTTGACTTGTTCAGTCTCCATCTCTTTTTCTTAAACCAAAGGGTTCTTTGCTTTTTACCAAACAATTTAGGCCTTGTTCTCATTTTTCACTTGGGACGTTAAAAAAATGCTCTCAGAAACAGTTCCCCCATTCAAAAATTCCAAATATATCCGTGAGCTTTTATTATTCTTCAAGATTACAGGAATTTTCCTTGGAAACTATTTGAGTCTGAATAGAGTTTTTGCCTTTCATGTCTCCTCTTGCTTTTGAAATGCATTTTGGTAAATTGAAGACTCTGAACTTATTTATTTAGCCAAATTTAGTCTGTCTAAATATGCTTTGTCATTAAAACCCCCAAAGAAAAAGTCATTTTGAGTCATCTTCTTGAATTTCCTTGTGAAAATTAACTGGGCAAGATATTACAGCAGGCCATTTTGTACCTTTAGCATTAGCTGGTGTCGACATTAAAAGATGAGGTCAGCTGAGCAGAAAAAGACATATTCTGGCATCTTGTTCAGCAATCTGAACAAAACCTGGAAATCTGCTCCATCTTCTGGTCCTAACTTTTTGTCAATTAGACCCCAGAATAGGTCAAATCTTAGGAGCCTCCTTCAAGGATGAAATAAGTGGGGGGTTGCCAACAGAAACAAAAGCTTGTATGTTGGAGACATGAGGGGGCATCTGCTGGTTTTCCCTTCTTGCCTGACATTTTGGAGAGGAAAATGGCAGTGTTGGCATAGTAGCCTCTCCCAGATGGCAAGAGTCTTTACCCCAGAGCCACTTCTATATTCAGTAATCTGTTTTGCCCAGGCACAGCATGGGCTCTGGAAGCCCAATTTGGCACAGGCCTCCTAGGTTACAGCAGGGGGCCCAGGAGAGGGGTCTTTGTCATTGCTACTCCTGGGGATCAGAGCACCGCCCTGCTTACCAGGGTGAGCCCATATGGGGCAGCATTGAAGAAACCTGTAAAAGATGTGTGAAAAACGGAAGACCATCTGCCCCTCCTGACCCTGGTCTGTTGCCCAGAGAGACATCTGCCAGGTTCCTCAAGATCCTCTGTTTTGCTCTTGTTCAGTTAGGTATGACCTCATTTGGAGAGAAGCTCACACAAAGATTTTGGATTACATGATCTAAGTTCATGGTGCCCCCATCCTTTAATACCTGTGCATCCCCAGATCCACTGTTCTACCTCTCTGTGACTGTAGAATGTAGGTAATAATATTTGTTATGTTTCCTTCTGGGTTGCTATGAATAATAAGCAAATTGATGTCTATGAAACCCTTTAATAACCTAAAAAATAGAATGAGCCTGAGGAGGTAATATTAGGTCTGTCTGGGACTCTGTGCTGAGACCTGGGCTCTGTGGGGATGCCATAGCCTCCAGGAAAGTAGCTTCTGACATCTATTAGCCAAGGCATGTGACTTTATAGAGATTGAGGCTGACTGGCCTGCTCTGAACATTCTACTTCACCATGGGGTACAGGCTGAGCCAGCCCACATCTTTCTGTCTCAGTTGCTCCCTCTGGAAGATGGGCACTGTGTTAGTTCAATTTCTATTGATATTACAAATAGAGAAGTAATTAACTTCTAAAGAGAAAATAGGCCAGCCTAATGATGCAGACCTGTAATGCCAGGCTGAGGCGAGAGAATCACTGCAAGTTTAAGGCCAGTCTGGGCCACATAGCAAGACCCTGTCTCCAGCTTAAAAAAAAATTGAAAATCAAAGGAGGAGAGAGAAGGGATCTTGGGAACCCTGTGTTGTGCTCAAATAGAGAGAAATGGTTAGAACAGGAACATTTACTCTGCTACAGGATAAAAGCAGTTTAGCCCCTGATAATGCACAGAACCATTGTGGGGGGCGTGGATCAACTTCTTCACTGTCCTTAGGAATTATCAGGTTATGTCCTGAGCAACCCAAGGTGAAGACATCCTAACCCTGTACAGCACACAAAGTGATAGCACACCTGAACTCTTGGCTAACTTGCTTCTGAAAGTTCTTTCTTACTGGGGACAAAGTAACAGCCAGCAGTTATGACAAGACGCTGGTGAATGGCCAACCTGCAGCACACCTGAGAGAAGTCATGAGTGGCCTGAAGGCAACCTTGTCCAACTCATGAACTTGGTGACTTCCCAGCCACATCAGCAAAGCTAATGCTGGGGCCTCATCTTATTCTCTGTCTGAATCTACAGGGAGGACAATATCTGGACTCTCGGCAGCTAGGGTGGGAAGAAGGCACTGGACAGGTGGCCATGTTGAAAATTATATGGAAATTCATTCTTTATTCACTTATTAAATAAACTAGTTCAAATTGGCAGGAAATTAAGCTGCCTCTACCTGTCCTTTTCCTCTCCATCACTGCCCTTCCATCCTGTTTTATTGAATTTTCTTATCCTGGTCAACATCTTAGGCAATCCCTTGACTGTTCAGTCCATTTCAGGTATTCATAAACTGTCATCACATTACAGCACTAAACAAATCCAGAATAAGACATAGTTTGAAATGTCCATAAAATTCTTAGGTGTCTCCCTTTTCTCCTAGCTCAGCTGACCCAACCTCAAAAAGATTGCACAGTTGGTCTGGTTACTATTATTTCGTTGTTTCTTACTATTCAGTAGCTGCTCCCAAAGTAGTTCAGAGTGGGGAGAAGAGGGAAAGAAGCCAAAGCGCCCTTTTCTTCAGCTGTGCTGCTGCTGTCCTCTGAGTTCAGGTACCAGGACACTGGGTCTTGCTCTTGTAAGACACTTCAGCAGCTCTGTATCCTATGCCTTGTAGTGCCTAGACTTGGAAGAATGTCTTCCCTGAACAATTCAGGATTCCCCATCAACTCCATTGCCAACTGAACCTCCAAGTGGCCATCAAATGCCAGGTTCACTTTAGCAAGGTAGGCAGAGCCCTGGGCTGGACACACAAGATGACACCCAAGGGTGGTAGTAAACACCTTTAACCCCAGCACTTGGGAGGCAGAGGTAGGCAGATTCCTGTGAGATTAATGCCAACCTGGTCTATTAGGCCAGCTGGGGCTACAGAGAGACGCTGTCTCAGAAAAAAAAAAGGAAGGGGAGCTGGAGAGATAGCTCAGGGGTTGAGAGCCGGGTTTGGTTCCTAGCACCCACATGAAATAGAGGCTAATAAATATCCCTAACTTCAGTTTCAGGGGATCAAATGCCTTCTTAAGGCCTCCATGAGCATTGCATGAATGGGTGCACCTACATATATGCATATAAAACACTCATACACATAAAATAAAAATTAATAAAAAAGATCACCTATTCCCAACTACTGTATACAGAGTCCATGGCCCTTGACAATATATATCACATCTTATCCCAGCAAACTCAGAAGTGCAAGTTTGCATCTAAGTGTTCATTGCATTAGAATGAATTTTTCTGTATGAGACCGTGTATTTTAATAATGAAATGGAGATCTTTTTAAAAAGCTAAAACCTCATTCAATTTTGTGTCTTATAGGGTTTATACTGAGTACAATATTGTATAAGTGTATTAATTCAACTGTAAACCTAAAAATTTATAGCCGATTTTGAAAGAGATGCATCTTAGCTCTGGAAATTGTTATTGAATATGTCAATGCTGTTGTAATGAGATGCTTCTAATTATGTGGTTATTAAATAAATAATTTTTTTAAAAAGTGCAAGTTTGCTCCCAAGATAGTGTAAGCCTTCAAGACCCTGTAGCTCAGTAAACACCTACCAAGGAGGGAAAAGATTCTAGACTCACTCCTAGGTGATTCTCCAAATCTCTGAGTGATGCTCTTGAAGCCATCCCTACTCAGCTCAACAATTGGGAACTGTTGCATGATTTTTCCTGGGAAGCCATGAACTAACATCTATCCATTCTAGACTGGCACTGATGCCAGACCGAAGAAATGATTCTACCCAAGTCTAGCTTGCTGAATCAATTATTTCATTGGAGTTAATTATACAAACATGGGTGAGGGGATGCTTATGGAAGCACAGGTGACTGAAAGGCATCATCAACCCCTCCCCCAGCATGCATAGCATGTAGGCAGTTACACTGAAGATAATCTCCCCTCTCCTAGCAATTGATTACTGTTTCTATAACCCTAGGAAGGGCCTTGTGAATTTTGTAACTGTCTTAATTTTCTTACTCTTGCAAGTTTCCTAAGCTTCTTGAGTCTCATGAGTCTCCTTCCTCCCTTTGGGGTGGAGGTGGTGACACATCAGGCATGCAACCTATCTCCTTGTAAGAGGAAAAGGAAAAGGCACAACACTGCTTAGTAGAAACCCCCTACAACAATCTCTGTAGGAATGACTTTTACAATATGAACATAATCTGGACTAATGATTTTACCTAACCTTGCAACCAAAAAGTTTACTGTGTATTATGTAAAAAAGCTCACTGATCCCTGTCTTCTCTAGAATCTGGTCATATGACCTTAACCCCCCAGAACCCCTCCTTACTCTCTACCCAAGATAGTGAATGAATGAATGTGGGTGTGCATGATTAGCATAACAAAGCTCAGAAAACAGTATGTTTATCTCATTGAAAGCAATGAGAAAAAACTGAAAAGTCTGTCTATAATCGTGTATGTCAAAGGGCAAGATTTTCTGTTAAGACAAGGGTGGGTCCTGATTTCTGCTCGCCCATCTCTTGCTGGAGATAACTGTTTCAATAAAAGAATGACCGAATGTTGGAAATAGGGGTGGAAAGAGCCTCAGGTAGAAATAGGAAGAAACTGGAGAGTGCCTGGGTCCAGCCTCCACAGATAACCAGGACACAAAATTTAAAAGAACAATCATAAACATGATCAAGGAATTCAACTAGTTTAAAGAACACTCAAACAAACAAATCAAAGAACTAAAAGAAGATAGAGATAAACTTCTGACTGAATTTACAAAAGAGATAGAAACATTGAAGAAAAGGCTGAAATGAAGAAGGAAGTGAAACACTCAATAAGCCAATCTGAGACAACAGGAGAAAACCTCACCGCTAGAATGAATGAAACAGAAAACAGAATATCAACATTGGAGATGAAGTTGAAGAACTGAACTGCTCAAGCAAAGAATATGAAAAAAAAATTAAAAACACAGAAATGGAATATGCAGGAAATGTGGGGCACCATGAAAAGACCAAATCTACATGTCATAGGCATAGAGGAAGGAGAATAATTTCAGGTTAATGGTATTGACCAGATCTTAAACAGGATCATAAAAGAGAGCTTCCCAAAATTAAGGAAAGACATCCCCATAAAAATACAAGAAGCACATAGAACACCAAATAGGACCAGAAAATTAGACACAAATTAACACAAAATTAGACAAATAATGCAAACAGTAGTCAAAATACATCTTTGAATAATAATTTTAAACATCAATGGAATGAACCCCCCCCCAGTCAAAAGACACAGGCTAGTTGAATGGATTAAGAAAGAAAATTCATCTTTTCGTTGTCTGCAAGAAACCCATCTCACCTTTAAGTCCAATATCTGACAAAATAGACTTCAAACTAAAACTAATCAGAAGAGATAAAGAGGGTCACTTGATTCTTATCAAAGGAACAATTAACCAAGAAGATATTATAATCATGAACATATATGCACCAAACTCTGGTGCACCTGGATTCATAAAAACAACATTATAGAACTTGAAGACACAGATTAACCCCAACTCAGTAATGGTAGGGGACTTCAATACCCCACTGTCTCCATTAGACAAGTCAACTGGACAAAGAATAAACAGAGAGTCGTCTGAATTAATTGATACCATACATCAAATGGACCTAACAGACATCTACCAAATATTCCACCCAAGCATCAAAGAATACACTTTCTATTCAGCACCCCATGGAACGTTCTCAAAAATTGACCACATACTAGGGCACAAAACAAACCTCAACAAATACAAAAACACTGAAATAATTCCATGCATTCTATCGGACCACAATGCAATAAAGTTTAAAATCAACACTGGAAGAAGCCCTAGTCACTACACGAACTCATGGAGATTAAACAACACACTCATGAATGATGTGATGAATGGGTCAAAGGAGAAATTAAGAAAGAAATAAATGAGCTGGGTGTGGTGGCGCACACCTTTAATCCTAGCACTTGGGAGGCAGAGGCATGCGGATCTCTGTAAATTCAAGGCCAGCCTGATCTACATAGTGAGTTTCAGAACAGCTGGGGCTACAGGGAGACCCTGTCTCAAAAGACCGAAAAAAAAAAAAAAAGAAAGAAAGAAAGAGAAAGAAAGAAATGTATTCCTGGAATTCAAGGAAAAGGACAACACAACAAAACCTCTGGGACACTTTAAGAGCTCTAAGTACCTACATTAAAAAAATCAGAAAGAGGGTTGGAGAGATGGCTCAGTGGTTAAGAACACTGGTTGTTCTTACAGAAGACCCGGGTTCGAATCCCAGCACCCACATGGCAGCTAACAATTGTCTGTAACTCCAGTTCCAGGGTATCCGACAGCCTCTTCTGACCTCTGCAGGCATTCGCATTGCATGATATGGGTGCATTTACCTACATGCAGGCAATACACGTATACACATAAAATAAAAATAATAAATAAAATTAAAAAAGAACAGAGCTAATGGAAACCTTCATTATTCCACCAAAATTGACCTTATGTTGGAAAATCCTTTGGTCTTTGATTTCTTATTCCTATTTCCCTCCCTTAAACTTCATTGTATATACATTTTTATGTAACCTGCTTCAAGTTACTTCTGGAAAAATGTATTAAAAATTGCCTCTCTTTGGAATAATTTTTTTTAAAAAAGAAAAAGATGAAGAAACTGATCTTGACAATCCAAAATTGACCTTTTATTAGTCAGTGAGGGGTGGAGGCTGACCAGCTGGAACCAGCCCAGCAACCACACTGATTAGGAGAGTTTAAGTATTTGAGGATAGGGGCTAGAGAGATGGCTCATCAGTTACAAGCACTGGCTGATCTTGCAGAGGACCCAGATTTGATTCCCAGCACCCATATGGTGGCTAACAACTGTCCTAACTTCAGTTCCAGGGGATCCAATGCCCTCTTCTGACCTCCACAGGCATTGTATGACATGGATGTACCTACCTCCATGTAGGCAACACACTCATACACATAAATAAAAATAAAAAATAATAAATATTTTTAAAAAGTATTTGAGGGCCAGGCATGGTGGCTCATGTCTTTAATTCCAGCACTCAGGAGGCAGAGGCAGGCAGATCTCTGTGAGTTCAAGGCCAGCCTGATCTACATAGTGAATTACAGGCCAGCTGGGGCTACAGGGAGACCTTGTCTCCAAAAAAAAAGTGCAAAAAAGTATTTGAGGATAGAGTTATGCTGGTTGCTCTTTGTAATGGGTCTGGGGCCTGATGAGGTGGAAGGACCTGTTATCAGAGCAGGAATCGCTTTATGGATGGGGGTGGTATGTCCTAGGGCTATAGTTTTGAAGCAGGGGCTAACCATGCTCTGATAAGGCCCATTAGTGGGACTGGTGGTTTATGATTGGTCAGGGGGCTTTTGTGCCATCTTCCTTTAGCAGAAGCCCTGGCTCTGGAACACAGCTCTGAAAGAAATCTGATGGAGTGGGTGCTCGGCAGTTTGGGCCCGCTCTTGGCCTTAGAACTAATGCTGAGTCAGGCTGTTTCTTAGTTCAGGCATAACTGTAATATGGCTCAGCAAATCCAAGCCTAAGTGGCACATTTAGGATGGAATCTCTACACCTAAGACTCACAGAATATAGAACGGGATGAAGAGAACAGGAATACATCTTTCAGTTCTTATCAATGAAGCTCCCTCATGCAACAGAGGGCCAGGAACACAAAAGGTCACAAATGGCCAAAATGCAGAGAATAAGTGTCTACAGAGTGTGGGTTCTTTGACTGGACTCCTACATTGAGGTCCACCCACCCAGAGATTAGGGACCATTGTGGAAGAGGGGGCAGAAAGGTTGTAAGAGCCAGGGAGGAGGTGTAAGACCATTTGGAAACAGTCCTACAGGCCCCTGGGACCCATCTCATATAAACCCACAGCAATGTTGTCAAGCATGCACAAGACCCATGCAAACTTAGGCAGACAAAAACCCAGCAGAGAACTGTGGAAATGAACAGCAAGTCACAATCTTAGTCAAAGAATTATTGGCAACTGGTTACAGCTGGGTGAGAAAAAGCTAATCTTAAAGGGAGGGACTCTAGACAGGCTGACTAGGTCCCAGTGGATGAAGTTTTACTGAGGTACATCTCAGGACACTAACTTCATATAATAGGCCTTAACACAAACGACAGACTGTATGAACTCCAGTGTATGGATGGGGGTTGGGGGAGGTTATGGGAGAGTGCCAAAAGGGAAGGGGGAAGAGAGTATAAAGATGATTTTATCTATAAAATACACAAAAATTCAATAAAAAGAGAAAAAAAAGTGGTGCCAAAAAAAAAAAATGCAGCAAATCCTAAGCTTGACCTAAATCTGTCTATATCACTCTGCTCATTGCTGTGACTCTCGTCAAATCTTACTTGGATGTTAAGTGTATTAGTTACTTTTCTATTGCTGTGATAAAGTACCATGACCAATTATAGAAGGAAGAGTTCATTTGAACTTATGGTTCCAGAGGGTTAGAGTTCCTAATGACAGGGGAGGCATGGAGGCAGAGGTGGCCAGAACAGAAAGCTGGGTGATCACATCTTCAAGCAGGCACAGGAAGCAGAGAGACTGGGAATCCAGCAAGGTTTAAGAACTCTCAAAGCCTGCCCCCATGATGCGCTTCCCTCAGTGCTGGGACTCGGGTTTGCTTTGCTCAGCGGAGGATCTACTGGCTTTGGGGCAGAGAGCCGTGATCAGTGACAGAGCCTTGGACCCTGGGACTTGTGTCTTTTCAACAAGCCATTTATTTCAAAGTTCAGATGATTTTTATATATCCCAAGGAACTAGCAGTCAGGTGGGATATGGCAGTTACATACAAAGATTTAGGGTACAAAGAAACAGGACATTTAGTCTGTTGGCACCAGAAGGATGCTTAAGCTTTTACTCAAGGTTATCAATGCCCATCCAGTAATTTATTAGCCACAATGTTTTCTTTCTTAGAGTTAAAAGCATGGTAAACTTTTAGCTTTTAGCTCAGGAGTAAACCTTTAACCTGGCCTAATCTCTTAGCTAAGGATAGCTGAGTTCTTTGTTCAGGACAAGGAGATGTGCTAAGGGTTGTTAACCAAGATGCTTTTCCGCAGAGCAAGGAGCTTGCACTTACGGCCAGGCCACTGTCTCCTGTCAATCTCGAAGTGTTCTGCAAGACAGGGATTATCAGAGCTACTGTTTTCAGCGCCCCTCCCTTTAGCAGAGAATGCAGCCTGGACTTTAAAGTTTTAGACTCATCTCACCCTAGGGCCTGGCATCCTGGTTTCCTACATCTCAGCAAGGCTGTACCTCCTAAAACTTCCCAAAACAGCATCACCAACTGGGGACAAAATATCCAAATACTTGGAGCCTGTGGGAGACATTGCCATTCAAACCACCACAGTGAGCTGCAACTCTCCTTGGGGTAGGGGGCTAGCCACTTGTTATTCATCTAGGTTTTCTCAAGCAACATAAAAACTCCAACTTTCTGTTATTTACTCATTTGTTTGTTCATGATTTATCCTGTGCCTGGGACCATACCAAGATGTGCCCTGTAAAGAGGAAAACAGGAAGGACTCTGCTCTAACCTTACTCAACCCTCTTCTGTAGGTGTGGCGGGTGTTCCACTAGTGACTGATTACTTGAAACTGGTTACTTGAAATATTTCAAGAGCATCTCAATTTGTGCCAGGCATGGTAGCACATGCCTGTAATCCTAGAACTGGGGAGGCTGGGGCAGGAGAATCTTTATAAAGGCCAGTCTGGTCTCAAAGTGAGACCTTGTCTGCAAAAAACAAATCTCCAACACTCTATTGGCTGGAGCTCAGCTTGTCTTGCACTGGTGCATGCCTGTGAGGACAGACAGTTGTGACTTGTCCAAGTGCCCAAGAGCCTTTGAGCCATCTCTGGCAACTTAATCATCAGAATTTAGTGTTGAGTTTATTTGGCTGATACCTGATTCTTTAGCAAGTACAAACTTAATTATGTTTCTATTTTAATGCTAAGGAGACACATACTCTGAGAGATTTCCTTTGCAATTAGAATATTTGCTAGATCATATCCCATTATTTAACATGGATAGAGTCAGAACATTTTCTTTTTTTTTATAGAATAGTTCATAATTTTATGATTTTTATGAATATGTACATAATTGTATGTGTACACATTTGTGTACAGCTTTTTCCTTTAAAAATTTTTTTTGGTCTTTTTGAGACAGGGTCTCCCTGAAGCCCCAGCTGTCCTGGAACTCACTATGTAGACCAGGCTGGCCTTGAACTCACAGAGATCCGCCTGCCTCTGCCTCCCAAGTGCTAGGATTAAAGGCGTGTGCCACCATGCCCAGCTAAAAATATTTTATTTATTATTTCTATTTTATGTGTATGAATGTATTGCCTGAATGTATGTAAGTGCACCTGTGTTGTGCAATGCCCACAGAGGTCAGAAGAAGGTGTCAGCTCCCCTGGAACTGGAGTTACAGACGGTTGTTAGCTGTCATGTGGGTGCTGGGAACCAAACTTGGGTCCTCTACAAGAGGTTTTTTATTGTTGTTGTTTTGTTATCATTTTTTATTGTTGTTTTTTTGAGACAAAATATTGCTATATATCCCTGGCTGGTCTGGAGCTTGCTATGTAGACCAGGCTGGCCTTGAACTCCTAGAGATTCACCTGTCTCTGCCTCCTGAGTGCTAAGATTACATGCATATGTCACCATGCCTGGTTTATTTATTGTTTTTTTTTTTGTCTTTTTTTAAAAGACAGAGCGCCACTCTGTAGCCCAGTCTATTCTAGAACTCAGCATGTAGCCCAGGCTGACCTCAAAATAATGGCAATCCTTTGGTCTCAGCCTCCCAAGTACTGAGATTACAGACATGAGCCATCATACTAGGCAATAATTTTCCTCTTGTTCCTCCCTCAAAGTGCTCATTTTCTTGGCTTTAATGGATAACTCATTGAAATATGCAATTCAACTTGAGTTTTGAAATGCAGCCTCATACATCTTAAAATCCTGCTCCTGTTCTCAGCAGTGCCAATCACAGACGTTGTTTCTAGTGTCTGCCTTGTTCAAGTGTGAGTCTCTCTCTCTCTCTCTCTCTCTCTCTCTCTCTCAATGAAAACTTTTAACCTCAGCTAGGCATGGTGGCACACACCTATAATCTCATAATTTGGGAGACTGAGGCAGGAGGATTGCCTTGAATTCAATGTTAGCCCTCGCTACAAAGTGAGACCTTGTCTCAAAAAAACAAGAACCGGGGGCTCAGTGGTTAAGAGCACTGGCTGCTCTTACAGAGGACCCAGGTTCAGTTCCCAGCACCTATATGGTGGCTAACAGCCACTTCTAACTTCAATTCTGGGAGATCCAATGCCCTCTTCTAGCCTCTGCGGGCACTGCAGGACACAGGTGCACTTCCATGCATGCACACAAAAAACTCATATACATAAAATAAAAAAATAAATAAGCAAAAAAATTTTTTAATGAACAAAAAACCAAAACCAAGAAAAAACAAACAAAAAAGCAACTACTCCCTGCCCCTCAAAAATACGAAAAACAAACCCTT
Organism: Nannospalax galili; assembly: GCF_000622305.1. Taxonomy (NCBI): domain Eukaryota; kingdom Metazoa; phylum Chordata; class Mammalia; order Rodentia; family Spalacidae; genus Nannospalax; species Nannospalax galili. The sequence goes on along the minus strand of NW_008355279.1, from coordinate 3,886,745 downwards.
GACCTTGTGCAGGCAGAACACCAGAGAATCTTATCTTCATCGTTGCCAGATATTACATTTATAGTCTTATAACCCCAGCTCTCTAATGTAATATGTAAATCTTGTTAATCTTATAAATATGATTTTTCAAGAGCAAAGAATTCTCCCTTGTTCCTTTATTAGGTCTAATTTGCATACCAGTGGATAGTCCAAGTGCTGGCAGATAATAATATTTTAAAGGGAATCAAAGAATAAGAATGACTGCCTACTTGCAGATGTGTTATAAAATCAACTCCATTAGTCACCTTCTTTTTGAAAGGCAGAAGAAATAGGAACTGAGATAGCGTGCTGTCACTCAGGGTTATGGAAAGCCATTTTCACTAGGCATTTCCTCTTTTGGAGGAGGCCAGGCTTTTACATCTAATTACACACACAAAATCCTCACAAGGAGGTGTGGCTGTGATTTTCCAGATGCGTGGGCAATGGTATGGTGAGATTTGCTAAAAGATGGCCTTCCTACTAGGAACCTTCCAGACAGGTTCATAAATCAGCCTCGTACAGAGACCCTAGCCTCCACTTGTAAACTGTGCTCTCCTTTCTAGAAAGCCACTTGTGTTTCTCCCCTTTTTTCCTTTCTGGGAGAACTCTCAGAAGAGCGTCCCTCTGTACCCCTAGACCCCAGAAGTAAGGCTCTAACACAATGCCTAATGAGAAGTCACTATCTCTTACCAGCTGTGAAGAAGGGCATCAAAACATGGACTTCACATTAGCACCCTAGCAGATGGCTTCCCAGAACGTTCTTTTATAACAGGTAGGACAAATAAGAAATTATTGGAGGCAGGCAAAAGATATGAGGAGAAGAAGGAAGCAAACATTTAAAGACCAACATCTGGCTGGAGAAGCCCAACTGGTGCTTACACTGGGCCACTGCAGTGAGCTTCTGGGCCCTTGTGGCCATTCTGTTGAAATTCACTGATCATTGACCCATGTAGCAAGTATACATCTGCAGCCTGACCCTTGAGAACAGGGAGCTTAGCACCCAGGGAACGTCCCCAAAGCAGGATGTGCACTCTATGTCCTGGGAATTTGATAGCAACAGAAATTCACCTTGATCAAGTTGGCCTCTCACCTTTTCAGCCTGAGCCTTCCGGTAGTTAGAGGAACTAAAGAAGTATGGGGGGATTTGCATACAGGACAAAGCTTGAGCTGGAAGGCAGATGGGTTTGCCTTCTCTCTTAAGGAAAGGGGCAAGAAGGAAGAGAGGGAAGGAAAAGAGAAAGGGGCAAACAATGGCTTCAAAGAGAAATACATTGTGAATGTAATTACAGTCACCGTAATTGGTTAATTTTACACGGTGAAATTCATATAAGAATTTTATAGGACAGTTAAAAATTATGTAACATGCCCCCCCAAATCATGAACTGAGCATTTTAAATGGATTAACTCTCTGTTATCTGAATCAATTGTATTTATTTTTGTAGTACTAGGAATCAAACCCAGAGCCTTGTGCATATTGGGTAAGCATTCCACTTCGAGCATGGTATCTAAATTGATATCTTGAGAGAGTTGTTAGAAATGATATCCAAGTCAGGAAGGATGGGAGGGGAAATGTTATCTCCTCTCCAATGTCCCTGGTGCCCAGGAGGGAGGAACAAAGTACAGCATGACAAATTCTAAGAAATACCATAACACAACATACAGCTTCGTGTATTTCTGTAATGGAAGGATTCCCTAGCAGGAAGTCCCAATGTACTTTGTTCACAAGGTCAAGCTCATGGAGGCTGTGACATAGATGGTGAGGTGAAGCTCCTGGTGCCCCCTTGAAATCCATAGTTCTGCTTGGAATGTACCTCTTTGAATTATACCTCGGTGCTGGAGTCCCTTTTCCTGTGGGCGGGGTGGGAGCTAGCTCACTGTAGGTAGTAAGGGAAAGGCCCAGGACGAAAACTACAAATCGCTCACAGATGTGGCACAGAGGCTAGAGTTAAAATGAAGATTAAGAATTAACACGACAGTCTGAGATACTGAGGAGGATGAGTAAGAGGGTTTGTAGCTGGATATAAGATAACCAAGCTAGGCAGATAAGAGGAATCGAACCCAGAGCCTTGTGCATGACAGGTCTCTGGGCCAGTGACGCAGGCTGGCTGACCCCTCGAAGCCCTTGAGGAACAATGTAAGGTGCTCTTGGTCTTTCATATGTCCTTGCTTCTAGTGCAGCTAATTATAACAAACTTGATTGCAAGTAAAGACAGCTTCTTAGAAGAAGCTTCCACATAGACTACCCAGACCACACCACAGACAAGGAGCTAAAGATAACCAAGAAAGACTGCAGCTATACCTTGGTGGCTGGGATACATTTAACTCTCTGCTGTGGTAAAGTTGTAAGTCGACCATGTAAATGTGAGAACAAAGAGAGGTTAGTATAATTAACAGCACTTAGACTCCAATAATGTCAGAAGGGTCGATAATGTAGGCCACCTGGCTACACAGCTAGCAAACAGGCAAAGTCAAAGCTGAATTCAGAGATGACCAGAGGGAGGACTCCACCTACCCTTAACTGAGTGGACAGTCCTTGGATCACACACGACTGGGCTGTGAAAAGTTCTGTTATACTCACAAGCCATGCCTCAAAAGCACTTTATTGAGGTCAAGGGTTGTGGTGTGAGAGAGGCCATGCCGAGTCCTGGTCACTGACCTGCCTCTCTGCCTGAAGATCTTGAGGGGTCATGGCCTCGACTCTTTTGGCCATAAAATGCAGACAGTGATGCCTTCCTTGCCCTCTCCCTGGAATAGCGTGAGAAGCAAAATGCAAACAAGATAAACATGGGAGAGTGTTCAGGAAACTGTGAATCACTGCCTTAGCGGGTACTCTTCCAGAAGCACGTACTAGAACAGAGTAGTGTGAAAAAGAGGGCATCAAGGTGGAGGGAGACTTGGATGCCTCTTCGAAATTCAGGATGTGAGGGTGGATCCCAAAATCAATCTCTCTCTCCCTGTTCTGTCTTGCAAGTCCCAGAATGGACAGGACAAGGCCTGTCCATGCCATGGCTCCTGTGATTTCATATCTAGCCTCTCCTAAATGAGCCCAGACTTTCATGCAGAGTCCTCATTCACTTGGTTCCACTCAGACTGGGTGTACATTCACAGTCCTGTGAGTCATGACTGTGACCAGGGGTCACATAGGATGAACTTGGCCATCCCTTGTCCAGCCCAATGGGTGTGAATGGGGCAGGTACCAGGCCAGGTACATTTTACAGTCCCTATGGCAACATCTAGTGGATTGCCATAGGCCAGGCCTCCACTCTAGTATCCTGTTTGGCAGTCTTCCATGAGTTTTCTATGTGATCTCTGGAGCTGGTCATGGCTGGGCAGGGTGTTACACAAAGTGAACATGGTAGAGAAATGTGGACTAGGTCAATTGGGGGCCTCCAGGCCTAGAAGTGACCTTGAGGCCCCTGGAGAAATGGTGAGCAGAAACCAGTCTACATTTCTCACTAATGAGGATGGGGACAAGTCACAGAAACCCATAGCTGGCTTATACACAAAGGCCACGATTCCAGCTGCGTTTCCAGATCCCTCTGTCTTTCCTGTTCTGCTGCCCTGGGAGTGCCCCCACCCCCCAACTACCCCCAGCTCCACCCAGAGAAGCCTGACTCAAGAGAAGGCTGGACTCCCTGGGGAGGGACAGGGAAGGTAAGAACTTTCGATTCTCTCCTTCCTTTCCTTTCTGTGCCTGCAGTTTGCAGTTACCCATGGGTCTCCTGGCCTTCTGAGCTGTGAGAGGGTGAGCAAGTTTGGGGAGCCACTTTGTCCCTTTGGAGTCAACCTTATATGTGGAAAGTTTCCAGCTCTGTCCTGGCAGTCTGCAGCTTCTCTGGAGCTGAAGTACTAGGCAGGCATCCTGGCCCTGGGATGAACTATTTGGGGTCCTGGGGGCCTAGACCAGGCCTGTTGATTTCTTCCCCAGGAGTAGGCTGCTTTTGCAGCCATGCACAAATAATTGGATGCTGTGTTGACTTGAAACAGAAAGGGAGCAATTCTGCCAGCCTTGTAGAGAAGGTGCAGACTTCAAGCTGGGGCCTTTCCCTTCATCCTGCTCAACTCTGTGCTTTCCTTCCTTCCATTTTCACCCGCTGTCAAGCACAGGTGGGCCAGGGATGCTCCCAGGACCAGGAGATCTGTTTCCTATGTTGTCTGAGAGCCTGGTGATAGGAAGATCACGTGGATAAGTAAAGAAAGGCTTACAGGATCTAGGCCTCTTCCTTAACTGGGCAAACTTGTAGCCCCTCCTTATGAGGTTTAACTCTTACAGACCAACCCTTAAGAATCAACAAAGCTGAACTGGGGAGATGGCTCCGTGCGTAAAAGCACTTGCTGCACAAGCATAAGGACCTGAGTTCAAATCCCTAGAACCCCTGTAAAGGCCAGAAGCGTAAGTACAAATGCCTGTAATCCCATTGCCCCTATGGGAGATGGGAGACAGACCAGAAAATTCCTGGAAGCTTACAGACCAGCTATCCTGGAGCACAGGCAGAAAAACAGCAAGAGACCCTGTGTCAAACAAGGTGGAAGTCGAGAACCAACACTACATGTCCTCTACACACATTCTATGGCACACGTGTGCCCATATTTACACACATGGATGCATACACACATGAAGGAAGGAAGGAAGGAGGAAGGAAGGAGGAAGGAAGGAAGGAGGAAGGAAGGAAGGAGGAATGAAGGAAGGAGGAAGGAAGGAAGAAGGAAAGAAGGAGGGAGGAAGGAAGGAGGAAGGAAGGAAGGAGGAAGGAAGGAAGGAAAGAAGGAGGAAGGAAGGAAAGAGGAAGGAAGGAAGGGAGGAGGAAGGAAGAAAGGAAGGAAGAAAAGAAAGAGCGAAGAGGGGGAAGGAAGGAGGAAGGGGGGAGGAAGGAAGGAGTTGACATGTATGGTGTAAGGAAGGAGGAAGGAAGGAGGAAGGAAGGAGGAAGGAAGGAAGGAGGAAGGAAGGAAGAAGGAAGGAAGGAAGGAAGGAGGAAGGAAGGATACAGAAAACTGAACAAGTACATGATTACACCCATGGGTAGTTATTTAATGATAATAAATTAAGGGCTGTTTTCATTAGTCTCCACGTGTCAATTAATTTACACCTCACAGTGTTATGATGTCGACACCTTGCTTGGTCCCCTTTTACAACTGAAAACACCGAGACACAGTTTGGTTAAATGACAGGCCTGCGTTCACACAGGACATAAATAGCAGAGCTTGGATTTGAACCCAGAGTCACTACCCAAACTTCCTCTTACAAGATGCAAAGGGAATACTGACAACAGGATGGGCCAGTCCTTGTTCTGTGTACCTGTGAACATGAGCATGATTACAGGAAACCCCTGGGGGCCTCACCTATTCACTCTGCAATTCTGCCCACTTTTCATAAGAGCACAACTGCCTGTTCTTTCTGGCTACCCTTCATGCAGAAGGTGAACAGGTGGAAGGAGCAGAGTCGTTATTTCAACGACATGGTTGGATGGGGGTGCTGAAAATGAACAAAGGTGTGAATTACTCCGCAGCTGCTCCCCCTGTTATTTATTATGACTTTAAAATCTGTGAACATATGGTAGTGGCTGGAAGCATGGAGTAGCAGTTGGAGACATGTACATGAAGGAAAAGTCAGCCACTCATTTGCCTCCCACCTTGCTTCCGGGAAAATGCTGGCCCTTTGCACTCCTGAATCTTAAGAAAGTCCAGACAGCTTGTCCCTTTTCTCAACCCATTCCCTCAGCCACCAGTGTAAGAGTTCCTGCCTCTTATACAGACTTCTAGTTGTCGGCTATGGTATTTTTAAGTTCTGTGCCCTTCTATAGTTTTTGTTGGATCTGGTTGATTTTCATTCTTTGTTTTTATATGGCTGATGGAGCACTGGAAATGATGGAAAATGGCATTTGGGATTCATGGTGGTCCTTGGGATTTCAGGTCAGGGGCGGCTTCTCTTTCCAGTTGTAGGCCCTCTGTTGTGGTTAGGCAATGCCCACTCCTGCCCTGTGGTCATCCAGAAAGCCTTCCTGTCCCCGCTTCTCTGGGACCTCATCTCATGGCAACAAATACTCCTGCCTCTCCACGTCAAGGCTGAATTCTCAGCCTCCCTGCCTTCCCCTTTCCATGCTGGGTCTCTCTCTGCCAAGCTGTAAGACTCTGAAGGCCTGTGACTTCATGTGTTGCCTGCCTGGCTCAGCAGTGGCCAAGGGCTGTCTCTGCCATCATCTGCATTCAGCAGTTTTGTCTACCGCCTTTAACCAGGGATGAGGGGCCACCAGTCCTCGGAGACCTCTCTTACTAAATCTTCTCCTTCCTGCCCAAGACATTTGGGAACCAGGAGTGCTAGAGGCCTTGGGGTAAGATTCATGGATCAACTGAGGCTCCCCTGGATAAACTTTCACAAGTCCTCACAGTTTAGGCAGCAGCTCTTTATCTAAATACATCTCTAGGAAGTCCCATGCAGAGGATGCTGGTTTCCTATGCGATGCCCACTCTTGTCTTCTTCATTCTTAGTAACATAGCCCCAGTGGTTTTCTAGTTGGCATGCTTTCAGTCACTGCTTCCTCGCCTGTCTTGCAAAAACTAGAAGTAGAACTCATTGGCAGAGACCTCCAGGAAAGTGTTGTCAACCATTACATCCTGTTGCCTTCTATTGTCTGAGATGTGGAGATGCAAAGATATATTGAGACTGTGAAGAAAAATGAAAAGAATCACAGATCCTTCCGAGCTGTTCAAAGTAGCGTCAGTAATGACCCATGTCTGCATTTTTCATGACAAGGCCAAAACAGATGCAGTTTTATGTTTGTTTTTTACATTTATTTATGTGCACATCTGAATGCACACGTGTAGAGTCAGAGAACAATTTGTAGGAGTTGGTTCTCTTCTTCTATCATGTGGGTCCGGGAGGAACTGAACTCAGGTTGTCGAGCTTGGTGGCAAGTGCTTTACTTGCTGAGCCATCTCACCAGGTCCAGTTATCAGTTTAAGCTGCTCTATCTAGTCAGTTCTCTGTTCCAGAAACAGAAAACCATTCTTTAATGAGGTACCACATCGCAGAGGATAGCAGGGTGGCTACTCACAGGCCTTAGCAACAGAACCAAACTCTTACAAAGCCGCAATCCTCAGAAATTCTTCCAGTCCTCAAGCCAATAAATGAGATCCTTTTTGGTGTTCCCAAATTTAACTTCCCCAGTGACAGTGAAGCCCAAAAGCTGTTGGACTCCTGAAAAGCAGTTTGGGAAGCAAGTTGTCATCTCCCTTTGACATTCTTTACCTGTAAAAGCATAGGTTGTACCAGGTTCCTGCACCTCACGGCCAAGTTCTCCAGCATCAGGCACTTGTTAAGCACAAGTAAAACCAAACTTTCAGATGTTCCCAATTCAGCCTCGAGCATTCTGTGGCGTTCTCTACCTTGGCCATGCACCTAGCAGTGACTCAAAGCTCTTTCATAGGCAAGCATTTCAGGGCGTTTTCAGTCAGTTCATTCTCTGCCGGGGGTTCAAACCAGCGACCCCCCCAGCGCAGTGATGATTGGGGATGAGTAAGCATGGCCGTTCGCCAGCCCATGCCGCCCCCAGTACCAGGGACACTCAGACGCAACGGGGAGTCTAGTCAAGCAGGGACTCATTTATTGCAGGTATTACAGAGCTTATAAAGGCACCTGGAAGTCCCCACTCCCTGCCGCAGGTGCATCTTAAGGATGGTCACACTCTGATCATGCACTCCTCAGCAGTGCGGAAGTATTCTTCAGACTTTCAAAGCAAGCCAGGCCGCGCCCCCAGTAACTTCCTTTCGGACCTATGCAAGGTGGGGCCTTTAGGTCCCCACAATTCTCTTCATATGAGAATTTGGGGATAAATAGCTGCTATTGTATAATACAAGGTCAAGTGTCCACAAGGTTTCTCTCAGGCTGGGGTGAGGGGGACAGTCCTCATAAGAGGGTCCTTTGTAAGATCCTGCTCTTCTCTATAGCCAGACCCTAATCTCAGGTAGCCAGTTTATTCATTTGTTTTAAGACACTGAAAATAGAACCAGGGCCTTGTGCATGCTAGGCGAGTGCTCTATCACTAAGCTACAACCCCACACTCCTGGACAGTTTACCCACACCAGTAGAGTCAGGGAGACAGTGGCACAAGTTGGTGATGCCAACCCATCGTACTTTCTTGCCCCTTCTTCCCACTTGGACAGAGTGAGAAGCTGGTCGGTGCGAGGCAGAGCTCTACAATGAACTCTGCCCCAAAGACTAACCATTCCATTCTGAGGGCCCCTTTCTCCCTGCAGATGCTGCCTGGGCCTGCAGCTCTTGTCCTACTGTTACCCTCTCTGCTTTGCTCCTGGCATGACCACCTGCCCTCCTAAGCAATGTGCTTAGTCCTAGAACATCATCACCAAAAGCGGCTTCAGTGCTTGCCTCAGCTCTGTTTCTAATGTGCACACAGGTAAACTGAAGTCTGTGGCAGATTGGCGACCTGTCTCAGACCATAGTGCTAATTTGTGGCCTGCCTTTGAGACTTGACCCTGGAAGATCATATTTGGCACAGGGAGAGATTAAAGCTAATTCTTTTATAGCATTGACTGTTCACAAGACACCATTTTAATCTTTTCTGTATTACAGATGAAGAATAAAAGGCACAGAGATTTTAAATAATTTGTTCAAAGTAAGTAGTGGTGTTGGAATTTGAGTCCAGGCAGTCCAGCTTTGTTCTGGACTGAGGCACTGATTTTCTTTTATTAACTATTCACATGAGCAATCACTAAGAACATCTTGGTCAGAGGAATTCTGGCTTAGGTATGACTTACCTCTGGAGGAGCAGATGCCAAAATATGATAGCAACAGGTGCTAAACCAACCAAACCAAACCAAACCAAACCAAACCAAAAAAAAAAAAAAAAACCCTCTATGGTCAAGTAAATTTACAATGTTGTGTTTCTCACTAAGTTAAATAGGTTTTTTCCTACAGAACTGAGAACCTTTAATATGCTGACAGACATTTTGAATTCTCTGCAAGTCAAAAAGAATTTCCCAATCTTTTGGGATCATAGAATTCTTTTTGATGCCATGATGTCACCACAAGTCATATAGCTTCTGGAAAGCTCAACTGAGTGCTAAGAAGCAAACTACAAAAATAGCTTTAAACTCAAGGTTCAAGGATTCCCCACTGTTCTCTGGACTACTCTTTAAGAACTACTGTCCTAAAAATAGTATTTAAGAAATATGATTTGAATCATATAATCACAAAGCTAAATATCATCTTCATATGACAAAGGAGAGGAGGAAATGAAAGATATACATGAGTGTTTTAAGATCAGTCTCTTGTTAGATTAATTCCTTATTTTCTTTTTTCCTTTTTTCTCTCCTGTTTATTTTTAAAACCCTTTGTTACTCCATAGGGGATTTAATGTAATGTAGTCTTCCAGTAAGACCACACTCCTGTTGGTAGAGACATATTAAAATACAGCTAAATATTATTTGGGGAGGACTCCTGACTTCCCTGTACTCCAGAAATTCTCCCCTAGGGCGGGGCTCACAAAGCATACCCTTCTCTGAGCATTAGTTACAGGTGCTTCATGGTCTCTGGGGGAGGAGGAGAGATTTCCTTCAGTGGTATAATCTTCACAGTGGGGAGCCCACATTCCTGTAAATAATCCCTACTTAGGACTCTGCAAGGAGCCCTAATGAAACTTATTGAGTCATCAAAAAAAGAAAGAAAAGGAGAGAAAGGAAAAAGAAAAATAGAAAAGGGACAAGTGGAAGGGCTTCAGTGGGAGTGGGAAGGAAATAGGTTGGAGTACTTGGAGATGAATATGTTAAGATAGAAGCCATTATGAAACCCACTATTATGTATAATCAACGTGTACTATGTAATATACATTATATTGGTAAATTGTCTGTGTTGTTTCAACTCACTGAGAAGTTGCAACAACTGAGAGGTCCCCCCCCCCACAGCATACCCAAGCATGTTTGTCTAAGTGTCCTCTAAGGCCCTTGTCTAGGAACAGGCTTCCTAACTCTGTGACAAGGAGGAGAGAAGAGCAAAACAATGTAAGTACAAACATCATGTCCTTGAAACCAGCTAGAAGGTAAACCATTTCCAACAGATATTACTAGTCCTTATCCCCTGACATAAAAGTGCTTGCAATGGGTATGAGAAGCAGGAAACTCATCCACAGAGAGAAAGCTCAGCTGGGAATTCCACTGGGTGCCTCAATTTCCCCAGTTGGTCTCCACTGGATGCTGTGAGTACCTAATTTGGTGATGTTATTTCTATCTCTCTGTCTGTTGCTGTTTGTTCTTTTATTTGGAAGCCTCACCTGAGTGGACATGCTGCTAATTCTGGGACTATTTCTATCAGCAACTCCAGTTGACTACCTCAATGGGCTTCCTGAGTCCATATCTGCTGGATGTTTTGAGCACTCAATTTGGTGATGTTTTGTTATCAATCAATAAATCAATCATCTATCTATCCACGTTCTGTTTATTCTTTTGCTTTGGCTTTCTATATACTTAATAAATTCATTCATAGTATGGCTATCAAAGATCATTCTCTGGACTGTGTAGAACATAATAAAAACAATTCTATTAGCATCCTAGAGGTCAACTGAACATTTCTTTCATCAGCATATTGCTTATTTGGGTAAGGGAGTGTCTTTCTGGAAAGAGGCCTAAGTGGAGAGGCAACTGCAAGATGGAGAGAGTGTGGACACCTTCAGCTACTCCTACCTCAGCAATGAATGAGCTCCTCTGCCCACCCAGGCAGGTGCTCCTGAGGTCCAGACATTCAGGATGGAGAATTGCGTCATGAGGTACTGGAAAGCAAGGTGCCCTGATAAGAAGTAGTTGTATGTCCCCTTTTAGAGAGGAGCCCAGTGAAATATTTTGTTTATATAATACTCTTGTTTAGGGCCTGCCATTTGATCCATGTCTTTGCATGTTTATACTAGACCAGATAATCTTTATTTTTAAAATTTAATTTGTTTTTATTTTATGTGCATGAGTGTTTTCCTGCTTGTATGTACATGTACCATGTGTATGCATTGACCAACAAGGCCAGAAGAGGGTGTTGGGTCCCCTGGAACTGGAGTTAGGATGATTGTTAGCCACCATGTGGGTGCTGAGAATGGAGCCCTGGTCCTCTGCAAGAATAGCCAGTGCTCTTAACTGCTGAGCCAACTCTCCAGCTGTAGACTGGATAATCTTGAACTTGAACTCAAACCTTAGGTTACAACAAATGGCAGTATTCATAATTCTGCACTGGTATTTAATACCTGGTGTGTGTGTGTGTGGAATGACATATACTTCAGGCATGTGCTACAGGATGCTGGCCAGGAACATAGCTCCTTACCTTTCACTTACAGGGCATATAAAGGCACAAGGACCCTCCTGCCAATACAGTCTAGGTCAGAGGCAGATTACAGACTGGAGGGGCTCACAGGTCCTTTCTCCTCTGAGAATGCAACCTATGCATCCTTGTCTTTACATTTTCTCATGGTTTAGGAGCTCTGGCTGCCTGGAACTGGATCTGAGAGTGTGTGGCCACCAGACAATGCTAACCCCGAGTCTCCTGCTTTCTTATACTTGCCTTTGTTAAGCACCACTCAGCTCCCACCACGTGAAGAGTCGTGGTTGTTTGCCTGGAATGGTCCTCTAAGGTTTTTGTGCCCTTTGTCAAGGTTAACTCATCCAAATATTTTGTTTTACAAATAGCAAAGCAAGTAGTAGGGGTTTCCTAGATATATTATCAACACATCTGATTTTAGAAAATGAAGATAGGAAACATGGAGAAAGAATCATCCATAGCCCTATTTCCAGGGGTAGCCATGGCCAATTTTGGATGTAAATCATTCCTGACTTTCCTTGCTCTTTCTTGCTTGATATGCAGTTACATGAAATTCCTGTGTGGTCCAAGTACTGCCCACCCCCAGGCAAGAATTGGAGCAATGACTTACTTTGGAAAAGCACCAGTTTGGGGACTTAGAGTCTTGGGGTTGGAGGAGATCGTGGAGCCAGGCCCTCTGCCATCTCTAGGAATGGGTCTGACCTGGAAGACACGGACTTGCTCTACAATTCTGGGCAGAATTCAGGTAGCTCCCACAAAGCCCAGACTTTGGAGACGGTCACTATCTGTGATATACTGTATAGCTGCTGTGTCTTGTCTTGACACACCCTGTCATAGAGAGGGCCAGATATCTACCACGACAGTCCCTCCCCCTTGTGTGTGCCATTGATGCTGATTTGATATTCTTTTTAGATCTCCTTGTTCTAAGCCTATATTTAGTCTTTCAGCATACGAACATGAATAGTAGTTAAATATGAATGCAGACGTCATACTTAGGCAGCCATGTAAAACGTGTGGGAAATGTAAGGCGCCCTTGCAGGCTCTGATGAGTCAGTCACCTTCGAATTCTTAGCATCTTGCCATCACCCTTCATTCTGCAAATGGCACAGGGGAAGCAGCCAGGGAGAGGTGAGCTGCCTTGAGGTCGAGCCTGGTGGGCTACGGGGTGCCCTTCTCTACTAACTGAGCTTCTCCCCAGGCAACCCTGCTGCCTTTCTGTTTATTTTGCAATTGGTACTGGAAGGACAGTTATAATGATATTTTTGCTGGAGGGCTAAACATTCAAATTTCAGAAGTTGTCCCTTTCTTCAAAGGTTCTATAAGGTAAGTTTGAAGGCAGCAGCTTTCAGCACTCAACAGTACTCTTGGTAACACTTGGTGATTTTGTTATCCACAAACACCATCCTCCTGGTACTCAGCCTCCTACTTCCCTCGACTTGTTTTTCTCCAGTCACCGTGTCCGTTGGTTGCTGTGTCATGTCCATGGAATGCCCTTGACTTTGGCATTACCAGTCATGTTCCTTCCACAATCTCAATTTCAAAACCCCAACTCTCCTATCACATCTACCCCCTTCCAGCTCAATCTGTAAAGATTCTTCATTGGGACCTACAACTGATGAATCTTCCATATTTTCACTGTCCCTAACCATAGCTATGGGTTCACATGGCCTCTGTCTCTCTGGTCCCTCACTATCATCCTACCCATCAATATATAATCAGTTCCCTTTGGCCCCTGCCTCCCTTCATTGCATCTCCCTGGTAAAACCAGAACTGAATCCCACTCTACCTGCTGTGCCTGCTCCTGTCCCTCATGTAGCTGCTGATCTTCCTTTACTCCAGCTTCACTAAGGGCTGGTTCTCTGCTGCTTGTCTGACTTGCCTATTCTTCCCTCCTTATGCCACTTATTCTGCTATTTCTGATATTTCCACATTTTCTCCTTTGAGCCCTCCATACTCCCTCCCTGGTCCTTCCTAAATCACTGAGCTGGTAGAACAGTGGGCTGACAGGTTCTCAGTGTTTCTATCACTTCCTCCACCCCCACCCATCCACCCTGCCTTCTATCCTAAAAAAATGGGCTGCATTTTTAAAGTAATAGGATACCAAAATATGACTTGAATACTGACTGGTAGCGCTGCTTCACCTGAGAGATGAATGCATGTTCTCCAGCTCACTAAAAAAATGGGCTGCATTTTTAAAGTAATAGGATACCAAAATATGACTTGAATACTGACTGGTAGCGCTGCTTCACCTGAGAGATGAATGCATGTTCTCCAGCTCACTCTGGAGCTACTGAATCAGAATCTCTGGGTCAGGGCCTGAGGATTAATCTGAACTATCTCTCCAAGGAATTCTTAAGGCAGTGTGCACAGCTTCCTACACTATGGGGCAGGAGCCTCTATAGGGTTGTATAACTGAATGTGGGGATCATGAAAAATTTGACAACAGTGAAAGTTTCCTAAACACCAGCAACCAAAAATTCATTCAAAATCAAGCAGGTACTGAATCTGAGGGGTTTCTTGCAGCATCTGCCTATGTTGTACCATGCGACTTCTCTGAAGCCTTGGTTCTGGACACACATCCTGAGCACTCTGCCCTGTGCTTGCCAACGCACTGCGTGATGCCAGTGGATGCTGTCTGAACCCAGAGGCTCAGATTCAAGACTATTGCATGTTCTTATTGCACATAACTGTTTTCTGCTCTTACAGAAACATAATGGCTTAATCATAGTAAACAAAGGCTTTTAATGTATTCCCAACGTCATCCCTCAGCATGCATCAAATTAGTATATCTTTGGATTATATTATATTAGATGTTTTTTTAATTGCTATTTGAGTTGCTGACTTCAGTTTCATAAGAAACTGTTAAATGCATTTTGACTTGAGATTAGAACCAAATTTCAAACAATTTCTGAAATGACCCTCATCACAGCTTTTCCGTCTTGTACTACATATTTGCATAAAGTGGTGTTCTCAGCCTTGGTGTTTATAAAATAAAAATATCAAACAACTCTTAGCTGGGAGTGGTAGCCTTTAATCCCAGCAGTTCAGAGGCAGAGGCAGGCAGATCTCTGCGAGTCTGAGATCAGCCAGGGCTACAAAGTGAGATGGTGTCTCAAAAAAAAAAATAAAATAAAATAAAAATAAAAATAAATCAATCAACTCTGAAAAATATTTAAGATGCTCTGTGTCCTTCACTATCATATAGTTAGCCAAATTTAATTCTTTATGCAATAGTAAGCAAGCACATCCATCTAGTTATTATGCACATTTTAAAATCTGTAATAAATTGTAAAATTATATATATATACATATATCAAAGAAGTGGGTTTTTGTTTGTTTTGTTGTTGCTGGTCTTTGAGGCAGGGTCTCCCTGTGGCCTGGAACTCACCACTCCCAGCTCAAAGAAGTGTTTTAAAATAAATTTTGTTATGATTTACCATCACTAAATGTTTGATTTGTATACCTTTTTTATAGACCTATATATCTAGTGCAGATAAAAATTTCTCAGAGGGCTAGAGATGGCTCAGCAGTTAAGAGCACTGACTGCTCTTGCAGAGGACCTGGGTTCGATTCCCAGCACCCACATGGTGGCTACGAACTGTCCTTAACTCCACTTCCAGGAGAATCTGAAGCCCTCTTCTGTCCTCTGGGGCATTGTATAACACAGGTGCACTCATACATGCAGGCAATACACTCATACACATAAAATAAAAATAATAAAATATTTTTAAATTTTTCTCAGATAAGCCAGGCATGGTGGCCCACACCTTTAATCCCAGCACTCGGGAGGCAGAGGCAGGCAGATCTCTGTGAGTTCGAGGCCAACCTGGTCTCCATAGTGGATCCAGGCCAGCTAGGGCTACAGGGAGACCTGTCTGAAAAAGAACCCCCCCGCAAATTCTCAGATAAAAGGAGTCACATGTGGAAAAAGTTTAAGCCACTCCAATGGAGTATGAAAAGCTGCCTGTTGCCCTAACCTCCCATCCAAGTTCTAGCCAGGCCCTATCCTGCTTAGCTTCTGAGAACAGGCAGGTTCAGGGTGGGTGGTACGGCCTTCTTAGAAATGTTCTTCACATGTTCTCTAGGCCCCTTCCCTCTTAGTTCCTTAACTTACTCTGACATCCTTTGCTGTCCAGGGCTTAGTCCTTGCAGGATTTCTCCACTGCCATTTGTTCCTCTGTCAATACCAACCTCGCAGGTGCCTTTAAACCTCTTCCTTATAGTGATGTTCCCGAGTCTACAACTTTTAGCCTGGACCCAAGGCTTGCTCTTCCCACTGCCTACTGGACATATCCACCTGGGGTTTAAGACACCTCAGATTTAACCTATTCAGAACCATGTTCCTGGTGCCTTTAGACCTGCCACACCCATGATCGTCCTCTCCTCAGTAAATACAACTCCATTTAATTTCTTAAACCAGAAACTACTGACTCTCAATTTCCCACACCCATGAACAAATCCTACAGGCTTTTGCTTCTAAAATGTCCAAATTTGCAACCACTATCATCTCCTGCTTGGAGTAGTATACTTTGTTTCTGAGATTTCCGCTCATATGCCTACCTTCCATGCTCTGTTCTCAGTAGAACAGCAAGGATGACCCTTTTACCCATAGTCGTATTATCTACCTGATACACATTTTCCCCAGATCACTCAGAATTAAATCCAAAGCCTTTAAAGGCTCCCCTTACCTGTCCTGATACCTTTCCCAACTCTTCTGGCTTCAGTCTATCCCTGGTGGTACACTTTGTTTTGCTTCCCTGGTGATACACTTTGTTTTGCTTTTGGAAGCCAGGTCTGGTCAGGAATATACCACCCAGGTATTTGTTCACAGTGGGGCTTCACTGGTATAAACTCTGCCCACCCATGACTACACAGATATCTCTTAGCACCTGTCACGACTTAGCTATCTACCTATTTATTTATTGTCTAGTTGTCTATTCACACTAGAATATAAGAAGGGCAGGAACTTTGGCTGGTTTCTTCTATGTCCCCAGAACACAGCATTCTCTAGCTCATCCTTGTAAAGTGGGGGTGGTATGACTCCCTATTTTAGGTGCTCAATGAACATTTGTAGACAAAAGGAAAGAATGACTGAATTGGTCAGCTACAGCCTCATTGGATGAAGAAGATAGTTTACCAGCTGAAATTTGCCTGTGTGGTTCATTTCTGGAGAATCTGGAGGCTTTTCTTACCACCCCCAACCCAGTGAATTGTATCTCAACAATCTTGTCTTCAAAGCCTGTGCACAGTCTATTTGGGACCAGCCTAGGTGACTTGTCCCCCTCAAGAACTGGCCTTGCCAATGTTTGGTGATGTTAAACTTGAGTCTGCAGCAAAGATTCTTGTTCATGTGGCCTTGGAGCTCTGTTTTGTGTCACAGGAAGGCCAATGCCTCTGCTCGGGTTTTACCAGAGCTGAAAAGACAGTATCAGGTTCCATTTTGTCAAAGCACAGAAGAGAAATCATGAAACTGCAACGAGCGATGGCAAGCGTCAGTCCTAGTGTCCTCCTGGAGGGATGAGCAAGACTAGTAGGCTGTCCAGGACGCACTGCTTCTTGCTGCCCCTGCTTTCTGACACCAGCTCTGGGGAAGGTTGCTAGAACTAGAAAGTGCACAGGCTTACTTGATGAAAAGCCTGTTTATTCCTAGTACACTGGACACTTTGTCCAGGAAGTGTTCATCCATTTGGAAATATTGCCCTTGTCATGGTGCCAAAGTCAGTGCCTGCCGAAGTTATCAGCAGTGTGTGTGCCAGCTCCAGCAGGGCATTTTATTAGGTGTATCACTTCCCTGGGAACTGACTAAAAACACGGGATAGCTAATTTGTATTTAATGCTCTCCCTGAAGGTGTTCATAATATTCCATTTTCACTGGGACTTTAAGAGAAAAATAAAGAAATGAATAAATAGGTTGGGATACAATGAAGTGCTTTAAAGGGAGTTTCAAGTGTTACCAACTTCACTTTGCAGTCCTCCACAGTCACTCAATTATTATAATATACTTGTCTTTGCATAGCATCGGATGATTCTCAAAAATGTCCATATTCATTCTCTCCATTGAGGCTCAACTCATCCTCCTAAGGCAATCTTGAATGGCCCTCTATTTTAGGTGAGAAAACAGATTCAGGAAACTGAATCGGCTTGTATCAAACAATGTCCCAGAATTAAACATGGTAAAATACACATCAGCTCCTGGTCTCTTCAAGTTCAAGTTCAATGTGCCTATCGCATCATGGTGAGCCTGGCAAGTAGAGGTGGGTGTGTGGAAAGGAAAAATCTCACAGTTGTGAATGTGTGTGAAGAGCAACCTTATTAGCTGTGCCCTCCATGTCAACAGATATGAGTGACAAACATAGTTTCTCTCTCTGACAACCTTGTGGAGACCCCACATGCTGAGTGGACAGTGATAATACACCTTGGTGTGGCAGGGCCAGGGAAGGTGAGCATCCCATGTAACAGTCCATGGCTCTTGGGGGAGGATGCCATCTCCACCCTGGACTGCAATAAAGCAGAGTTCTAATGCCAGCTCTAGTACATTGGCCCATTGTTGACACTAGCAAGCAAAGTCTGCAGTCTATGGGAGTGGTCTGGTCTTATCTATTTCTTCCCTTGGTACCAAGTTTCATGATGCTGTGTCAGTGTGGGCTGGTCAAGTTTGGGAGTGCCACAAAGCTGAAGAGTGTAACTAATAATGATGAACAGTAGACAAGTTTTCTGGAAGATCTTGAGACTGTCTGGGGCATTTAGATGAAACTTCTAAGGTGAGTGATTTAACAATAATTGTACGAGGAACAACATTGTTCTTGACGATCCACACTATTCTTAGAAAGGCTCTGGGTAAACTAACTTCATATATTTCAGTTGGAGAAGTTTTAGGAGTTTTAGTTTACTGGAGGCCCAATGTGATGGAGTGGGCAGAAAAAGGTATCACACTCCCAGGCTCTTCTGACACATAGATAGGGAGGGCCTAGAGTCAAGACTCTCTGGGGCTCTTGTGGTATAGTTCAGGTGAGCACTGTATTCTGTGAGAATGAGCGATAAGCTCGTTGATAACCAGTGGGTACTTGGAAACAAGGTCTATGTCAGGAGTGATACGGCTGTGATGGTGACTGCGTGGTGTGTGGCATGCCGGTGGTTTGTACAGAACTGAATGGTCAGTGGATGATGAACCCAGCAGCGAACGGAGAGGCCGGCTGCTGGGGACAGCTAGGCTAGTGAGTAGAAGCCAGAGGGGAGGAAGGGCTTAGCTGTTTTTAAATAAAAAAATAAATAAAATGGAACCAGAAAGCCTTTCAGTGTTGCTCCTTCTCACCAGATGCTCTGGGACAGCCTGGCCTGCTGTAGGGGCTGATGGGAACGTGCTTAATAGATTGCAACTGAGGGAGATCTGCTGTCTGACACCTGAAATCCAAGAGGAGCTGGGAGACTGATGAACTTGGGTTTATTTGGTTCCCGTTCTCCCTTCCCCTCCCCTCCCCTCCCGTGAGTAGGTGCCCAGGTCCTCTTTCCTCCCTTGATAACTGGGATTTCTCAAGAACATGATCATGTGAGAATTCAACTCTCCAGTGTTAAAAACACTCATGAATATCAGTTTTAAGATCAAAGTGACTGACTGACTGACATGAGCAGGGCTATAATCTTGGATTGTGAAGTGTTAGATATGATGTTCTGTCATCCTTCTAGAAATAGGCCTGAGCAGACCAGTGAGTTCCATCAGTAATTAATCTTGCAGGGCTTCCAAAGGCTTCTTTTGAGATGATATGGTTGATTTTTAAAAAATCGTTTGTAGCAAGGACTAATGCTTTGTTTATTTTTTGTCTTTTGGAGACAGGGTCTAATGCTGTAGTCTTACAGATTAAATGTTTGTGTTCCTTGAACTCCTATACTGAAATCCTAACCCCTGGAATGATAGTGTTAGGGGTCGGTTTCTGGGGAGAACAGGTTGTGAAGGTGGAGTTCTCTGTATTAGCGCCCTTTAAAAAGAGACCCTAGAGAGCTGTCTTGCCCCTTTTAAGAGCAATGAGCCCTTTCATCTATAGAGCAGGAAGCAGGACCTCATCAGACACGCAATCTGCCCAGACTTTGATCTTGGAGTTCCTAACCTCATGAACCATGGGGAACAAATGCTTTTTGTTTAGACCATCAAGTCTAGGGCATTCTGATATAGATGCCCAAATGATACTTTTATTTCCTTTTTAAAAGACTAACACTCCTTCTGAAATTAGAGGCCGTTTATAATTTTTAGGAATATGATATAGCAACAAAGAATTGCACTTATTTATAACTGACAAAAACCTGAAAAACAAGGACATTAAAAAAAAAACTGGGACTGATTTTTTTTTTTTCGGTGCAAATCAAACAGCATCCTGAAGGTGGGCATCTGGGCTTCCCAATCCCATGAGGGCCTAGGTCCTGTCCATCTTTTTTTATTTTTTTGACAAGGTCTCATTATGTAGCCCCGGCTGGTTTGGAACTTGAGATTGTCCTCCCTCAGCTTCCCAAGGGCTAGTATGACTGGCATGTGCCACTACTCCTGGCTCCTTCCAACTTTTTATCTGTCATGTTCATAGCTTGTAGTTTCTATCCTCAGCTGCCTCACAGTCACCAGGTAACTGCTGAAACTCTAGCCATCAAATCACACTGCAGATTGAAAGGGGAGGAACAGAGAGCAAGATTCATGTTGGCTAGAGTGTCTTCCCATTTTAAGAAGCTTTCCTGTGGTTCCATCCAGTGTTGTCTACTGATCTCACTGGCTAGATTCATATCCATGGTCATCTGTCAAGAGAAGCTGGACTATCCGAATAGTGAGCAAGATTCATGGCTGCCCATGACAAAGTTAGAGCTCTAATAGCATGGAAGAAGTAGAGAGGGGGTGCTTGGAGCTGTAGAGAGGGAGTGTCTTGCAGCTATCTGTGTAAAGAAAAACTGATGTAAGAAATGTTTTCTTAGCCCAGCCCCCAAAAAACACATCTACAATGGAGCCTCTATACCTAAGGCTTGGGGAACATAGCAGAACAGGAGGCAGAAAGAATGTGAATGCATCTCTCAACTCTCACCAGCGAAGCTTCCTCATGTAACAGATGGTGATTAACCAGAAAACCACAAGTGGGCAGAGTGCAGAGAATAAGACTGCAGAGTGTGTGTCCTTGGGTAGGACACCTATATCAAAAATCTGCGTCCAAAACTTAGGAACCATTGTGGAAGAGGTGGGACAAACACTGTAAGAGCCAGGGGTGATGGGGTGATGGAAGTCCACAAGGAAACAGAGTTTTCCAGACAGCTGGGAAGTTACTCATATGAATTTATAGCAATGGTGACAGCATGCACAAGACCCATGCCAGCTCAAACTAGACAAAAATCCAGCATATAAGGGAGAAATGGTGAACAGCTTTAGCTGAGAAAGTATTGGCAATAGATAACTGCTGAGTGGGTTTTCTTTAAGGGAGTGACACTAGATAGACTGACCTACTTATAGATGGACTCACACCAAGGGACATTTGGGGAAACAAACTTGGCGTGATAGGCCTCAACATATATGACAGAATACATGAAAACCAGTGGGAGGAAGCTATGGGGTGTGCATATAGGGAAGGGGCCCTAAATATGATCAAGATGTTCGCCAAAAAATAAAAAAATAATAAATAAATAGGGGACTGGAGAGGTGGCTCAGTGGTTAAGAACACTGGTTGTTCTTGCAGAAGACCAGGGTTCGAATCCCAGCACCCCAGCTAACAACAGTCCATAACTCCAGTTCCAGGGGATCTGACAGCCTTTTCTGACCTCTGAGGGCATTGTATGACATGGGTGCACTTACCTACATGCAAGCAATACACGCATACACATAAAATAAAAATAATTTTTTTTTAAAGTTTAAAAAATAAATAAAAAATGTTCTCTTCGTTTAACATTTTACAATAAAAATCTATTAGAATTTTCTTATAAACTTCTCATTAATAAACCATACTGGAGGCTAGAGAGATGGTTCAGGACTCAAGAGCACTGGATGCTCTAGCAGAAGACTTAGGTGTTGTTCCCAGGACCCACATGGCAGCTAACAACTGTTCATTTACTCCAGTTCCAATGCCCTCTTCTGACTTCCATGGACATCACATAACACAGGTAACAATGACATACCTATAGGCAAAACACTCACATGCATAAAAAGTTAATTAATTAGCCGGGCATGGTGGCGCACACCTTTAATCCCAGCATTTAGGAGTCAGAGGCAGGCAGATCTTTGTGAGTTCAAGGGCAGCCTAGTCTATATAGCAAGTTCCAGATCAACTGGGGCTACAGGGTGACCTGTCTCAAAAAGACCAAGAAAAAAAAGTTAATTAATTTAAAAAATCATGTCAGGGCTGCTGGCAAGATTGCTCAGTGGGTAAAAGTGGTTTCTGTGCAAGCCAATGAGTTCAGTCCTCAGAACCCACATGGTGTAAGGAGAGAGCTGACGCCCACACTCATACCCACACATATCCCCATGCCCCCAAATAAAAATAAATAAATAGCCGGACATGGTGGTGCACGCCTTTACCCCAGCACTCAGGAGGCAGAGGCAGGCGGATCTCTGTGAGATCGAGGCCAGCCTGGTCTCCATAGCGAATACAGGCCGGCTGGCACTACAGGGAGACCTTGTCTCAAAAAGACCAAAAATAAATAAATAAATAAATAAATAAATAATAAAATTTAAAAATAAATAAATATTGTTTTTAAGTAAAAAGACAAGAACGGCAACTGTACAACACAGCAACATCTATGGTTGGGTTTCCCCAAGCAGACCTACATCTACTTCAAATTAAATTAAAGCTTCATATTTAATTTTTTCTTTTTGCTAAAGATGGAACCAGGGACCTTGGGAAAGCTAGCTACCCTGCTTAAGAGCTGCACCCCAGCCCACATGGCATACTTAGGCATCCTACTCAAACCAATTGTTTCTAATCTGCTGAGTCTGTGTTTTAAATGTTAATGCAAAAACACAACTCTCTCAAAGGGGATAAGAGATTGTTTATTCTGGAGCCAAATATGAGTGACCATGGCCTGGGAACACAGATTCAGGTTTTTCCCAAATACTGTGTTCTAATGCAGCTCCATGAAGTTTTATGGTAACCGAACAAAGAATCATAAATCAAGACACGTTTTAATAATGGAAACATCAGATAGGCGGGTTCCGGGAAAGCAGGAAAATCTCAGCCATGGGCCTCAGATGTTACCTGACTGAATTTTTAGCCTTGGTAGAAGCGAGGTATTCCATATATTCCAAAGCGTTTACCTAATAGTCACAAAGATGTCAGGTCACACACAGAGGAGGGTAGTAAATGGCTATTAATGGGCCTAAGACTGGCTCAAAATCATTTGACTCTGAAGTTACAGTGTTCCAAACTCTCCACAATCACTGGAGTTCTAACAGCCTATGGTCAAGCAGGTATGTCTTCTTTCCAAGAAATTTCATTCACAAAAACCACAGCTGGCTTAAAAAAGAAATAATAATCCTCATCCTTCATATCTAACCAGCCATGCCTTTTATCTGCCTACTATCAGGATCATCCCTTAATTCTATCTGCCCTTTTGAACTCCAACCATCAATACAATTGAACATCACCAAGACAGGCTCAGTGCTAGGCTCTGTATATGCAAAGGTCACCAGGGCATTTGGTCTTACTGCTTCCAGCCTGAGCTTTGCACCTGTGCCAGGAGGAACAGCTGGTTTTGCCGTTTGCAGTTCCATACATCTCTCCTTCTCATCCTCCACTCTTTGTTTAAATATTACTGTCTTCCTGAATACTGTCAAAACCAGTGCTTTTCAGTCCTCTGTCCCCCAAACCTATTGTAATTCTGCAGACTTAGCTCCTTCTGGTGCTGTGGGAGGAGGGAGGATTCTAGGAAGGTTCCTGTCCAGCTACTTGCTGCTACTTTGACCCTAGACAAGAATCCCTGAACCCCAGTGTTATGTGGGCACTAGAGCAAGAAAACTTGTGTGGGTTTGTTGTAGAAAACAGAAAGGAAATTTGAACGTGCCTCCAGTTGGGACTGGAGAGATGGCTCAGTAGTTAAGAGCACTGACTGCTCTTGCAGAGGACCCAGGTTCGATTCCCAGCACCCACATGGCAGCTAACAACTGTCTGTAACTCCAGTTCCAGGACATCCAACGCCATCTTCTGACTTACTCTGGCATTGCATGACATGGGTGCACTTATATATATAACACATGCAGGCAATACACTCATACACACAAAAATAAAAATAATAAAATATTTTTTCAAAAAAGAAAAAGTGCCTTTGGTTTAAGAAGTGTCCTTGACCACCTCTGATCAATTCTGAGAGGTTTCAATGACTCTCTAGAAGATTAGGCCAAAGGGCTTAAGGGAAACTTCTGGGCTTTTGTTACCTTCAGTGGAAACCCTTGTGAAGTGTAACATACAAACAATACTCAGGGCAGGACAAGAGCTTTACAATGATCTGTCTGGGGCCCCGCAGGCAATTCAGCATGTCTTTCTTTAGAGCTCAACCTGCCAACCACTTTCAATGGATTTTCTTTAACCTTCACAGTCTTTCAAAATCTTCAAAACAAATGAGCAAAAAATAACAAAAAAGATTTCTTTGGAACCACCCCCCCAGCCTTAACCAAAAGCCATAGTCTCTAGCCTGCCATTTGCTTTCTATTATAAAACTTTATTTAGAGAGGTTGCCTGGAAAGAAGGTAAGTGGGCATTACTAACCCTATTTACAGTGGAGTAAACCGTGACTCAGAATGGTGGAGTAACTCTTCCAGAACCACAGCTGTGAAAGCACGATCCTGGGCTCTCCTCCCGTTGTGGATGCAATCAGAGCAAAGGAAATGGAGACAATCGAGGGTGGTGGTGGTGGTGGTGGTGGTGGTGGTAACCAGCTCATCCCTCTGTCCCCGGCTCCCAGCTCTTGCCAGGATAGCAGAGTGGCAGGAGCAAGAGCACATGTGGACAAGAACATGCTGGGATCTGAAGAGGCTGTGCCAATGTGTCCAGTAAACAGGGTGTAGAGCGCAGGGCAGAGTGAAGGGGAAAGGCCATTATCCTGGAAGTGGGATCGTGGAAGCCTTGTGGAGGAAGATGGTGGTCTTCCACGTACCTTTAATATGTGTGAATTTTGACACTGGATTTGGCCAAGGCAGTGGACATTTGCCCTTTCTGTGGTCTAGCATCTATTAACTGGTAACCACATTCTACCTTCCTACTTGAGAATTACCACCAATCCCATTCTCAGATCACAGATCGCTAAAGAAGCCAAATCCACTCCTGGCTCAGGAATCAGGATCCTGAGCTCCACCGAAGCTAAACAATCCAGCAAGTGATGTTCAGCAGTGTAGTTGGCTTAGGGATGGGCAACAATCCCATCAAAGCCAGTAGGATTGCCTTTAGGTATTCTAGATCAAAAATGCTCATTTTCTGCTGGCTATGGACCTAAAAGAGTATAACCCGTGAGAGAACTTCAGTCATCAGTGAATGGAGCGAAGAGATGACTTGAACTTGATAAACTTCATCTGAAATCTTACATTTGGGCTGGGGAGGTGGTTCAAACAGTACATACCTCCTCTCTAAGCATGAGGTGCTGATCTCTAGAACCCAAGTTAAAAGTTGTGCACAGTAGTGCATATTTATAACTCTAGTGCTGGGGAAGGGGAGAGAAGAGGCAGGTAGATCCCTGAAACTCAGTGCTTGGTCAGCTTAGCTGAACTGATGAACCTCAGGTTCAGTGAGAGACTGTCTCAAAAAATAAAGGTGGCAAGTGATCAAGAAGACATGCACATGCATGTACATGCACACCTGCATACACCTATGCTAACATGTTCATACACCACACACCCACCCACAAAAGAAGAAAATAAATTTTATATACAGTGATCTTCCTCCCTAATAGTTACAAGAGCTAATAATCTTTATTTAAATAAATTTGGGTCATGTCTTAGCCCAACTGCAGACAATGGGTCTTGTTTTATACAGCAAGGTTTTTGTTTATTTGCTTGTTTGTTTTAGACAGTGTGTCTTGCTATGTCACTAAGGCTGGCCTCAAACTTTCAGCAATCCTTTAGCTTCTGCCTCCTGCGTGCTGAGATTACGGGTGTGTAGCACCATGACCAGCTATTCAGAATGTAAGAGTTTTAAATTTCATACACCTGTAATTCCAGCACTCAAGAGGCAGAGACAGAAGGCTTGCTGAAAGTTTGAGGCTAGCCAGGACTACACTGTTTCAAATATATGTATTTATAAACATATATGTATATGTGTATATATATATATAATTACATACACATCCTTTAAAGACATTCTTATGTAGAATGATGACAGGAAAGTTTGCAGAGGGGCTTTTGCCTCTGAATGCAATGGGTAACCAGTTCCAGACAGCTCTCAAGAACAGCTACTAAGGGACTGGGGATGTAACTCAGTGGTAGCACTTTCCTAGCTGGTTTCCCTGAGTTTGCTCTCCAGTACTAAAAGAAAAAAAAGAAAGGAAGGAAGGAAGGAAGGAAGGAAGAAAGGAAGGGAAAGACCTCCATAAAACCATAAAAACGCAGCTGTCTGACAGAGATTTCACAGAAAATATTGAAAACATTTGGTTTTCAATAATGCTACTGCAATGCAATGGAAGAAGATGGTCTTTTCAATAAACAATGTATGCAATCAATATAATAAATATATAGCTGAGAAAAAGATGACTGTGACACCAATTTTCACCACATACAAAGGTCAGTTTCAGGTATGTAGACATAAATGTGCAGAGTAGACAATAAACTTCAAAAGATAACATTACAGAATATTTTTACAGTCTCAGTGTAAGCATTCATTTCTTTCTTTCTATATTTCATTCCCAGATATCTTCTCCCCTTCAGTCTTGGCTTCTTGGGTATTTCTCTAATATGTTGGATTGTTGTGTTTTTATGGTTTTATGACTGTCTTTCCTCCCTTCCCCCTTTCTCTCTTTCTTTCTTCCTTTTTTCCCCTGAGACCAGGTCTCCTTGTATCCCCAGCATGCCTGGAATTCACCATGTAGACCAGGGCGGCCTGGATTTCACAGAGATCTGCCTGCCTATACCTCCTGAGTGTTGGGATTAATGGTGCGTACCACCACACCCCTCCCCTGCACTCATTTTTTTAAACAGATCACCCAAAGACAGTCTCAATACTATTCAAAAGTCTAAAGTCCAAAGTCTCTTCTGAGACTGAAAGTAATCTCTTAACTGTAAACCCTTGTAAATCAAAAGACAAATTATGTACTTCCAATATACAATAGAACTGAATACATATTCCTATTTCTAAAGAGAGGAATGGGGGCATATGGAGGAAATACCAAACCAAAACGAGACCAAGCACCAGTAGGTCTTGTTTCAATTCAGCACCATGTCCGAATTCTGGAACTTTACTTCCAAAGGGCTTAGATGGCTCAGCCCCTCCAGCTTTGCTGTGTGCAACATACGTTTCTCTCTTGGACTGGTATCACTCCCTGTATGCAGCTCTCTTTGGATGTTTCATGTCTCTGGCATCTTGAATGTCTTGGAGTATCTACTGCCAACGAGGATTCGCCTTCACAGCTTCATGCAATGGCTTTTCAGGACCTCTTGGCCTGTCAGGGCCTCTTTACGCAGGGATGCTCTTGCTATACACTGCCTGGCATCAGCATCTCTGAAACTGCAGAGGGAAAATGGATGACCCCTTTACTCTTGCATTTTCCATGCCTCTAAAGCCAGCACCATGTGCACCACACTGCCAAGTCTGGCTGCTGGCCTGGGGTGGACTCTGGCTGGCTTCATCCACATTAGCATCTTTTCTATGCTACGGTTTTCTAGGAGCAGAAAACCCCTCCTTCATTTTCTTTTCAGAAGTTGGAGGTTTAACTGGGTGTGATGTTGCCCTGAAGGTACTCTTTCCATTGTTTAAGCACAAATCTGGAAACCTCTCCCAAAAGGCTTTAATCTCCTCGTCAAGGAGAGCCTGTCCTTCTCACAGGCCTGGGCTCCAACATTAAGCTTCCTAGTGCTTTTTCTCTCCAAATTGCACATTCTGCATTTCTTTCTGCCATACATGCTCTTTTTCACCATAGAGCTGTGTAATATTTACCATTAATAGTCACACCACCATTTCTGTGTTAGGCTATCTTAGCATTTCCTCCACCAAAGAAACTAGTCCATTACTTCTGAACTTAGCCCCAGGCAAGCTTTTAGGCTGTAAGTAGACTTCAGCTAGACTCTATCAAAATAATCCCAGTTGCTGCTTGAGTTCCTGCTCCCCTCTGGAACTACTTTGCTCTTGGCATCGCTTTCTCTCAGGCTCCTAATAGAATGGCCTGTTAAGCTCTGCTTACAGCATTTAACCAATTCTCTGGTCCAAACTTCCAAAGTTTTCCACATTCCTCTGAAAAATTGCATGGTCAGGTGCTCCACAGGCAACAGCCGACTCTATGATACCAACTTCTGTATTAGTTACTTTTCTGTTGTGTGATAAAACACCATGACCAAGGCAACTTATAGAAGGAAAAGTTTATTTGAGCTTATAGTTGCAGGGGTAAGGGTCCATAATGGCAGGGGAGGTGTGGCAGAAGGAGGTAGCCAGAGGAGAAAGACAAACTTTCACATCTTCAAGCACACACAGGAAGCAGAGCAAGAATGGAAATCCTGCAAGGCTTAAGAACTCTCAAAGTCCACAGTGACATGCTTCCTCCAGCATGGTCACACCTCATAAAGGTTCCATGACCCTCCCCAAACAGCACCACAAACTGGGGACCAAGAGTCCAAATACTTGGAGCCTATAGGGGACATTCTCATTCAAACCACCACAGTGGGTATTTTGGGGTTTTGTTTTGTTTTGTTTTGCTTTTATACTATGCAGCCCTGGTTGGTGTGGAACTCACAGGGATCTGCCTGATTCTGCCTCCCCAGTGCTGGGATTGAAGGCATGCACCACCACACCTGGCCAATACCAAGGATTAAAGAGTCTCTGAGCATTTCAAGCACTCTGACTCTGGAAGGGGTGATATAAATGAGTAAGCAGCTTAAAAACCTATTTGGCAGTATAGACCAAGTTGAATGCTCCCCGAGATTAACAGTTAAACACCTGGATCTATATCTAATATTAATGATATCCTGTTAATTTATATATTATTTAAGACTTTTACTTTTTGAATTTGTTGCTACATTGTTTACTCTGTATCTGTTTGTAACTGCTAGATTTTCATTGTGGCTTATACCTTTAACATTCTGGAACACCATCTTGCTTTAATGCCTCTTGCCTTAAAATCAGTCTGGTTTGATTTAGGAGATGCCAATTCCTTCCCCGCTACCCTGGTTACTCATTTTACTTTATATTTTTGACAAGCAAGCTACCTTCCTGTCAGCAGCAGAGCCTCTCTACCTTGTGCTGACCCCATCAGCTGCTGAGGTTCCAGTCTCGACCCTTAGGACTCACATCTCATCACCACTGGTAGGGAAGGCACTTTTCTTTCTGTGTCCAACAGTGGGTTAGAATCCAGCAAGATGACTTGGCCCCTTAGAAGACCAAATTGTTGCCAAATTCTTGACATTTCAGAGTGTACAAAGTATTTCAAGGACCAAAGCCAGGTCTGGGTTAGGTGATTGTATTAGTTACTTTTCTGTTGCTGTGATAGAAACACGACCAAAGTAAATTATAGAAAGAAGAATTAATTTGAGCTTACAGTTCCAAGGGGCAAGAGTCCATTGTGGCTGGGAGGGGTGGCCACAGAGGTGGCTGGCAGAGGAAGCGAGGTTCTACATCTTCAAGTGGGCACAACAAGCAAGAGTGACTGGAAATCTAGCAAGGCTTAAGAACTCGCTAAGCCCACCCCCAGTGGTGTGCTTCCTCCAGCATGGCCACACCATCTAAGACCTCCCAAAACAGTACCACCAACTGGGGACAGAATGTCCAAATACTTGGAGCCTATGGGGGACATTTTCATTCAAACCACCACAGTGGTCATTGTGAGAGTTAAAACTAAATCTGCTCTTCCTCCTTTCTTTCTTTCCTTATTTTTCCTTTCTTCCTTTATCTTTCTGTCCTAGTTTGTTTCTCCATTGCTGAGACAAAACACTGACCAATACCAACTTGGGGAGGAAAGGGTTTATTTGGCTGGAACTCAAGACAGGAACCTGGAGGCAGGAGCTGGGGCACAGGCCATGGAGGAACACTGCTTACTGCCTTGCCCCCCTGGTCCGTGCTCAGCCTGCTTTCTTATACAATACAGAGCAAACTGTTCCGGAGTGGCACTGCCCACAGTGGGCTGAACCCTCCCACATCACTCAAAAATCAAGAAAATACCCCACAGACATGGCCACAGGCCAGTCCAATGGAAGCAATTCCCCAATTGAGGCTCCCTCTACCCAAGTGTGTGTCAAGTTGACACTAAAGCTATCCAGCACACATTCTTTCCTTTTTTCATTGAGACAGGGTGTTACTGTTTTGCCCAGGATGGTCTAAAACTCACAGTACTCTAGGCTAGTCTTTAGTCTAAAACTCACAATTAGTCCAGGGTAGTCTTTCTTCAGTTTACTGAGAACTGGGATTATATGTGTGCATCACCACACCTAGCAAACATGCTTTTCTTATTCTTCCCAGCCTTCGATTGCTTTCTGACATGTTCTCCCCATTTCTTTTACCCGTCTAAATCTTTACTGTGCTTAAAGTCCTGTCTGAGTATTCTCTTGGAGGAAAATGTTCCTGATGATGTCACGTCTCTAGAACCTCCCCTTCCATTTGTACTTAATGTACCCCACCCCAGATTATTGTGGATGTAGAAAGTCCAGTTACAAATAGCTGAAGTCATAAGGAATATGACTCACATAGCAAGTCAAAGGTATGGTAGTTTCAGGCTTGGTTAACAAGAGGTTCAGCTGTGTCAAGACCTCACATTTTTCCAAGTTTTCTACTATGCCAACTCAGTATGTTTGCCACTGTTCTAAAGCTTGAAAGGTGGTGGCTTCTTAAATGTACTAAACAGGATCCAATAGCTGATAGGAAAGAAGTTGGGAACCTTTTTAAAATATAGACTATAAAAGTTTTGTTTAGCATTCAATAATGCTGCATATTTATGAGATACAGTATGACAGTTTGATACAGATATATAATGTGTAATGATCAGATCAGGATAATTTACATATCCATCACTTGAGACATTTATCCATTCATTGTTTTGGAAATATTCAAATTCTTTTCTGCTAGTTGTTTTAAAAAAAGATTTATTTATTAATTTTTATTTATTATTTTTGTCTTATGTGTATGAGTGTATTGCCTGCATGTATGTGAATGCACCTGTGTCATGCAATGCCACGGAGGTCAGAAGAGGGCTTCGGATTTCCCTGGAACTGGAGTTAAGGACGGTTCGTAGTCGCCATGTGGGTACTGGGAATCGAACCCAGGTCCTCTGCAAGAGGAGTCAGTGCTCTTAACTGTTGAAACATCTCCAGCCCTTACTTTTTATTTTTAATTATATGTATGTATATGTATCTGTGTGTATGTGTATGTGGGGGGGGGTGGGTGCCTATGGAGGCCAGAAAAAGGTATCAGAGCTACAGGTGATTGTGAGCCTCCTGATGTGAGTGCTGGGAACCAAACTCAGGTCCTCTGCAGCACTTAAGGGCTGAGCCATCTCTCCAACCATCTGCTAAGGTTGTCAACCACAGTTACCCTTCTCTCCTATGAGATGTTAGAGAGTATTTTCTCTCTCTCTCTCTCTCTCTCTCTCTCTCTCTCTCTCTCTGTGTGTGTGTCTCTTGATAGGATCTCATGCACTCCCCCACTCCCACCCCAAGGCTGACTTCAAACTTGCTGTGTAGAAGAAGGTGATTTTAAGTTCCTGACCCTTCTGCCTCTACTTCCTAGGTGCTGGGATTACAGATGTATACCACCATGCCAAGCTGAAATAAAATACTTTTTGAAGGGAGAGGAAAGCTTTCCCAGAAGCCTCTGTTGCATTTACCTCCCATCACTGGCCAGGGTCTTATCCACTGCACATCCTTTCACTGGAAAGAGAATGAGAATCCCATGCATGGCTTGAGAAAAGGCCAATCCTGCTACGGCACCAGGGAAAGGATCTAGACTCCCTTAATAGAGTACACAGACAACCCAATTTCTGAACTGAAGTGGAAATCTGCTGACTAGGACATCAGGGAGCATTCGAACAGGTGAGCAGCTTGTGGGCCTGCTGCAGGCTGATTTGATGCTTTAGGACTTTGCCATTCATGGCCTGACACCACCTTTAAATACTTCCTTATAAAGCCTTTGGTAGCCATGACCAAGTGGCATGCATCTTGGCATCTCTTGCACAGATTGGCACATGGTCAGCATTTCCTCGATGTCTACTCCATGACTCATGGAGTGAAAGGAAGGGATGTTGGGTTAGTATGGGGACTGCAAAGGTAGCAATCATGAACCTCAGAGGAAAGAAAACCCTGCCTCATTCTACAGCAAACTTTAGCAGAAGACACATAAGCTTCACGTCAAGGAAGGTGGTGGCTCTGGCAGGCCTAAGCAAAGGCTAAGGTTGCTGAGCCTGGGAAGCCAGCGGGCCCACAGAAAGTGAAACAGTTACACTTGGGATTTCCACACTTGTATTCCAAAGCTATTTTAAGAATTGGAATAACCTAAGCTGTGGATGTAGCTCAGTCAGTAGAACTGGCCTTGCATGCACAAGGTCCGCAGTTTGATCCCCAGTACCACATAAACCAAGCATGGTGGTACACACCTATAATCCCAGTGCTGAGGAAATGCAGACAAAAATATCAGAAATTCATGATAATCTGGGACTGGAGAGATGGCTCAGTGGTTAAGAGAACTGGCTGCTCTTGCAGAGGACATGGGCTCAGTTCCCAGTACCCACATGGCATCTAACAACTGTATGTAACTCTAGTTCTAGGGAATCTAGTGCCCTCTTCTGACCTCCAGGGGCTTTGTACAAGATGGGTTCATTTATATACATGCAGCCAATACACTCATACATATAAAATAAAAATAAATAAAATATTTAAAAAGAAAATCATGATCATCCTTGGTTATCTAACAAGTTCAAGGCTAAGATGGATTACATGAGATCCTCCCTCGAAACAAAACAACCAAGAATTTCAATAACCTTACATTTATTATTAGTCAATAGTCAATATAGTCCTCTTTCTAAATTTTGGTATTATTTCTTTAAAAAATGCTACAAGTACCAGCCGGGCATGGTGGCATACGCCTTTAATCCCAGAGGCAGGCAGATCTCTGTGAGTTCAAGTCCACCCTGGTCTACATACTGAGTTCCAGGACAGCTGGGGCTACAGAGAGACCCTGTCTCAGAAAGACCCTCCCCCAAAAAGCTACAACTACCAATACAACTTAATAACCTATGCTAATAGATAGTACAAACATATAATTCTATGTATGTTTGTGAATATGGACATGTATGGAGTATATGTGTGAGAGAGAGACAGAGACAGACAGAGAGCGCTCACCAAGGCCCCCTTGGTAAACAAAGAGAATGTTGTGGGTTTAAAACTTACCTGTAATTTCTTTGATATTTCTACATCAAGATGTAGAAGAATCTGGGCCTTAGTGATTCATTGACCAACTTTAGTGACTATTTGACTAGTAAAAGGAAGGGAAAACTGTACTATATTTTCTGATGCTAATATAAATAACAGTGCAACTGCCACCTGGTCTCTTGGGGTCTTGGCCTTTGGAGGCCTGCACTACCATGTAAGAAGTCCAAGACTGTCAAGCTTGGAGGAAATCCAGCCACAATGAGGGCTGAGGTGCAGGTGTTCTTGTTAATAGGCCCAACGGAACTTCCCAGCAGTAGCTACCATGAATTGATAAATACAAGTGACTCCAGACAATTTCTGTCACCAGTGACCAAATTATTCCCAGTCTCTAAATCTTCATAACCACGACTCTAGATATTATGAAGCCCAGACGGGCTGCCCCACAAAGCATTTGCCACATTCTCACAGAAACTGTGACTGTAAAGCAATTGTTATCTTGTACCGCTAGGTTTGTCCCACCATATTAGATATTTGGAATGTTACCACCATGCCATTGATCATCATTAACCACCCAGAAAGAAACAGTTGCTCCTGTTTGTTTCAAATACACCTCTAGAGTGTCTAATGGTTTTTATTTTGAACTACTTAATGATGTCAATTTCAGTGAGTTCTGAAATGCCCAACAATACAATGTATCTGCCAAGCTTTTCACTCCAAACACAAAACACCTGGGCATTGATATGGAATAGTTTATGTGCTACAAATTTTAGGTAGGAATATCCATGTAACACATTCATTCTCAACACATCAGGCTGGGCTCTACATTTTGATGTATGCTCAAAGGGCCCTTAATGTCTATGAGGCCTGTGGGGAGAGGGGCTGAGGGTCTCCCTGAAAGAACAGTAGGGACTGCAGGATGCTGGTAAGGATGCAGGTGGAAGAGGGGAAGAAAGCAGGGAGGTGTTTGCTCCAGCAGTCAGACTGGAAGTAGCCAGTCTTTCTGCTGTATAAAAGAAGAAACTTGGCAGGGTGTGGTGGTGCCTGTCTGCAATCCAAGCACTCAGGAGGCAGAGGCAGGCAGATATCTGTGAGTTTGAGGCCAACCAGATCTACATAGCAAGACCCTGCCCATGTTCTGAAGAAGGAAAAGAAAAAAGAGGAAGAGGAGGAGAAATTCAAACCAGTTATCAAAGTCAAATGTCCCATGATGTATGCATAAGACGCACATGTAAAACATGTATCTTGGAAATTAGGATTGACCAATTTATATAACACAAGGACACACAAAATTTAGCATCCTTAAAATCAAACAAGATTTAGTTTAAGACAAGAAGCATTAAACAAGACAAAGCATGATATAATATCTTATAATGGTAAAAATTTGAACTTCAGTGAATATCTAGAAGTTGTAAATAGAATTGAAATAAATTATATAGCAAAATGAAACAAAACAAGTTTCATTTAAAACCAAACTGGTTTGGTTCAGTTAAAAACCAAACTGAACAAAAGGCATAGGATAAAACTACAGAAAACACAAGAACTAGAAAGAAAAATATTCTTAGTAGAAGATTTTATTTTATGTGAACCTATGACGAGGACAGAAAGTCAAGAATACTGACCATCAAAATCACATAATAAACAAAATGGATCCTGCCAGGTGCGGTGGTGCACATCTATAATCCCAGCTACTTGGAAGGCTAAGGCAGGAAGATTGAGAGTTCAAAGCCAGCCTGAAGTACATGGTGAGATATTGTTTCAAAACACACACACACCACACACACATACCACATACACACATACCACATACACACACACATACCCCACACACACACCCCACACACACACACACCACACACACATACCACATACACACATACCACATACACACACACATACCCCACACACACACCCCACACACACACACACCACACACACATACCACATACACACATACCACATACACACACACATACCCCACACACACACCCCACACACACACACACCACACACACATACCACATACACACATACCACATACACACACACATACCCCACACACACACCCCACACACACACACACCACACACACATACCACATACACACATACCACATACACACACACATACCCCACACACACACCCCACACACACACACACCACACACACATACCACATACACACATACCACATACACACACACATACCCCACACACACACCCCACACACACACACACCACACACACATACCACATACACACATACCACATACACACACACATACCCCACACACACACCCCACACACACACACACCACACACACATACCACATACACACATACCACATACACACACACATACCCCACACACACACCCCACACACACACACACCACACACACATGCCACATATACACACCACACACACACACACACCACACACACATATCACATACACACACACACCACACACACATATCACATACACACACATACCACACACACACACACACACACACACACACACACACACCAGAAAATCTTGTGAATATATATGTTCAAATGTTGAAATGCCAAATCAGAAAATATGTCTTCTTAAAAGTATTTGTTCGGGGCTGGAGAGATGGCTCAGCAGTTAAAAGCACTGACTGCTCTTGCAGAGGACCCGGGTTTGATTCCTAGCACCCACATGGCGGCTACAGCTCCAGTTCCAGGAGAATCCAAAGCCTTCTTCTGACCTCCGTAGCATTATACGACATGGGTGCACTCACATACAGGCAGGCAATACACTCATACACATAAAATAAAAATAAAATATAAAAAAGTATTTGTTCAATGCAAGAGAAATGTGACTATAATATTTCATTAACTTCTAAAATATGTAATTAGTACAGGTAAAATTCTCTTACAGTGGGGCTGACAAGAAGATGTTCAGCAGGTAAAAGCTCTTGCTGTACAAGCCTGATTCCTTGAGTATCTATAATCCCAGAATCCCTATGGTAGACGGGAGGTGGAAACAGGAGAATTGCTCAGCTCACCGGCCTGGAGTTTGTAACATAGCAGAAACAGCAAGAGAGGTCCTGTCTCAGAAACAAAGTAGCAGGAAAGGACTAACTCCCAAAAGTTGTCCTTTGACCTCCACACATGCACCATAGCACCCATGCACCCACATTCATACATACATATGATACACAAATGCATGTACACACATAATAATAATAATAATAATCATAATAATCATAATAATCATAATAAATAAAATATTTAAAAATGTTCCTGACAGCATTTCCATTAAACTGGAATATATTTTTTTGGTCTTTTTAAAAAAAATTATTGAGAATTTCATACATGCATATAAGGTATTTTGATCAAATCCACACCCACTCCCTCCCCGCCAACATCTCCCATATCTCCCCATCACTTTTTTCTCACAACTTCATGTACTTTTTTTTTTTTTTTTTTAATGGGCCTTTTTGTTATTCCAACATTCCCCTCTCTGAAAAGGTAACCCTAAAATCTTTTAGGGGTTAGATAAAAGCTCCCAAATACTTTTGACTTTTTTTTTGCTTTTTTTGGTCTTTTTGAGACAGGGTTTCCCTGTAGCCCCAGCTGCCTGTAGACCAGGCTGGCCTCGAACTCACAGAGATCCACCTGCCTCTGCCTCCCATGTGCTGGGATTAAAGGCATGCGCTACCACACCTGGCACTTTTGACATTTTTGGCCTTTGGAACAGAGTATGTTGCTAAGAGGCCCAAAGACATTTTGACTTTTAGCTAAGAAACTGGCTTCTTTTTTCTTTGGGGTCTTTTTACCCTAACTGCCTAGCCAATTCCTACCTCCTACTCTTATAACACCATTCTCTGAAGAGGTTACCCAAATTGTTGATAGGGAATCGGGACACAGACCGCTCTGGCTTCTTCCATGCTGAACAGGGACGAAGGGTGAGGCAATTGGAGTACCTCTTCAGTGGGTCTATCTAAAAGACTCCCAAATTGCATAACTCTTATCTGTAGGGAGAAAAGAAAGTCCTTGACTGGTGAACAGGGATGTGAAGAAGTAAAGGCAAGAGTAGTTAGCATTACAAGTTCTAGATGGAGAACCAGAAAAAAGTCAGAATAGGGCAAATTTCAAATGATCATGTCAGAGTCCTTGGGATATGTTGATGAGAGCTTCCAAAAGCATCCCTCTATTGGGTTCCTCCTCATTTTTCTTTTGTCTTTCAAGGCTGGACTCTAGAGTGATGGATTCAGGATTTGCTTTCAGGTATTTTGATAGCTGTTGGAGTGGTTAGAATCAGTGTCAGTTCCCTCTCAAAGGCTTCTAGATAGGGAGAGAAAACAAATTTATCCATCATTTTAGAACAGTAGCTGGTTGTCTCCCTTAGCTACAGGTGGGAACTACAGTATCGCAGACCAACATTTGAAGTCTTACATCTGAGCTGCACTTTCTGCTTAGAAACAAAACTATCAATGAGAAATAATTGTCTAAATAACATTTTATATGGACTTAAGCCTAATGTCTGGGAAGTTTAATCCCTTGAACTCTTAAAGAAATATACTGGTCCCTTTAATCTTTCCTTTTGGGTGTTTAAGACCATGCAGTTGGCCCAGATAAACCAATTTATTTTCACTCTTAAGGTCAGTTGAGGATCTGGTCCTCAGGGGTCACATGGGCTTAGGAGGAGCCCCTGGCTCCTTTCTTTTACCAGTTCCATGTGAAGATAAGTCAAAGGTCCTGCTCAACCATGGCTGGCTTCACCTGGAAGAATGGTGGAAATGTTTCCTCTGTGTTGACCCTCCTCCTGGTAGACTGGACACTGGTTCAAGTCCATCTGGTGGGGTATCCATGGCCTCCCCCTGAACAAGAGGACAGATGACTTACCGAAGTTACAGGACATTTTAAAGAGAGAGGCTCTATAGTCCCCTGGAATTTAGTCGACCTTGGAGAGCAAGAAGCAAAAAACTGTCTTTTAAATCCCTCTTACCAGATTAGTATAAGCCTTAAAGTATGGCTGTTAAACATCCAAGAAGGCTAATTCCACCAGTCTGGTACTTTTAACTACCATGTGCTATGTAGATAAAGCTTGGGCTAAACCCAAATGTTCTCAGATAAACCTTGACTAGATATATATTTTGTTCCTTAAACTAGTTGACTAAACTATGACCTTAGAAATTTTAAGATTACATGTATATTTTGTCTCATCATTTACATATCAAAACAAACCTTCACAGACCTTCATCACTTGCTTAGGCTTTCTCATTTTTTCTATTTTGGAAAATATCTCCATTCCCATATCCTTTTAACATCTATTTATTTATTTATTTATTTATTTATTTATTTATTTTTATGTGTATGAGTGGATTGTCTGCATGTTTGTGAGTGCACCCGTTTCGTACAATGCCGAAGAGGTCAGAAGAGGGCTTCGGATTCCCCTGGAACTGGAGTTAAGGACGGTTCATAGCTGCCATGTGGGTGCTGGGAATCGAACCTGGGTTCTCTTCAAGAGCAGTCAGTGCTCTTAACCACTGAGGCATCTCCCCAGCCCCCTTTTAACATCTTTTACATTCTCATTTTCTTTTTTATTAATTATGAGACATAATAACATTAACAAATAACTTTTCCATCTGTTGTAAGAATTCTTTTCCTGGGTTTTCTTGGTCTTTTTGAGACAGGGTCTCCCTGTAGTCCCAGCTGGCCTGGTACTCACTATGTAGACCAGGCTGGCCTTGAACTCACAGAGATCGCCTGCCTCTGCCTCCTGAGTGCTGGGATGGAATACAATTTTTTTTCTTTGTCTTTTTGAGACAGGGTCTCCCTGTAGCCCCAGCTGTCCTGGAACTCACTGTGTAGACCAGGCTGGCCTTGAACTCACAGAGATCTGCCTGCTTCTGCCTCCTGAGTGCTGGGATTAAAGGCATGTGCCACCATGCCCGGCTAGAATACAATTTTTAAATAAATGTAAATCTAAAAACCATACCATTTGGAAAATTTAAATTTTCCATTAACTCTGGTCAACAAGGCATTTAAAAAGTATAGGAAATCTGCAAAGTTATATATGTATACGTGTGTGTGTGTGTGTGTGTGTGTGTGTGTGTGTGTGTGTATCAGAGAATCTTTGCACCTGTAATCCCAGTTATTTGGAAACTGAGTCAGGAAGATTTCCATGACTTTGAGGCCAGCCTAAGCAATATAGGGAACTCTGTCTCAAACAAATGAATGAATAACAGAAATCTAACCACGAATCTATGGGAAATAGTCAAAGTAAGTGCACAGAAAGAAATTCAAAGATCTAATTATCAAAAAACAAGAAACAACACAAACCAACTAAACATCCAGTTCTGGACTTCTAAATGAAGAATGAAACCAAGACAAACAGATAGAAGGACTTAACTTATTCATTCATTAGAATTCAGGAAAAGCATAATACTAAAAAATAAATCACTCCAGGAATTGGTTCTTTGGGATAAAAATAATAAAATATATAAATATTAATTTACTCAAGAAAAACAAAGAAAGTTTAGGTATCCAATATTTTAAGAAAGTCAGTTTTGAAGCTGGAGAGATGGCTCAGTGGTCAAGAGCAATGTCTGCTCTAGTAGAGGACCTGGGTTCAATTTCCAGCACCCACATGGTGGCTAACAATCACCTGTAGCTCCAGTTCCAGGGGATTCGATGCCTTTTCTGACCTTTGCAGGCATTGTACAAGATGGGTGCACTTACACACATGCAGGTGGTACACTCATATACATAAAATAAGAACAATAGACTATTAAAAAAAAGAAATGAAGTCTCAGAGAGCATAGCTAGCTGCTTCAAAACAACTCGTGGATTTCCTAGGAAATAAAAATTGCTCAAATTGGTTAGAACAGAAAAGAAATCTAAGTGATAACAAGCACGGAGTAATTAGAAAATCTTATTAATATGCTCATCCCCCCCTAAAAAAGAAAAATCATGCCAATATCCCTGATGAACAGAGACACAAAAATTCTCAATAGAATATTTGCAAAAGGCATTCAAGTGCACATCAAAAGAAAGACCATCCACTATGATGAAGAGGCTTCATCCCAGACATGCAAGGATGGTTCAACATACATAATTCTATAAATATAATCCACCACATAAACAGACTCAAGTATAGAAACTGCATAATCATCTCACTAGATGCAGAAAAGGCCTTTGACAAAATCCAATATCCCTTCATGATAAAGGTCATGGAGAATATAGGGATACGGGGGACATACTTCAACATAACAAATGCAATACACAACAAGTCCACTGCCAACATAATGCTAAATGGAGGAAAAACTCAAAGCATTTCCACTAAAATCGGGAACAAGACAAGGATGTCCAGTCTCTCCATTCCTTTTTGATACAGTGCTTGAACTTTTAGTTAGAGCGCTGAGATAAGTGAAGGACACAAAGAGGATACAAATTGGAAAGGAAGAAGTCAAAGTATTTGCAGATGATATGATTTCATATATAAAAGACCCTAGAGACTTCACCAGAAAACTTCTATAACTGATAAACGCATTCAGCAAAGTAGCAGGATACAAATTAATATGTAAAATCAGTAGCTTTCCTATATACCAACAATAAACATAGTGAGGAAAAAATAAGCAGGGAAGCAGTATCATTCAGATTTGCCTAAAAAAAAAATCTTGGAGTAAATATAACCAAGGAAGTGAAAGACTTGCATAATAAAAATTTTAAGACATTGAAGAAGATACCAGAGGATGGAGAGACTGTCCATGCTTGTGGGTAGATAGGAATAATATTGTGAAACTGCTCATCCTACCAAAAGCAATCTACAGCTTCATCACAATCCCCATTAAAATTCCAACACGATTGTGCTGGATAGCTTTAGTATCAATTGACACATCGGGAATTGCTTCCATTGGACCTGCCTGTGGCCATATCTGTGGGGAAATTTTCTTGATCGTTGAGTGATATGGGAGGGCCCAACCCACTATGGGTGGTGCCACCCCTATTCTGTACTGTATAAGAAATTAGGTTGAGCATGGACCAGGGGAGCAAGCCAGTAAGCAGTGTTCCTCTATGGCCTGTGCTTCAGCTCCTGCCTCCAGGTTCCTGCCCTGAGTTCCTACCTTGGGCTCTCTGATGAACTATGACCTGGGAGATGTAAAACAAATAAACCCTTTCTCCCCCAAATTGGACAAAAAAAGCTTGAGGCATCACCATCCTTGATTTCGAGCTATAAAACTATAATAACAAAAACAGGCACATTGGTGAATGGAATACAATTGAGAAGCCAGAGTTAAGTCCACACTACCTGATTTTTGACAAGGGTATAAAAATACACATTGGAGAAAAGACAGCATGTTCAACAAATGATGCTGGACAAACTGGATAGCTGCACGTAGAAGACTGAAACTAGATCCCTATCTCTCACCCTGCATAAAACTTAACTCCAAATGGATCAAAGACCACAACATAAAAACTGGTACCCTGAATCTGATAGAAAGAGGAGAAAGAGGAGAAAGAGGAGAAATCTGATAGAGGAGAAAGTAGGGAATACACTCGAACTTATAGGCACAGGAAAGGACTTTCTCAACAGGACTCTGATAGTGAAGGCATTAAGACCAACAGTTGACAAATGGGCCCTCATTAAACTAAAATGCTGGATCTGGAGAGATGGCTCAGCAGTGAAGAGCACTGGTTGTTCTTGCAGAAGACCCGGGTTAGAATCCCAGCACCCACATGGCAGCTAACAACTGTCCATAACTCCAGTTTCAGGGGATCCGACAGCCTCTTCTGTCCTCCGCGGGCATTGCATGACACAGGTGCACTTACCTACATGCAGGCAATACACACACATATGTGAAAATAATAAATAAAATATTAAAAAAAAACTAAAATGCTTCTGTACATCAAAGGAGACCATCATTGGAATGAAGAGGCAGCCTACAGAATGGGAGAAAAAAATCTTTAATAGCTATACATCTGACAGAGAGTTAGAATCTATAATATAAAAAGAACTAAAAAAACAACTAAACATCAAAAAACCCCAAGCAACCTAATTAAAAATTGAGGCAAGAAACTAAAGAGTTTTCAAAAGACAAAACACAAATGAATGAGAAAAATTTTAAAAAATGTTTAGCATCTTTAGTTATCAGAGAAATGCAAATTAAAAGTACTTTGAGATTTCATTGTATCCTGGTCAGAATGTCTTAGATCCAAAAAACAAACAATAATAAATGCTGGTGAGGATGTGGAAAAGGGGAACATTTATTTGCTGTTGATGGGAGTGCAAACTGGTGTAGACACCATGGGAATAAGTGTGGAGTTTCCTCAGAAAGCTAAAAATTCATCTGACACATAATCCATTCTTGGGCATATACCCAAAGGACGCTATATCCTACTACAGATATACCTGCTTATCCATGTTCATTGCTGCTCTATTCACAATAGCCAGGAAATGGAAACAGCCTAGATGTCCATCAACTGATGAGTGGATAATGAAAATATTCAGCTGTTAAGAAAAACAAAATTATGAAATTTGTGGTTAATGGATGGAAACAGTCACCCTGAGTGAGGTAACCCAGACCCAGAAAGATAAACATCAGATGCTCTCTCTCATATGTGTACGCTAGCTTTGAATCTTTAAGTATGTGTATTTAAATTGGAAAATCCATAGAGGTCAGGAAATTAGTTAGGGCCATAGGGTTGGTGGGGGGAGGGTTCTGGAAGGGGAGATAGAATACAGTGATATTAAAAGAGGGGGAGGAAGGAAAGGGGAATAATGGAATAGGAAGGGTTAAATTGGGTAGGGAATGGGAGGGTAGAGGATGGGGAGGGATCACTAACACTGTAGATCTTTTGAAAAAGTCACATGAAAACCTACTATAGAAGCTTCTTAAAATATATTCATATAAAAAGAGTTTAAATGGAGTTACCCAATAATGGGTAGGACAACGCCCCTACCAGACACAACAGGATAACAAATTAAAAGCCCAGGGTCTCAATACATAGCTCTGGCTGGCCTGGAACTCACTATGTAGACCAGGCTGGACTCAGATTCATAGAGATCGACCTGCCTGTGCCTCCCAAGTGTTGGGATTAAAGGTATGTGCCACCATACCCAGCAAGTAATTTCTATGTAAAGAAATTACTATAAAATTTAGTGGCTTAAAGCAATACTTATATATTACCTCACAGTTGTCCATGAAAGTCTATAGTACAACAAGACAGGATCTGGTGAGCCTGGGATGCAGTGCCCAGCAGACTGTGTTCTGTCCTAGAGGATAGACTGGGCATGAACCAGCTTCCAATTTCATTTAGACTACTGGCTAATTTAGTTACTTGTGGTTATAAGATTGAGGGCTATTTCCCCAGCTGACTGTCAGTCAGGGGCTCTGGGTTCCCAAATGTGTTCCACATTTCTGGTCACACAATCCTGCCACCTTCAAAGGCAGGAGTAGAGAAGCTCCCTCATACCCAATCCCTTCTTGCTTTCCATCTGTTTCCCCAAGAAAAACAATTCGTCCTCAAGAGCTCCCCTTTGATCAGATCGAGTCTGTTGGAATTTGTATCTGAAATGTCACCCACAGGCTAATGATGGAATACTTGGTCCTGAGTTTGTGCTGTTTTCTGAAGGCTGTGGAGTCTATAGGAGGTGAGGCCTGACTGGTAGAAGTAAGGTCACAGGGGTAGACCTATGGAAGCTATACCCATCTCTGGTTTTGGCCTGCTTTCTCTGCTTCCTGTCTGCTACCATGTGAAAAAGCAGCCTCAGTCATGCCATGATGATCTCTCTGAAACTATGAGCCAAGTCACTAATACAAAATCCTCACAGAGTAGTCTCTTCTCTGTCATATCTATCTATCTATCTATCTATCTATCTATCTATCATCTATCTATCATCTATCATCTGTCTATCATCTATCTATCCATCCATCATCTATCTATCTATTATCTATCATCTGTCATCTGTCTAACTATCCTTTTTTTAGTGCTAACAAAGGAATACAGAGCTTCACACACTCTAGGCAAGTGTTCCACCCCTGAGTTATATCCCCAGCCCAGTAATCTCCCTTTCTTAAAGCTACTGTACGAACAGTATCACCTAACAATCAGAGGAACTATGTTATCATTCACAGATCTCAGGATTTTCAATGGGGTAGAAGTCTCAGAGACTGATTTAGAATTCTGCCTACCAGAGCGGGAATAGCCTTACCAAATAGTAAAACATACTGGGAAGATGTAAGAATTAAAACTTATGATGCTGGTGAACAAACTAGTCTATGCTTATTTATCAGTAAACAGCAGATTTACTAGATCAAAAAATTGATATGGATTGAAAGCTTAGGAGTAAATCTCAAATTATATGTATATATACAGAATATGGGAAAGAGAACTTTCAAATTACTAATGAAAAAGATCAATATTTTATACTGAAGTGAAAGCAATCCAGCTGTCTGGAAAAAGTACAGCAGGATTCTCTACTGGTTATATGAAGCAAGACTAACTGCTGTAACAAACAAATGCCAAGGACTCAATGGTTTTTAACACAATTGAAATGTTTTCTTGT
The DNA here is from genome assembly GCF_000622305.1 of Nannospalax galili. Lineage (NCBI taxonomy): Eukaryota > Metazoa > Chordata > Mammalia > Rodentia > Spalacidae > Nannospalax > Nannospalax galili. The sequence goes on along the minus strand of NW_008355279.1, from coordinate 3,842,377 downwards.
GAATATAATCAGTGGTTCCCAGTCGTATAGTCTTCCATAGGGTCGTTCAGGGATCTAAGGTCTGTTTAACTTCCCTTAGAGCTGGGCTATCTCCTATGTTGGCCATCAGCCCTATGTGGCTATGAATGCTTAAAATGTGACCAGTCCAAAAGGAGATGTGGTCTTGGGGCTGGAGAGATGGCTCAGTGGTTAAGAGTACTGATTGCTCTTGCAGAGGACCTGGGTTCAATTCCCAGCACCCACATGGTGACTAACAACCTTCTGTAACTACCCTTCCAGGAGAATCTGACACCCTCTTCTGATCTCTCCAGGCATTGCAAGACACAGGTGCATTTACATACATGCAGGCAATACACTCAGACACATAAAATAAAAATAATAAATATAATATAAAAAATGAGATGTGGACCTGGAGAGATGGCTCAGTTGTTAAGAGTACTAGTTGCTCTTGCAGAGGACCTGGGTTCAATTCCTAGCACCCACAGGGTGGCTAACAACTATCTGTAACTCAGTTCAAGACGAATTGGACACCCTCTTCTGACCTCCACAGGCATTGCACGACATGAGTGCTCTCACATACATGTGAGCAATACACTCACACACATAAAATAAAAATAATAAATAAAATTTAAAAATGAGATGTGGTCTTAAGAATAAAACACACTATATTAGCCGAGTGTGGTGGCACACACCTTTAATGTGGCACTCGAGTGGCACTCGGGAAGCCAAGGCAGGCAGATCTCTGTGAGTTGGAGGCCAGCCTGGTCTATCTAGCCAGTTCCAGGCGAGCTGGGATTACAGGGAGACCCTGTCTCAAAAATACAAAAAAAAA
>NW_008355279.1:3760290-3835790 GCF_000622305.1 Nannospalax galili | reverse complement strand
TGTGGGTCAGAAGTTTTCAGACTTTCTCTTTAGGTCTGGAATCTACTAAGAACGATTTTGGCCTCAGGAACTTGGGAGTTGGACTGACCTGAGATCCTGGCCGAGGCCATGCCACGCAGGGATGAAAAGGCAGATGGGGTGGGAAGAAGCCCCAAGATTTACCAGGGAGTGGATTGAGTAGCTGGGTTGTACTGGATGCAAAGGATCAGGGAGAGGAAAGGTAAGCTTCGGAGCCCCAGAAAGAGGCTGGCGGGTGTTGCAGGACCAGGGAAGTAGAGGGAGTTGAGGGCAGGGCCAGATCCAGAAGCAGTGCTCCTGGGGCCCAAGGAAGGCACTAAGTTGGTCTGCGTGAAAAAGATCAGGAAGCAGTATTGGTTCCCCAGGTGTCTGGGGACCCAAGACTAGGAATGGCCAGGGCCCAAACTAGGAGTAGAGAACAGCGGGGAAGATGGAAGGGTGAATGTGGCTTAGGGAGTCAAAGTGCAGAGGGCTGCGCTATAGACTTACCCCAAGAGGTCTGAGGATGGGAGTGCAGGCTAGGAGAGTTAGCCGGTGGTGCAGGTCTTGGGAAGCAGAGAGAGGTGAGGGCAGGGCCAGGTCCAGAAGCAGTGCTCCTGGGTCCCAAGAAAGGGACTAAGTTGTTTTGGGTGAAAAGGATCAGGAAGCAGTATTGGTTCCCCAGGTGTCTGGGGCCCCAAGACTAGGAATGGTGCGTGGCCCAAACTAGGAGTAGAGAACAGCGGGGGAGATGGAACGGTGAATGTGGCTTGGGGAGTCAAAGCGCCGAGGGCTGCGCTGTAGACTTACCCCAAGAGGTCTGATGGGAGTGCAGGCTAGGAGAGTTAGCCAGTGGTGCAGGTCCCGGGAAGCAGAGAGAGGTGAGGGCGGGGCCAGGACCAGAAGTGGTGCTCCTGAATCCCAAGAAAGGGACTGGGTTGCTCTGGGTGAGAAGGGTCAGGAAGCAGTATTGGTTCCCCAGGTGTCTGGGGCCCCAAGACTAGGAATGGCACAGGGCCCAAACTAGGAATAGAGAACAGCGGGGGAGATGGAAGGGTGAATGTGGCTTGGGGAGTCAAAGCGCGGCTGCGCTATGGACTTACCCCAAGAGGTCTGAGGATGGGAGTCCTCAATATATTTTTATCAATTACTCTGGAGTGCTAAGATTTTAGATATATTAGTTTAACAAATATACAATTATTTCACCTATTTCTTTTAAAATTATGGCTCTTAGAAAACTTGAAGTGGCACATATGTCTCACGTTCATGCTCACATTTGTGTCTAGTACACAGCACTGCTCTGGGCTGAGTCTTCTTTCTGGTAAATTAAGATGATAGGGAATAAGATGTGAGGGTTATAGTACTTTTTATTGCATCTCTTTGCCCAGAACTCAGTCAGGTGGCTACACCTAATTACATGGGAGGCAGGGACATGTCTGGTTGTGTGGCCAAGAGGAAGGGAAGATAGATTTGATTCTTAACTAACCAGTTCCTTCAACACATCCCTATGTACCTTACATAAAAATAAAATATGAAGGGATGAAAGATTGAAATGTCAAAAAAGAAGGGCTGGAGAAATGGCTCAGTGGTTAAAAGCACTGGCTAGTCTTGCAGAGGACCTGGGTTCAGTTCCTAGCACCTACATGGCGGCTAACAACAGTCCATAACTCTAGTTCCAGGGGATCTGATGCCCTCTTCTGACCTCCGTGGACACTGCACAACACAGGTGCACTTGCATACATGCAGGCAATACACTCATAAAATAAAATAAAAATTATACATAAAATATTTTAAATAAATAAATTAACTAATGTCCAAAAAGAAAGGAAAGGGAGTTAAGGGGCAAAGAGAAGAGAAGGGGAGGGAAGGGAGAGGGAGAAAGTCAAACGAGACGAGAAAGTCAGACAAACCATGTTTTCTCTCATACGCAGAATCTATATTTTAGAAATATATACATAAGACATGTCAGTAGAAAGGGGATTGTTTGGAAAGAAAAAGGGAATCCGTGGAAGGGTAGAGACAGGTGGGTGATAAAGGAATGGACATGAGCAAAATACACACACAAGAAAATGCAATGAAACTCATCAGCTTGTACAGTAAATATATGCTATTAAAATAGTTTTCAGAAATTTTATTAAAATTATTTTTTAATAAACCTCAATAAAGAAAGCCTAAGTATAACTCATAATGTAGAAGCCAGACAAGAAATAGACAAATTCAACTAATTTTGAAATTTGAAAAAAATTTTTACTGGTGAAACAAAATAAAATGCCATAAATAAAATAAAGAGAAGTTAAATTCTAATTGGAAAAAAAATCTATCACATTGATTGATAGCTCGCCAAAACATAAATTTCCTAGAGTTGAAAATCAGCTTACAAATCAATTTTTTAAATGTTTATTTATTTTAAAGGGTTTAACTTACTTTTAGTTGCGTGTGTATATGTCTGTCTGTGTGTGTTTGTGCTGTGTGACTGCAAATGCCCATGAAGGCCAGAAGACAGTGTCAGATCCCCTGGAGCTGAAGTTGCGAATGGTTGTGAACTGCTGGACAGGGGTACTGGGCACTGAACTCAGGTCCTCTGCAAGAACCACTGAGCCATCTGTCCAGCCCCTTGAGAGTGAGAAACCCAAACAGAGCCTTGAGCAAAGGCAGTGAACAGACAGTTCACAGAAAGGAAACAAAACAACTCCTAAAAGTTTGAAAAGATTCTTGATTTCCCTAATATTAGAGGCATGCACAACTGTATATTTAACCTACCAGCTTGGCAAATACTAAAAGAATGGTAATACATCCTTTTGGCAAGGGTGTGATGTCATACCAGCATGGCACAAATTGCCCTAATCTCTATGGGTAGCAATGAGAGGGTAAAATTTACCTTTCATTACATTTGGATGCAGTGATGTAGTAAGTCCATGTGTAGCCATGTGTAGCCACAGTATACTTATATGAAATAAAGAACAATCCACAATTGGGCAATAGTCATGGGAAAAGTTGAGAAATACTTAAAAGTTGTTCGGTGTAGAAGGGTTAAATGAAATGTAATTCTTTGGAGCCATAAAAAGAACAAGGCATAATCACAAAGTCATGACATGTCTTCATACTGCTCTCTTAGCCATAAAACAAGAGGCTCAGGATGGAAGAGTGGGGCAGAGCCTGACTCACAGAAAGAATGAAATTTTAAAAAGTAATCAGGTAGAGAGGAATGGAGGGGGATGATAGAACAAATTTCCATTTATTTATTTGTTTGTTGGTTTGTTTGTTTTGGGGTTTTTTTGAGACAAGGTCTCCTTGTAGCCCCAGCTGGCCTGGAACCAGCCATGTAGACTTTGCTGGCCTGTGAGATCCACCTGCCTCTGCCCTGGGATTAAAGGTGTGAACTATCACATCTGGCTTAAATTTCCTTTTATAATAGAGCCAGCTACCTTTTAGATTTCACATTCTTTGGATTTTACAGTGTGCATTAAAGATTACAGATACTTAATGTTGAAAGCAAATGTTATTTTTATCTTCTGAGAGAAACCTGGAGATGGGCAAGTGATGACAGGGCCACAAACCCATGAGGGAAGCCCAGGATGGAGCCAGAGACTACAGGTAGGCCCCTCCAACTAGAATGAAGGCCTGATCTCTAAGGAGAAGAAAGAAGAGGAAGGAAATTTTTATTTCTCTTGCTTGTTTTTTTTTTGAGTCGAGGGTCTTGTGATGTAGCCTAGTCTGTCTTTGAATTAAAAAAATCTTCTTCCTCAGTCTCTTGAGTGCTAAGGTTAGAAGTGTGTGCCACCATATCTAGTTAGGAAGGAATTTTGGTAAGACTGATAGGAATCCTTGAGCCTAATGGTCAGAAGAATCCCATACATCAGGGCTGAAGAGACAACTTGGCAGTTGAGAACACTTGCTGTTCTTCCAGAGGACCTGGGTTCAGTTCTCAGCACCCACATGGTGGCTAACAACCATCTGTAACTCCAGTTCCAGGGAATTTGACACCCTCTTCTGGCCACTGCAAGGCATTGCACACACATGGCACACTTAAATACATGCAGGCAAAACACTCATACACATAAAAGAAAAAACATATATAATAAAAAAGAAACAAAAAGAGTCCCACCCCTTTTAGGAATGGGTGGTGCTTAGTATTCCCAGCTACCATTAATAGCCAGCAGGGAGTGGTCCCACCCCAGGTACAACCTCAGCTGTGGAAGGCAAATTCCTTTTAAAAAAAATTTATTATTTTCATTTTATGTGTATAAGTGTATTGCCTACATGTGTGTAAGTGCACCCATGTCTTGCAGTGTCCACGGAGGTCAGAAGAAGGCATCAGATCCCCTGGAACTGGAGCTACACATTGTTGTTAACCACCATGTGGGTGCTGGGAATTGAACCCCAGTCCTCTGCAAGAGCAGTCAGTGCTCTTAACTGCTGAGTCATCTCTCCAGCCCCGGAAGGTAAATTCCTATGGTTCTGAGCACAGCTGCTGGGCCTGGATTGGTGCTCTCCCTGCTGCACGTTTAGGGCTGCCTGCAGAGTCCGCCCTGACCACACCTCTGTGGACATTCATTTTGGAGTTATGTGAGTGACTTGGACTTTTCTGCTCTGTTCATCTGTTCTTCAGCCAGCCAACAGTAGTACTAAATACTACACACTATGCCCTGAGCTATGTTAGAGACACAAAGGTGAGCAGATGTGGGTCCACGATGATGGCCCGAATGTTTCCTGAGCAGACAGATGTGAATCAAATGACCAGAGGGCACATCCTTTAAGCATGTAAAAGATCATCGTGGGACTCCCTAAAAGAAGTGAAATGCTAGAAATAAATGCTCTGGGAGAAAACAGAGTACAGTACAGAGGGCTGGAAAGAACAAAAGCAAAATCATTGTAACCCTGGAACCAGGGCTAACCTCCCCTGGCAATTTTCCTTGTCCTTGAAATTGCAATGGTCTGACAGAGCCTTATCAAGATGGAGCAAGTTGTCAGTGCCATTGTACATTTTAAGGCTCTTGGACAAGTTCTGAAATGACTTTCAGAAGCTCTGCTCATTTCCATTGTTCTTAGTCTCACTGTGCCCCTTGATGATTTCTGATGAGTGTCCTCTAATTTGTTAATTTCATTTGCCAAAGTTGGTATTTCCTTATTGTTTCACATAAGCCTTTGAATTCTAGAAAAGCTGAACATTCTTTGTCCCTTCTCTTCATTAGCGAATTCATTTCTAGTTCTAAGTGAGGCATTGTCTTTTCCCACAAGTTACATCACTAGGTTTAGGCCTGGCATGCCTGTTTATTTGCATTATGGGCCTGGATTGCTGCTGCCCCTGCCGCCCAGTTTAGGGCTGCCTGCAGCCTCTGTCCATGCTTCTGCTGACATTTTGGAGTTACAGTGAGTGGCTCGACTTTTCTGCTTTTTGGCAACTTCTTCCTTTATTCATCTGTTCATTCATTCAGCCAACAGTAACGCTAAAGCTCAACACCACATGCTATGCACTGAGCTATCTGCTGGAGACACAAAGGGTGAGCAGCTTTCAACCCTGCTAACAACTGTTGACTGACTGGAAGCTGTTCTGACGTAATTTAGAGGAAGTGTGTATGCTGGCAGAGCGCTTAAGGGTCTGCTGGAGGCTGGGAATATGTGTAACTCAATGGCAGAGCATGCCCTTAGCATGTGCAAGGCCCTGGTTCACCCTCTCCATCCTTTGCTCCTCCCATGAAAAAAATAAAGGATCTGGAGAAGAAAGACAGATTCATACACAGCAAATGACCCTTGACCTACAGAGAGCCCACGGAGCACTGAGTGGGCTTGGGAACTTGCTCCAAAGGGTCAAGCTTATGATGGACGTGAGACTGGAGACAGTCTTTAAGGACTAAGGACTACAAGTGGATCAGGGTGACAGGAGCATTAACCCAGGGTATCAGAGACCATGGAGACACGGGACATACCTGCTTCTTAACTGGGACAAGTGAGGTAGAACACCGCTGGTGGGAGATGAAAGTTTGCTGGGCTCCTAGTCCCACAGAGTTCAAATGCCTCATTAAGGCTTCAACCTATAGATTTTGGAGCTGTTGGTGCTTTTTAAAGTAGTTCTTCCAGTGATAGGAAATAAATGAATACAAAAACAAAACAGAACAGAGCTGAATTCATGGAGTTTTCCAGGGAAAGGGCCTGAAAGGTCAGAGTGTTCTCTTGCTTCATGTTTATATCTAAGACCCATGAAAGGTGTAGCATGGTAAGCGTAGAACTGGGGTTGATGAGGGCTTGATGAAGACACACGTTCAGCTGGAACCCCCTACTTCGCCTGTTTTTAACAACCCCATGTGTCATCCACGGTAGTTTTGATGTACTGGTTCCTCCTCAGAATGATTCCTGTGACATGCTTTAGATTGGCCAGAGATCATGGACCGTCCTGATTTTATAAATGACCAGCTCTCTCACCTCTCAGATAGGGCTGAAAGCAATGCAACCACAGCCATTATTGAGCAGGTGAGGCTGCATTCCCCAGGACAGCTGGACCACCTCCCCGGCTTCAACCACTAGGTGGGGCAGAGCAGCACTCCTCTGATCAGGAGGACTATCTTCCTTCCAGAAAAGTGGGCTCTCAGAAACACACCCGATGAGTTCAGGTGCATAACAGCAGCCAAACATTTATGACGGGAAGTAAGACATCCCCAAGAAGACCCCTTGTGTCAGAGCCCTTGTGTCCCCACTTGTTTAGGGGACAGTTGTTTGAACCAGGCTCTTGCACCAGAATGCTCTAGACTGGGTGGTTTAAACAACAAACTTCCACCACCTTTCTTGCTCTCCTCCCTCACCTACCCCAGGCTTTCCTCTTTTGAAGGAACAGGAATTCAGAGCAGGCTGACCTACCTGTGATTCCAATGCTTGCTGGAACACTCAGGACAAGGCGTATCTGCTTTGTCCCAAAGCCTGGGTGACATGCTTAGAGCCCTGCCCACATCTGGGGAGGAAAAGATGACAGAGACCTAACTGGGGCCCGATATGGGGGGCAGAAAAGCACACTGAAACAGACAAGGGCATCCGTTTCAGAACCCAGGTGATGTTAGGATTTGAAAGATATTTTACTTTCTAATTCAAGTGGAAGACAGGCGATCCACCTGGCACTGGTTCCTTTTTTGTTGAGGCAGTTTTTACAAATACTAATGAAGCACTCCACAGGCTTCTCAGACAAGCACACTCCTCAGACATTTTGACGCTTGCTAATGATTTAATCTCCCTTTGGCTCCACTAACAGTGGGGGCCAGACATGCAGTCCTAGTAGCTTAGAAACCCATTTGGCAGGTTTGCCCCAAAGGGCCTGGGGCAGGGTTAGCGCTCCACCTGTCTTCCATCCCCAGTGCCAGGCAGCAGGTAAGAGGCAGGTGAGAGTGTGCTACTCCTTTGCTTGATTGCTTCATTTTCTTTGGACCATCCCATCTAGAACTCTCTGTAGTAGATGAATAGGGGAATTCATGTATGCACATGCACACCATACGGGCACACTACTCTTGACTTCTACCTAGGTCTGTTCCGTATCTTGGATGTTCTGTATCTTAAAATGGATGCTGTGAGGGATTGGGTGAGGGTAAGGGCATATTTAGGGGTGAATACCTGATGACCCTTACTGCCAAAGAGTCATCCCAAATTCTGTGGGACACTACCAAACATAGGACAAAGGCTTGCACCAAGATTATTGCTTTTTACAAGCAGAACAATTTTCAGCAGTTTTATTTTTATTTATAATGAAAACAGCCACTTACAGAGCGATTCTGCTAGAGGGCTTTCGGAGCAGTGCAGCTCAACGCAGAATGGGGCTTCTGAACTCTGACCAATCCCAGGTGATGTTTCTTTTGTCACTTGCTCTACTCAAGTCTCTGCACTCCCCTCTCCTGTCTCTCCCTCTCTCCCTCCCTCTCTCCTTCTCTCCCTCTCTCCCTCTCTCTCCAAGGCTGGGGTCATCTGATATTAGGAAATGCAAAAGAAACCTGTGTCACAGCCTCCCCTCCTGAGGTCTGTGATGACCCAGGAACAATGAAGGGAGACTGCCACCTATGGGCCGGGTTCCAGGGAAGCGTGCATGTGGGTTCCAGCAGAGAACATCTCCACACAGAAACTCTTCTAGGAATAGTCATTGCTTTTCTGCCCCCAAACAAAAATGCTTTTAACTTATAACAAATGAACATTTTCCTGATTTGGAAAACTGGTTTTCCCACAGGTGTGTCATCTTGTAAGCTAAGGTCTGCATACAAGGAAAATAGCCTGACAGATACCTCTGGACCCCAAATCCAAATTAAACATGTGGTCTGGGGGTACAACTCAGCTGATGGAGCCCTTGCCTGGCATACTCAAGGCCTTGGGTTTAATCCCAGCACTGAAAAAACAGCTGAACAGGATTGAACAGATGTTCACATCATTTGGCTGTGAGGTGGCACAGTGGACCCTGCTCCTGCATAGCAACTAAAGTTTTATGGCTGCTTAATAAAAAAGAATCAGTTTAATGAATGAGAGACAAATACCACCTTGTTGTGCCATCCCAGTAGAAAAGCAGCAGGAGAAACAACAGTTGGACAGCGATCAAGCAATGACAGCAGGATTTGGGGGTGAGAGGAGGTGGAAAAGGAGGTAGAGTCAGGCACAAAGAGGAAAATGTAATGAAATATGATGAAAGTAGAGAGTAGGGTTATATACAGTAAAGGTGATGAGATGGGGATGGAAACCACAACTAGATCAACTCCAAGGGAAAAAGAAAACAGAATTTGAGCATGGGGGTACATGGGGGACTATGGTGTTATAGTGTCTAATGGCCCTCCACCATTGTCCCTTGACATCTGAGATCAGTGGGTCCGTGCACAGAAATCCCACTGTTCTCATTGTCTTCTAGTATAAGATCGGATCTGCCACACAATGTTGGAGTTCAAGTGATTAGTGAGTTAATTCCAGGCCAACTACAGCTACAGGAGACCCTGTCTTAAAAAAGAATGTCCTTGGCGCCTGTGTGGCCTATAAAGTTCAATATTGCATAACTGTATTAATTCAACTGTGAACCTAGAAATTTACAGCCACTTGTGAAAGAGATGTACTCTTGCTCTGGAGTGTGTTACTGAATATGTTAAAGCTGTAGTGAAATGCTTCTTCTAATCATGTAGTAATTAAAAATTAAAAAAAAAAAAAAAGAATGTCCTGGGCTGGAGAGATGGCCCAGTAGTTGAGAGCACGGACTGCTCTTGCAGAGGACCCAGGTTCGATTCCCAGCTTCCACATGGCAGCTACGAACCATCCTTAACTCTAGTTCCAGGGGAATCCGAAGCCCTCTCCTGACCTCCATGGCATTGCACGACACGGATGCACTCACATACATGGAGGAAATACACTCATACACATAAGATAAGAATAATAAAATATTAAAAAAAAGAATGTCCTTTTCATGACTCTGTGTTTAGAAGTCAAAACAAGTTAACTGACCCACAGGAGTAAGATGGGGAACACAGTACATGTAGTTCACCTGTATAGAAGTTAAAGTGAATGGGCCAAATCTATGTCACCTACATGGATAAACCCAATGTACATAACATACTAAAACAAGGCAAAAGGAAACATAATTTTTATAAAATTTAAAGCACATGAAACAAGAGTACATATTACTTGCCAAAATACAGTAAGGGAGTCAAAATCTTCCTGGTTATGATTCACACCTATGAAAGGGAGAGAGAGCCCTTTTAATCCAGGTGTACTAATCCCACACCATCTAGAGGCCCTTCAGTTTACATGGCATAAGAGTTTGTCACCTATCATCTATCTATCTGTCTATCTATCTATCTCTCTATCTATCTATCTATCTATCTATCTATCATCTATCTGTCTATCTGTCTATCTATCTATCTATCTATCTATCATCTATCTATCTGTCATCTATCTGTCATCTATCTGTCATCTATCTATCAATCATCTATCTATCATTTATCTATCTATCAATCATCTATCTATCATCTATCTATCAACTATTGCTTACAGCTGGGAGTTAAACCATGGGCTTTGAGCATGGTAGGCAAGTGCTATATCACTGAGCTGCACCCCAGCCACACTTCATAAAACTTACAAAGATGGTTTTCTTGAGAGCAACTGAGCCACTAATGAGAACAGGGCACTATTTTTTTTTTTTAATTTTGTTTTTATTTTTTTAGGTGTATGAGTGTATTGCCTGCATGTAGGTAAGTGCACCAGTGTCATGCAATGCCTGCAGAGGACAGAAGAGGCCGTCGGATTCCCCTGGAACTGGAGTTACAGACAGTTGTTAGCTGCCATGTGGGTGCTGCGATTCGAACCCCGGTCTTCTGCAAGAACAACCAGTGTTCTTAACCGCTGAGCCATCCCTCCAGCCCCAAGGCACTACTTTTATACAAAGAACTCTGAAGGACTCAGTGGTTTCTGTTATGGGCTGCTAGATCCTCTTTCCTAAGTAACTGATGATAACCCTCAACCACTGGGACACTGAGAATGGTTCTGGCCCAGCTCCTGTCATCAATAGGACACCCAGCCTGGTTTTGCACTAGAAAAGCTCCTCTCCTCTCCCAGTGGATTCATTCTCAGGTTTCCCTTGGCACTCACCAGCACTCCAAGTTGGTACTCCAAGTTTTACCTGCTGATTTCTGTAGAAGGTTCTATAGTCCAGCTCTGCCTGAGTGCTCTAAAGGGTGACTGATCCTGCATGTGTAGCTGTTAATGGGTGCTGGTTCCCTGGTGGCATGAGCATTCCTGTGTGCTACAATGCATGGGGGGGGTGTGTGCTCTAAACCCTTTGGAGGAATAGAACCATAATCTCACAGACTCTCCATCTCACAGAGATCCACCTGCCTTTGCCTCCTAATTGCTGGGATTAACGGTGTGCACCACCACTCTGGGTGTGAAAAGGATTTTTTTTTCTCTTCACGGACCCATATGTCTCTGAGACTCTTCCAATACGTGGAGGTGGAATTGCTGGTCATAGCTAGCCACGAACTTCACCAGTGTTTCAGCATTTTTTTCTACTGGCATCAGCTGTTGCATATTGTCCAGTATTTTTTCATTCCTACTCTAATAGGCATGGAATTCATCTGCTTGTTTCAGTTTGTCTCTCCTGGACTTTGGGATTACACATTTTCATGTGGGTAGAGACCATTAAATGTCCTGCAAATTGCTAGCTCCTTTGAACGCCCGATCCCCAGCTGGTGGTACTGCTTTGGGAGGTTGTGGAACCCAGGCGGTAGAGCCTTGCTGGAGGAGGTGGGTCACTACTGGTAGGTCTTGGAGATTTCAGCCTGACTCTGCTGGGAGCGCTCTGCTTCCTGTCGGGAGCTAGCTGCCTCTTGCTCCACTGCCAGATCTCCCTACCATGATGGCTTGTATCCCCTAAACCATGAGCCAAATTAAACCTTCTTCCTTTAAGTTGCTTGTCAGGAAAAAATAATTCATATATATCTTTTGCTTTATTTGGAGGGCTGTATTTTCTTTTTCTTACTTCTTTGTAAGAATTTGCCATATATTTTCTATAACAATTAGTTGGAAATATGAGATGTAGTTATTTTCTCCAAGTCCATGTTTGTCTTTTTACTTTGTTAATAAGTGTGGTTGTCATTAAGAAAAATTTCCAAGTTACATAGTTTAACTTTCCACTGTTCTGTGATAATTTTTGCTTTTGTCTTACGTAAGAAAATCTGCCCTCATTGGAGGCCATATAAATATTTACCTATAGTTCTGTCTACATGTTTACAGCTTTTCTTTACCACATCTGAAATTAATTTTTGTTCATGCAATGACATACCAATTTAATTTTTTCTCTTTAGAAATATTCTTAGCCAAAGGACTAAGGATGTAGTTCAGTGGTGAATCACTAAGCTTGAGAATAGGGATGTAGCTCAGTGGTGCATCGCTAAGCTGGAGGCTTTGGGTTCCATTCCTAGCACCACGAGACCAAAAAAAAAAAAAAAAAAAAAAAAAAAAAAGGAAAGAAAAAAATCTATTAGCCCCAAACCCAGTGCCATTTATTGAACAGCCTTCCTTTCCCTGCTGACTTGTAATGTCACATTCCAAATCCCTATTTCTTCTTGAAATAGTTATTTATTTAATTTATCTGTATGTTTTACCTGCATTTACGTAAGTGCACTATGTGTGTGCAATGGCTGTGGAGGCCAGAAGAGGGTGTTGGATTCTCTGTTACTGGAGTTACAGATGCCTGTTAGCTGCCATGTGTGTGCTGGGAACCAAACTTGGGTCCTCTGCAAAAGCAGCCAATGCTCCAAATTCTAATTTCTATTTTTTGTGGGGGAGGGTATCGTTTTGAGACAGGGTCTCCTTATACAGAGGCCTGGAACTCACTGTGTAGGCCGGCCTTGAACTTACACAGATCTGCCTGCCTCTGCCTCCCAAGTGCCAGGACTAGAGGCGTGCACCACCACACCCAATTCAGTTAAATTCCAGTTTCTAAGTGAGCATTTCTATACTTTTTTTGAAACTGTCACAGTCATTGATCTAAATCTGTTTATCTAAATCTGATATCAGAGTACTTCAATGACTATAATTCTGTCCTAGGTCTTGATAGTTGTTAGAATAAATCCCTTTTCTTTGTATTATTTAAGAACCGCTTTGACTACTCTGGGATCCATTGTCTTCTGAATGAATTTTATGATCTGCTTATCAAAGCCAGTGAAGAAATTCCTCTGATATTTTGACTAGAACACATTAAGTTTGTAGTGGAAACTCAGAAAAACTGGCACTGATACCCTATTTGCTTCTCTAATATGAACAGATTAGAGCTTTCCCATGTATGTGGGTTTTTTTTGTTTTGTTTTGTTTTTCTTGATCTTTTTGAGACAGCGTCTCCCTGTAGCCTCAGCTGGCCTGGAACTCGCTATGTAGACCAAGCTGGCCTTGAACTCACAGAGATCTGCTTGCCTCTGCCTCCCAAGTGCTGGGACTACAGGTGAGCACCACCACACCTGGCTTTTTTTTTCTATATCTTTCAATGAGCTTTTTCCATGAAAGTTTTTCACATCTTTTGTTTGATTTTTATCTTTATGTGCTTTATAGTTTTTAAAAAGTGCTATAAATGTATTTTTTAAAAATTAATTCTCATTCTTACTGTGTATAGAATTCTAAGTTAACAGTTACTTCCCTTTACTATCCTATTTGCTTTTAAAGAACTAGGAGAAGATGGAAATTTTCTTGACCTGAACCCTAAAACAAACATTCTTAACACCCAAATGCTAAAAACATCTCTTTTAAAGTCATGAACAAGGCAAGGAAAAATATTTGAATGCAATTTTATCCTAATTCCCTCCCAGTAACAAACAGAAAATGCAATAAAAACCATAGCATATAGCTTGATTTATTTAAATTAAATAGGTCTTTTAATTGATTTAAATCTGAGTCTCCGGCTTTAATTTAGCCCATTTACATTACTGTGATTACATACTATGATGGATTCATTCTTTAATCTCATCTTGTGCTTTCTGTTCACATTTTTTTTCATTTTCCTTTTCTATGTTCTGTGCATCTAAGCAATGTTGTCTTTCAAATGATTATATTTATTTTTTGTACTTATTTTTTTAATTTACAAAGCATGCTGGTCAATAATCTTGTAGTTAATTAATATCCCTTGTTATCCTTTCAAAAAAAATTAAGGGGCTTAGAATGTTTTATCTCTAGTCATTCTTTTTTTCTCATATATCATTGTTTCTAGAATGTTAGTTCCTTTTGTAATAACCTCTATTAATGCTTTTGTTACTGTTATGTAGCCAATGCTTATTTAGGTAGGTCTATATATTTATTAAATTCTCCGTTCCTTCTTTTAAGAACATCTTTATTGGGACTGGAGAGATGATTTAGTGGTTAAGGACACTGGCTGCTCTTGCAGAGGACCAAAGTTTGATTCCTAGCACCCACATAAGGCAGCTCATAGCAGCCTGCAACTCTAGCTCAGGGAGCAGATGCCCTCTTCTGGCCTCTGCAGGTACCTGCATGCATGTACACACACACACACACACACACACACACACACACACACACACACACACACATGCGCGCACACATAAACAATAAAATAAAACTTAAAAAAAGCCCCAACTTTATCTTAAGATATAATTCACATGCATCTTATACAGCTTACCCATCTAAGTGGTTAATCCAGTAGTTTTTAGTACATTCATAGTTATGTCTCAGTCAGCATAATCAACTTTAGAATATTTTTATGAGCCCAAAAGGCAACTTTTCCTCTTCTCCCCAACCCTGTCAGTCCTAGACAACCACTGATTTTGTTTTCAGGCCTGCTAGATTTACCTAAATATTTCAGAGAAATGGAATCATACAATACAGGGTTACTCTGTGTGTGTGTGTGTGTGTGTGTGTGTGTGTGTGTGTGTGTGTGTGTGTCTGGCTTCTTTCATCTAGCATGCGTTCCAAATTCATCTATATTGTAGCATTCTTAATTTTTATTCATTGCTGTGATAAAATATCCTGACAAAAGCAACACAAAGGGAAAGAGTTTACTTGGTTTACAGTTCCAGAGGAATCCAGTCCATTGTGGAGGAGAACATGTCAGCAGACCAGGAAGGCATGTTGGCAGGAACAGGAGGCCACCTGGTCACATTGCACCCATACTCAGGAAGCAGAGTATAAGTGTGAAGTAGTGTCCAGCTATAAAGCCCCAAGGCCCAGTGACCTACTTCCATTGGTGAGGCTCCACCTCCATAACCTTCCTAAACAGCACCACCAACTGGGAACCAAGTGTTCAAACATGTGAGACTATGGGAGACATTTCACAGTCAAACCACAACATAGTATGTACCACACTTCATTCCCTTTTGGTAGCTGAATGGTACTCTGTTATATGGATGTACTTTGGTGTATTTTACTTATCCATTCACCCATTTTAGCTGTCAAGGGTAATACTACTATGAACATTCATTAGTGGTTTTGTGTAGATACGTGTATTTCACCTGTTTGGGGTATCTATGTAGGAGTGAAATGACCAGTTCAAATAGTTAACTCCCAATGCAGCTTTCTGAGGAGCTGCCAGATTCTTTTGGACAGAGCAAGTTCTTTTTTTATTACAGTCTTTTCTAAGTATGTGTAAATGGACATCACATTATTTCTTTCTTTTTAATTTTTACAAAATACTTTATTGAGAATTTCATACATGTATATAAGGTGTTTTGATCAAATCTGTACCCACTACCTCCCCTCCAACACCCCCCCTTTGAAAAGGTAACACTAAAATCTTTTAAGGATTAGATACAAGCTCCCAAATACTTTTGACATTTTTGGCCTTGGGTAAGAGTAAGTTGCTAACAGAACCAAGGAAATTTTGACTTTTAGCCAAGAAACTGGCTACATTTCTTTGGGGTCTTTTTACCCTAACTGCCTACCCAATTCCTACCTCCTATTCTTATCAGGTCATCCTCTGAAGGGGTTACACAAATTGCCAATAGGGAATAGGGATGCCGACCGCTCTGGCTTCTTCCATGCTGAACAGGGATGCAGGGTGAGGCAATTGGTAGTTATTTCACACAGAAGGGACTGCTGTATAGCATCTTCTTATTAAAAGGACCACCACGCGGAGGCAGGATCTGGGGGCTGTCAGGCAGTCCCCTGCGTCCTCAGGCCCTCTGGTAGTTGGAGGCCAGAGGGAGGCCAGAACCCGACACTCTCTGGCAGTCTGCTAAGCTCCACATTATGATTTGTATTTCCCAAATGGCTAAAGCTACAGAGTATCTTCTCATGGGTCTGGTGGCCATTAAGATAAAGCTCCTTTGCTCATTTTTTTTCAAGTTAAAAAAATATTTTATTTATTTTTAAGGTCTGTTATTTATTCTTTTAAATTTATTGTTGAATTTTTGTGTATTTTATACAGACTATCTCAAAGATTCTTAATCATCTTTATACCCCCATTCCCACCAGCACGCTCCCACAGCAACCACCCCACCAGAACCCATATACTCTGTCATCTGTATTAAGGCCCAATGTGTCAAGTCAGTGTTCCTAGACGTTCCCCTGTGCAAGTCCATCCACTGAGGTCTAGTCAGCTATCTAGAGTCTCTTGTTTTAGGAGATCAGCTCTTCCTCACTCAGCAGTAATCATCTGCCAATGTTTCCTCAGCTAAGATTGGGGTCTGCTGTTCATTTCCCCAGTTCTATGCTAGGTTTTGTCTTCCTGAGTTTGCGTGGGACTTATGTATGCTGACACCATTGTCATAGAATCATATGAGCAGGGTCCCAAGAGTTTGTAGGACTCTGTTTCCATATGGTTGTGCACCTCCTCCCTGGCTCTTACAATCTCCCCGGCCCCCTTCTGCGATGGTCCCTGAGCCCTGGATGAGTAAAATTTAATATAAGAGTCCTGTCCATGGACCAGAACTCTGAAGAATTGTAATAACCACAGTGGAAGGGTTAGACAGGGCGAGAGAGAGAAGAGAGATAATGCCTAGCCAGCTTCAAAAAAAAAAAAGAGGGAATCGTATTAGTCCAGCAACCTAATGACAAATCACACATACAGTATCTACATGAATCCACGTGTATAACTAAAGTTTACATAACAAGAACAGTGCCAGTCAGAGAAACCTTCCATGAGTTGTTGGCCAGGGTGGACTAAGAGACTCCCCAAATTACACAGGCTATTGCCACAGCCCTTGACAGCCTCCCAGAAAGGGAAGGTAAGACCCTGCTGCTGAAGACAGAACATACTTCGGACACAGGATTTGGAGCAATAGAGCTGCAACTGACCTGAAACCACTTTCCCTGAAAGCTCTCATAGCTTTGGAGAGCCCTATGAAGGCACCAAAGGAAAACATCAATCAGTGTTCCAACACCAGCTTCAAGAACAAATAACCACATCAATGGCTGGCATACCACATGGCATTGGTGCTATAGTGGCACTTTTATCTTGGGGGCAATCAACAGCTACCTAATTGGACTAACAGTCCACTCAATGGGAGGAAACTCAAGTGTGGTACTGTAAACATAACCAAATATACATGGCTGGAGTGATCACAGATCTCAGAGAAAACCCCAACACTTTCACAACCCTAGACTAATGCGATTTCTTACTATGTAAAAAATATATATCCTTATATTTACCGGCAAATATCCCAGTCGCCACTCATCAAAGAACCTCATTTTTCACCAGTCAGAGACTATTGCCAACAACCACAACTGGTCACACATGGACATTGTCTATGAATTGCCCAGGCCTAAGTGACACATCTACAATGCAACCTCTATACCTAAGGCTCATGGAACATAGAACAGGGGTAAGGAAGAGGACTCTTCTGCCTCTCCATTGACCATACCTGGACGCTGGGAGAGGCCCTGGTGGGACAAACTGCCTCTACCCCTAGCAAAGCCTTTCTCAGGAGAGGAATGTAGCTTGTTTAATCTTTGGGGATCCTTAACCACACTTGGGACAGTTTTTATCCTCTGTATGCCTTTTGTGAACTGTTCTTCAGGTTTTAAAGCCTTCCAGAAACTCCTTAGACCACTTTTCCTGTTTTGTCTTTTTTATATCTCTTGTAGGTTGTTCTGTTATCCTACAGACACATTTTGCATGCTGGTTTGAGTCACTTAGATCTGCCAAAGCCTCCCTCACTTTATAAAGAGCTTGTCCCATTAAGGGACTTAGGAAAACCATTAAAGCTCCATACCATTCTTGAGGTCCATGTTGAATTAAGCTTTCCTGTACATCTCTGGTGACCACAGTCCTATCTTGCCCAGCAAACTAGGCATCATATATTGCTTTCCTCATACCTAGTTCTCTCAGTAATACCTGTCCTTCTTCTATGGTCCTCCAGCCCCTACTAATCCTGGGATTATCCATTGGTGATGACTAAGTATCTTTAATGCCTTGCACAAGCCATTCCATTAGGGACTGCTCCCCCCCCCCCCCCCCCCCCCGTACTGGCCTAGGTTAAACAGCCCATGTCCTAAGGATGGATGGGTGGTTATATAACTTAATATAAATATTAATATAAACTAATATTGTTTGTTAGTCCCATACCCTCACAAGTGACATGGTGAGGGGCTCTTTAATTGTTTGAAAGTCTTTCCTAGTCCCAACAGCTCCAGTGTGGAGTATTTTCTGCTGGCTACAGTATTATTAAGACTTTCATCAGCACATTGAAACATGACTTTTTTCTCTTTTTGTATTAAAGGCTGAATCTGTGGGGCATCCTTAGCTATTTTTATTTCTAGGTCATTTCATTTCTCATTAATATCTGTCTTTTTCCCTGGGTCCTTTGACTCCTGGTTCCTTGACCTTAAGCAAGTTAAAATCTCTCATTTTTTTCTCGCTCCTGCAGTTTATTTGCAAGTTCTGAGGCTAAGACTGAATTCACCAGTAACTCCTTAGCCTTTTCAGCCTCTCTTGAGGCTACTGCCTCCAACAAGTAATTTATTTTGCAAAGAAGTGGTGAAGAAGCCTCTCTGGATTCCTCTTTTGCTTCCAAGGCTTGTAAAATTTTGTCTAGACTTTCCACAGTCCTTAATTTTCACACACACACGTAGCTGCAACCCCCATCTCTCAAGGCTATTTTACACCATTTACAGGATGGTGGCCCCTAAGGGATTTTCTCCAGTGAATCTGTCCCTGTCTGCATAGGCAGCCTCATTTTAGTTTCACATTTTGCTGTCCATCACATAACCCACATGACTGTTGCTAACGCCATTAAGTGTATGGAGGTTGCCCACATTTTCTCCTGGGCTACTGCTGACAACTCTGGGATTGGTCACATTACTGCAGTGGATGCCTCAAGGTGCCCATCTCTGCCCCTCTGGATTTGAGGATCTGAACCCCTTGGGCTCCCATTGGCTTCTCTCTATCAGAGACATCCCCATTGTTTTTCCCGAACTTCTGCTGTTTGCTTTATCCTGCTGACTATGCCAATTTGTCATGCCAAATTTTCCCGAGAGGCCCACACACTCTCTCTGTGATCCCAGGGCTGACCAAACTGACAGGATACCTTCTATTTGGGTTTTTGCATAGTTTATAACATCCGGGAAGGGGTGACTTACAAAGGCATGATCGCCCGTGGGCTGTGCTTTTACCTCTCCACTAAGCTTTGAGATCTGCTGCCTGCCAGTGGCTTATCAGCTGTCTGTGTGCTCAGTTCACCAAGATGGCAACCCCCTCTCTTTTTTTTCCCAGTGTGCTCAGCATTTCCAGTGTCCTTAGCATCTCTCAGCCTCTTCAGTGTCTGCCCCTAGACCCTCTCCCTCTGAGTCTCTTGGGGTTCAGTTCTAGTTCCCTTAGAGGACACACCTACCCAATACCTAGTAACTACACGAACTCATGAAGATTAAACTACACACTCCTGAATGTGGGTCAAAGAAAGAAATGAAAGTATTACTGGAATTAAACAAAAAGGATGATACAACACAGCACAATTTAAAAGCAGTCCTAAGAGGAAAATTTATAGCTCTAAGTGCCTACATTAAAAAAATCAGAAAGAGCACAAATAAATGACTTAATATTCCAACTCAAGACTCTGGAAAGGCAAGAACAAATGAAACCTAAACCCAGCAGACAAGAAGAAATAACAAAACTCAGAGCAGAAATTAATGAAATAGAAACAAAGAAAACAATACAAAGGATCAATGAATCTAAGAGCTGTCTCTTTGAAAAGCTAAACAAGACAGACAGACAGGTAAAGACACAACCAAAAAAAAAGAAAATTATAGACCCATAGCCTCAATGAACATAGATACAAAAATTCTCAACAAAATACTTGCAAACCTCGTACAGACACACATCAAAAAAAATCATCCACCATGATCAAGTAGGCTTTATTCCAGAGATCAGGTATGGTTCAATATACACAAGTCAATAAACATCATAAATCATATAAATGGACTAAAAACCAAAAATCACACGGTCATCTCAATAGATGCAGAAAAAGCCTTTGACAATATTCAGCATGCATTCATCATAAAAGTCCTAAAAGGAATTGGACTAGAACATACCTCAACAAAATTAAAGCTATATACAAGAAACCCACAGCCAACATCATTCTAAATGGAAAAAACTGGAAGTATTCCCATTAAAATTAGGAACCAGACAGGACTGTCCACTAGCTCCATTCCTTTATAATGTACTGCTTGAAACTCTTGCTAGAGCAATAAGACAAGAGAAAGAAATTAAAGGAGTACTAACTGGAAATGAAGAGATCAAATTATCCCTTTTTGCAGATGATATGATACTATAACTAAGAGATTCCCAAAAATTCCATCAGAAAACTCCTAGAAGTGATCAACACTTTCAGTAAAGCGAAAGGTTACAAAATTAATCTACAAAAATCAGTAGCCTTTGTATATACCAATAACATGCAATCAGAGAAGGAGTACAGGGAAACCCTCCCATTCATAATAATTGCAAAAAAAGAAATCTTGGAATAAACCTAACCAAAGACATTAAAGATCTCTTCAATGAAAATTTTAAATCTTTAAAGAAAGAGATTGAGGAAGCCACCAGAAGATGGAAGGACCTCCCATGCTCATGGATTGGAAGAATTAATATTGTGAAAATGACCATCCTTCCAAAATCAATATATAGAGTCAATGAAATCCCAATCAAAGTCCCCACGAAATACTTCACAGAATTAGAAAAAAAATCCTTAAATTCATATGGAGGCACAAAAGACCCCGGACAGCCAAAGCAATCCTGAGCACAAAGAGGAACGCTGGGGAGATTACTACACCAGATATCAAACTATACTACAGAGCTATAGCCATAAAAACAGCATGGTACTGACAGAAAAATAGCCACAGAGATTAGTGTAACACAATTGAAGACCCAAACATGAGTACACGTAGTTTTAGCCACCTGATATTTGACAAAGGTGCCAAGAACACACAATGGAGGAAAGACAGCATCTTTAACAAATGTTGCTGGCAAAACAGGATCTCCATTTATAGAAGAATGAAACTAGATCTTATCTTTCACCTTGTACAAAAGTCAACTGCAAATGGATCAAAGACCTCAACGTGAAACTCAAAACTCTATAACTGTTAGAAGAAAACATTGGCAGTAATCTACAAGACATAGGTGTAGGAAAGGACTTTCTAAATCAGACACCAGTTGCTCAGGAATTAAGATCAACAATCAACAAGTGGGACTTCATTAAACTAAAAAGCTTCTGTACAGCAACAGAAACAGTCAAATAAGTGAAGAGAAAACCCACAGAGTGTTAAAAAACATCTTTACCAATGACACATCTGACAGAGGTTTAACATCCAGAATATATAAAGAACCCAAAAAACAAAGAATCAAGAAACCAAATAACCAAATTAAAAGATGGGCTAAAGATCTAAACAGAGAATTCTCAAAGGAAGAAATAGAGATGGCTAAGAAACACCTTTAAAAGTGTTCAACATTGTTAGTAATTAGGAAAATGCAAATTAAAACCACCTTAATATTTCATCTTACCCCAGTCAGACTGGCTAAGATCAACAGAACAAATGATACCAAATGCTGGTGTGGATGTGGAGAAAGGGGAACGCTCATTCACTGCTGGTGCAATTGCACACTCAGGCAATCCCTATGGAAGCAGTGTGGAGAACTCTTAAAATTCTAAAAATGAGGGCTGGAGAGATGGCTCAGTGCTTAAGAACACTGGGTATTCTTGCAGAAGACTTGGGTCCAAATCCCAGCACCCACATGGTAGCTAACAACTGTCTGTAACTCCAGTTCTAGGGAATCTGACAGCCTCTTCTGTCCTCTGTGGGCATTGCATGACACGGTTGCACTTACTTACATGCTGGCAATACACGCATATACATAAAATAAAAATAATAAATAAAATATTTTTAATAATCTAAAAATGAACCTACCATATGACCCAGTTATACCACTCCTTGGCATATACCCAAAGGACTCACCCTATTGTAGAGACACTTGTACAACCATGTTTGTTGCTGCTCTTTTCACAAGAGCTAAGAGATGGAAGCAACCTAGGTGTCCCTGAATTGATGAGTGCATAATGAAAATGTGGTACATTTACACGATGGAGTTCTACTCAGCAGTAAAGAAAGATGAAATAAATTTGCAGATGAATGGATGGATCTAGAGCTGTTATGCTAAGTGAAGTAACACAGACTCGGAAAAACAAAGGACATATGTTCTCCCTCGTTTGTGATTCCTAGCACCAAATCCTTATGTGTGAGTACATATCCTGATGTAACTGCAGGAACCAGGAAAATGGAAGGGAACCAGGGAGGTAAAGACAAAGAAGGAACCCAAGAGAGAAGAATAGTAAGAGAAAGATGTTCCTAAGGGAGAAATGTGTAAAAGGTGTGTGTGGGTAGTTAAATGGGAGGGAGAGAAGGAGGGCCGTTTAAAGAACTATGCAAATAAAGGGGGGAAAGGAGCTCAAGAGAGGTGGGACCATAGGAGACAGAAACTATCAAGGGAAAAACGGGGAAAATGGGGACACTTTAAATGGGGAGCAGGTAGAGGGAGGATAAGATAGGGAGAGAAAGAGAAGAGATAAATGCCTAGGTAGCATAAAAAAACCAGAGGGAATTGTATTGGTCCAAACACCTACTGAAAAATTACACACACAGCATCTCTACATGAGTCTGTGAGCTTAGCTGAAGATTACATAACAAGAAACAGTACCAAACAGAGAAACCTTCCTTTGAGTTGTTGGCCAGGGTAGTCTAAGCAACTTCCAAAATTACACAGGCTATTGCCACAGTCCTTGATGGCCTCCCAGAGCTTGATGGTAAGACCCTATTGCTGAAGACAGGACATACTTTGGACAAGCCACCTCCCCTGAAGGCTAGCTCTCATAGCTTTGGAATGCACTACATAAGCTGCTAAGGGAGAACATCAATCGATGGTCCAACTCCACCTTCAAGGCCTAAAAACCACATCAGTGACTAGCACCACAAGCAACATTGCAGTAGTGGCACTTTTATCTTGGGAGTAATCAACAGCTACCTAATTGGACTCAAAGCCCGCTCAATGGGAGGAAACTCATGTGTGGTACTATAAACCTAGCCAAATACATATAGCTGGAAAGGTCATGGATTTTAGAGAAAAACCCTAAGACAGTCACATCCCTAGACAAATGTAATTTCTTACTATGTGAAAAATATGGATCCTTAGATTTATAGACAAGTATCTCAGTCACTACCCATCAAAGAAGCTTGTTTTCCAAGAGGCAGAGATAATTACAGAGTTCTACAACTGGACACACACAGAGATTATCTGCCAATTGACCAAGTCTAAGTGGCATATCCAAGATGCAACCTCTACAACTAAGACTCATGGAACACAGAACAAGGGATAAAGAGAACCCTAATGCATCTTTCTACTCTCATCAATGAAGCTCCCTCATGCAACAGAGGGCCAGGAACACAAAAGGCCATAAATGGCCGAAATGCAGAGAATAAGATTCTGCAGAGTGTGGGTCCTTGGCTAACTCATATTAAAACCCACCTACCCAGAGCTCAGAGACCATTGCAGAAGAGGGGCCAGAAAGAGAGCCAGGAAGAAGGTGCAGAATCATACGGAAACAGTCCTACAGGTGCCTGGGACCCTTCTCATACAAATCTACAGCAATGGTGTCAGCATGTATAAGACCTATGCAAACTTAAGCAGACAAAAACCCAGCACAGAGCTGTGGAAATGAACAGCAGGTCCCAATCTTAGTTGAAGGATTATTGGCAGCTGATTACTGCTGGGTGAGGAAGAGTTGATTCTCTCAAAGGGAGGAACTCTAAATAGGCTGACTAGATCCCAGTGGATGAACTTGCACTGAGGGACATCTGGGGACACTAACTTTACATGATAGGCCCTAACACAAATGATAGACTGTATGAACTCCAGTGCAGGGGCTGTGGGAGATATAAGGCTGATTTTCTGTATGAAATACACAAAAATTCAATAAATTTTTTTTTGGTCTTTTTTGAGACAGGGTCTCCCTGTACCCCAGCTGGCCTGGATTTGCTATGGAGACCAGGCTGGCCTTGAACTCACAGAGATCCACCTGCCTCTGCCTCCCAAGTGCTGGGATTAAAGGTGTGCACCACCATGCTCGGCCAATAAAAATTTTTTTTTAAAAAATAAAAAAATAAAAACAATTCTTCTTCCACTGTTGAATGTCTTGGATCTAAAAACAAAGAGTAACCATAACACAGTGATAATGGGTGACTCCAATATCCCACACACTTCAATAAACAGGTCATTAGGATAAAATTTAAACAGGAAACTCAAACGAGTTAAATGAAAACAATAATGAAATGAAAGATTTCTATGTTTTTAAAATACAAAATAATTATTTTTAAAAAATCAAGTAGTTTTAGACTTCCCATTTCATTAATTCATTTAGACTTTCCATTTCATTAATTCATATGACTTTGTGTATGTGTGTACGTGTATTTGTGTGTTGTATGAGGCGTGTGCATGTGTATTGCTATCTGTGTGTGCATGTGTGGAGGCCAGAAGAGGCTATTAGGGTCTTCTTTTGTTGCTCGCCCTTTCTCAAGGGCTCCTTGTTCCCTTGACAAAGGGTCTTAGTGCTGGGATTAGTGACACGCACTGCCTCATCTACCTTTTTTATATGGTTGCTGGGGATCCGAACTCAGGTCCTTGTGTTTGTGCAGTGAAGCTCTTATCTTTTGAGTCCCTCCAGCCCTTATATAACTATTCTTAAACCAGTACCACAATGTATTCATGACTGTAACTTTGTGATAAATTTTGACATATAGAACATGAGTTTTCTAATTTGGTTCTTTTTATTTTTTTAGATTTTATTTTTAGTTATGCGTGTATGTGTGTGCCTATGTATGGACATGTACATGAGTTCAATGCCTGTGGAGGTTGGGAGAAGGCATTGGATCTCCCTGGGGCTGGAGTTCCAAGTTGTTGTGAGTTGTCTCACATGGGTACTGGGACCCAAACTTGGGTCCTCTGGAAGAGCAGTACGCACTCTTAACCACTGAGCCATCTCTCCAGTCCCTGGATTTTCTTAAAAAAAAAAAAAAGTTCCAGTTGTTCTATGTCCTTTATATTCATATGTGAATTTTAGTATGATGTTCTAAAAGCCATCTAAGACGATGCTAGGGATTGAATATGGAGGTGAATATGGGACTATTTACTGTGATTTAGTAATACAAAGTCTTGCAGTCCCTGAACTTGGAATGTCTATTTGTTTAGGAAGTAATTTTTTTTCAGCAATGTCTTGTAGATTTTCATAGTACAGCTTTCAAAAAATTCTTTATTAGAGTAATTTCTAGGTAGTTTCTTTTTATTCTTGTGATAACGCATTGTTTCCTTAGTTTTCCTTTGAAGTTGCTTAAGGGTATTTATTTCCTCTAGACTCGTCTCCAGGGCTCGCTTTACCCTCTGAAGCAGATCATTGAGTAGTTCTTTCAAAAAGGAATCCTTGGGGCTGGGGAGACCACTCAGTGGCTAAAGTGCTCGCACAAGCATGAGGACTTGAGATCAGATCCTCATTGGCCATGTGAAGCTGGACTTGGTAGCATGTGTCTATAATCCCAGCACTCTATAGTGAGATGGGAGGTGGGGACCGGAGTATGCCCAGAGGGCTAGATCTAACTAGCCTGGCACTCACAGCACTGAACAAGTGACCCTATCTGAAAAAGGTGGAAGACAAGGCCAACACCCAAGGCTGCCCTCTGACTCCCGTACTTGCACCATGGCATGCATGTACCTGCAATCAATCACACACAGAGAGACCCATTCACACACATATACACACACACAAAGATAAAAAATGTGAATTGAGGGGCTGGAGAGATGGCTCAGCGATTAAGAGCACTGACTGCTCTTGCAGAGGACCCGGGTTCAATTCTCAGCACCCACATGGCGGCTACAAACCGTCCTTAACTCCAGTTCCAGGGGAATCCAAAGCCCTCTTCTGACCTCCGCAGCATTGCACAACATGGGCACACTCACATACATGTAGGCAATATACTCATACACATAAAATAAAAATAATAAATAAAAATTAAAAAAAATCTGAATAGAAAACTCCCTTTGCCCCTGTCTGGAGTGTTTTTATTTTAATTTATTCTTCAGTAACTATTCAACTGGGTATAAAAGTCTAGGTCAGTAGTTCTGAATATATTTTTCTATTACATTTTGGCTTTAATTCTTATTACTGTGTTATCAACTCACAATCTAATTGTTCCTTTGTAGACAAGATGCCTTTTTTTTTCTTTTTAAAATTTTATTAGAAGCATTTCATTACAGCTTTAACATATTCAATAACAAATCCAGAGCAAAAGTTGAATTAATAAAGTTATACAATATTGTACTCAGTACAAACCCTATAAGACATAAAATTGAATGAGTTTTTAACCTTTATAAAATATCTCCATTTCATTTTAAAATATACTGTTTCTTACAGAAAGACTCATTGTTTTTGCTAATAACACTTAGATGTTGGTGCATGCGTCTCTAATCTGTATGTATCTGATTATTACTAGTCAGGGTCCGTTGCACTCAGATGCCTTTTTTTATCTAGGTGTTTTCAAATTGTTCTGTGGTTTGTTTTGTGTTTCTGTAGTTTCACTGAACCTAAGTGGGATTTATTTAGTGCATTCCTTGTTCATTATATGTATTGAATCTGAGGATTTATGTTTCAGTTATAGAACATTTCAGCTTTTGGTTTTTTGAATACTGCATTATCTCTAGTTTCTAGAACTTCTATAGTGATTATGCTTTGTCACTTTATTCTTTTAATATCTTTATTTTCATCATTCAGAAACATTCGGAACTTCATTTGAATGTTTTCTTTTCAGTTCTATATTCTAATGCTTTGTTTTGATTTTTGTGTGTGGGTGTCTACACAACATACAACTCTGCAAACACGTGAGTACATGTGTGTGGAGGCCAGAAATCAGCATCAGGTGTCTTCCTCAGTCACTCTCCATCTTGTTTTCTGAGACAGGGTCTCACTGAGTTTGGAGCTCAAGAGTTTAGCAAGGCTGACTGGCGAGTGAGCTCCAGACTCTTGTCTCTGGGCTTCAGTGCTAAGGTTACAGACATGCACCACCACACCTAGTTTTGCATGGGTGCTGGGGATACAAACTCAGATTTTCATGCTTGCATGACAGGCATATTATCGAGTAAGCCATCTCCTCAGCCTCTGTTGTGATTTTTAAAAAAATGTAGTACAAAGGGAGTTAACTGCTTCAAAAAGAATATGAAATCTTATAGGGAGGACTTTAACAAAGGGAGTGAAAACATTTCCATAGAAAAGATGCTTTATCTCTCCAATTATACCTTTAAAAGTATAGAATGAGCCTAAGTTAGCTGCAATTTTTGACATCAGTATTCATTAAATTACTGGAATTATGCTAACAGTCTATCTCTAATATAGTGGTGAAGAAAGGTCACGTGTTTCGTGATTATGATTTTCTGTCTCAATTTTACTTGTTAAACCTGACAGGTCATTAAGATGCAAAGGAGTATGAGCTTTGAACTTGCTGTGTTTTGAATGTGCAATGTCCCTTGCAGACTCACATGCTGAAATTTTGGTTCTCAACAGCTGGCATTACTCATCAAGGAAGTTTAGGAGCTGAAGCCTTCCTGAAGGAAGTAGGTCACGGGAGGGCACATCCTTGAGGACTGTTTATTGTCCTAGTCCCTTTCTGTGTTCCTTCTCCTTGATTCCTGTCCACCACGCCACACTCTCTCACTGTCAAACACTTGGGGCCAAATGACCATGGGTTGAACCCTCTGAAACTATGAACAAACAAGCTAAATTCTCTCTTAAATTGATTTTATCAGGTATTTTATCACAGTGATAAAAGGCAATTAATACAGTCCTGGAGTTTTTCTGCATCTTAATTCTATCACATATAAAGTAAACCCATCAGCATTGTCATGAAGAAGCAAAGATGTATCCACAAGCTGCGTTTTGCAAAGCCTGGATGGACAACAATGGGCTATTTATAAAGGACTGACAATATTGTCTTGTTTAAGAATTGTAATTAGAACTTAATAAGGTGCCATCATGTGGTTCTCCTCATTTGCTATTCGATATCATCTCACTAGTCATGTTCCATCATAACCCCTTTGTTGTGGCTTGACCCTACAATCCACATATTAATAATTAATCCAGCTATGGGAATAATTGCTTGTGGAAATATTTGTGGTAAGTGATGCCTCGTGCACTTCCTTCTGTATCAGTCCCCTTGGACAGCTATTGATGGCCCTAAATAAAATGTTCTGGGGTCCTTTCTTGCACCTTGCTTGAAACAAAAGTCGATCTGTGAGGCACACCTTCTAGAAAGACCTCTAGGACTCTTAAAAGATAAATGCTTAGAAAATTGATTCAATCAAAATGGAACTGTTATAAACACACGGTCCCTGTGATTTTTCAAACCAATATATTTAATTCTGTCTGGCAGCATCCTCTAAATTGAATCTACATTAGATGGATGAGCACATTGGAAGAACATAATATATTGACGCAGGAATTACTCTGTCTATGGTGAGGGCAGTCAGGGTCTCCAAAAGATGAGGCTACCTCCTGCTTTGAATGTCATGGCAAACACTGTTGTCACTAGGCTGCTCCTGTGGATTCTTCCTCTTGTGGTATTCATGAAGGGAAATGGTTTTTTTTCTGTAGGTCCATTTTAGTTACAAATATCCTCCTATGTGCAGTGCATTCAGATCTTTTCCTTAGAAGGCCATGTTGATTATATAGTCACCAGGACATAGATGAAACCCCATCTTATGAAACAACACCATGTAACCTATTCCCTGCAACATAATAGTGTACATGTCATTATTAACCAGAGCACAGAGAACGCTTTGCCATGGACAGAATGGCGACTCCATTGTTTGTGGATATTATTAACTATCATAGTATACATTTATGTTTATCATATATCACCTTTTAAGAATACTTTACTCTAAAAATATTTTATGCGTATGAGTGTATTGTCTGCACGTATCCAAGTGCATCCATGTCATGCAATGCCTTTGGAAATCAGAAGAGGATGTGAGATCCCCTGGAACTGGAATTACGAACAGTTGTTAGTCACCATGTGGGTGCTGGGATTTGAACCTGGATCCTCTGCAAGAGAAGCCAGTGTTCTTAACTGCTGAGCCATCTCTCTAGTCCCTCACATGTCCAGTGATATGCTAAGCCTACATTAGTTAATCTGCTTATATGTGTTTGTGTAACATGTTAAACATAGTCTTTACAGTAACTGCTATGAGCCTAGCCTTCTAAAGGAGAAAAATGAGGCACAAGGAGTTAAGCACCTTGTTCAGAGTTGTGAGCTAGACAGGGAGGTGGGGAGCTGGTTTCAACAGTCTGGCAAGAACAGGAAAGTATCCTTACCTTCACCGTGTGAGCACGCGGGGGTCCGAGAAGGTTAGACAGCTGCCTTGCTATGCTTGGTGACTCCTGGAGTGAACTGACATGTGGAAGTAGTGCTTCTACTCACAACTTAGTGCATGATTCCTCCATATATACTGTTCAAATGGCTGAAATTCAGAAAATCTTATTCTGATTTAACTGACCCTGGATATGCAACTTTCCTTATGCCTGCCTTTTTTCTCTTTTTGTTTTTTTTCAAATTTTCTGAGTACTTTGGGAATAAGTGGAAGAAGAGGAATATGTTAGCCTTTGCTACTATAAGAGAATCCTGGCTTGAATCAGTTTACAAAGTGGTATGATATTTGGGCTCATAGACATGATTGGCTGGCTCCGTTCCTTTGAGCCTGTGGGAAGCCAGCACATCATGGTGAGCAACACGTGCCAGAGCAAAAAGCCCTTCTTTTCATGGCTAGACCGCAAAGGAGAGATGAAGAGACTGGGACTCCACAGTCCCCTTCAAGGGCGTGCCCCCAGCGACCTAAACCTCGTCTCTTAAACACTCTACCACTTCACAACAGTGCCAACCAAGCCTTTAACACATGGGTCTTTGGGTGATAAGCTGCAGCAAGAGGAAAATACCTTCTTTGTTTGAGAAGCTCGTATTCGAGGTCAAGAAACAGCTCATTGATGTGAAACAACAGACAGTCAGAGCAGCGTGGCCACAGCTGCCAAAGCTAAGGGCTCAGGCAGGACGGGCTTCATGTCTCGAACCTCTTCTTCCACACGTGACCTCTAGCCTCCCTTCTCTCTGCTGGAGTCAACTTACCCTGTGCCTCTCTCTGTGAATTCATCTTGCCCGCCATTGCTTGACTCTGCCACAGTTCTCCCTGTGTGACTACCAGCACCCCACAGGGTACTATTTTCTTTCTTTCTTTTTAAAAAGATTTATTTTTATTTATGTGTACGTGCTTGTGTCTGTGTGAGTTTAATTCATGCATGTAGAAGTACCATCTAAGGCCAGAAAAGAATGTTGGATCCCCTGGAACTGGAAGTACAAATGGTTGTAAGCTGCCTCATGTGGGTGCTGGGAACAGAACTCGGCTCCCCTGGAAGAGCAGCAAGTACTCTTAATCACTGAGCCATCTCCCCAGCTCTAGCATAGTGTATTCCAAACCACCCTGAAGTGAAATGAAATTCTATTTCCCAAGATGACAGAAGGTACAATCAGAACATTAAACTGGCTTAATTTAGACACAGACTAGTCCTTGCATATCTTGAGGGGTCATCAGGATATACTGAACTTTAAGCAAGCATTCTAGAAAGATCTCCCAATGCTAAGCATCCTAACACTTGGGAGGCTGAGCCAAAGGATGGATGTAAGTTTGAGGCCAGCCTGGGCTACATAGTTAGACCTTGTTGCCAAAGAAGACAGCCTTCCCTTCTCACCTTCTGGTCATTCACCTCCCTTCACCCCCATTACCCCTGTGAGCTTTCCTAGGTGACTCACTGCTATATAGGACATTTACCTTTAAGATTCGACTAAGCTGGGTGTGATGGCACACACCTTTAATCTCAGCACTCAGGAAGTAGAGGCAGAAGAATATCCAGGCCAGCCTGATCTACATAGGGAGTTCCAGGCCAGGGCTACAAGGAAACCCTGTCTCAAGAAGACAAAAAAAAAGGGAGGGAGGGAGCTGGAGAGAAGGCTCAGTGGTTAAGAGCACTGGCTGCTCTTACGGAAGACCCAGGTTCAATTCCCAGCACCCACATGGTGGCTAACAACCACGCATTTCACAACATGGTACATTTAAATACATGCAGGTAATACACTCATACACATAAAAATAATAAATATATATTTTTTTAAAAGATGAAAAAAATTGAATAACTGATCTTCCCAAAGTGACCTTCCTTCCCTACTGCTACTCATGAACCAAAGCAAGTATTTTATGTAAATATGTTATTCTACAGAACTTCCAAAGGCTCTAACTCATTAACATTTTTTTGTAATATTAGCACAATATTAGAGTATAAAAGAGTATAAAATCCATTTGTCAAAGCTCTTAAAATAGTCTATCTCAGTAAAGCTGGCTTAAATGGAAACAGAAAAGTAGTTATGATATCAAGAGCAAGTTCCTCTCACATCCCTGTCTCCTTGCTACCCCAACCCCCTGGGGACCACCACAGCTATATTTTTGTGAGCAATAGAGAGTGGGGTGGAGTATGTCCTTCTAGAAATGTTCTCTACACACACACACACACACACACACACACACACACACATACTCTTTCTTTAAAGACAAATGCAGCATTTGGTACATTCTGTTCTCTTTTTTATCTTTTTATTGAATTTTTATTTTGTGTGTATGTGTACATGTATGGTATACGTGTATGTATGTATGTATGTGTTGATGTGTATGCAGGTGAATTCATGGAAACTGTAGGTCAAAGTCAAGTGTTTTCCTCTATTGATCTCCATCATATTTTTTTTTTCTTTTTGAGAAAGTGTCTCCCTGTAGCCCCAGATGGCCTGGAGCTCACTGTGTAGACCAGGCTGGCCTCATCTCACAGAGATCTGCCTGCCTCTGTGCTGGGATTAAAGGTGTGAACCACACCTGGCTCCTCCACATTTTATTTATTTATTTATTTATTTATTTATTTATTTATTTAGTCTTTTTGAAGCAGGGTCTCTTTGTAGCCCCAGCTGTCCTGGAGCTCACTATGTAGACCAGGCTGGCCTTGAACTCACAGAGATCCGCCTGCCTCTGCCTCCCAAGTGCTGGGACTACAGGTGTGCACCACCATGCCTGGCTATTTTTTTATTATTTATTTTATGTGTATGAGTGTTTTGCTTACATGGTGTTTTGTCCATCATGTGTGTTCAATGTCCATGGAGACTACAGAGCCATTTCTCCAGCCCCCACCTTATTTGCTGAGACAGAAGCTCTTACTGAACCTGGATTAGGCAAGACTAACTGGCTAGCAAGTCCCTGTGAGCCTCTTGTCTTCACCTCCACAGTGCATTAGGATTGCAGGTGTGAGCCACCATGCCCAGTTTTTACCTGGTGCTGGCCCCTCATCTCTTACTAATATGTTGAGCAGAAGGTTCCAGAGCAATATGACCAGTACCACCTCCATTTTTGGATGGGCAGTAAGGTTTTCCCTTGATGGATTGATGGAATATCATTAGGCGTAGACCAGGCCAACGCTCTCTCTCTCTCTCTCTCTCTCTCTCTCTCTCTCTCTCTCTCTCTCGTGTGAAAGATGTCTGTACCATATGTGTGTGAAGATCTGAGGACAACTCTTGGGAATTGGGTATCGCCCTCCACCTTGTTGAAGCAGAGTCTGTTGGCACAGGCTTGAAAAGACTGTGGGTCTGGAAAAAGGTCTGAACTAGCTGCAAGGTGACAGCTTGGACCAGGTAGACCCTAGCCTCAAGTATCTGGTTATATTAGGAAGTTACTTCACAGGGAATGTTTTATTCCTTATAAAAACAGCATGTGCTTTTAATTTCACTTGGAAAGTATATGTGTGTGTGTGTGTGTGTAGATCCCATCATACTTTCTCTTGTGACTCTCACCTTCTGAAGGAGCTCAGTAATTTCCCTCTGATGCTGAATCCAAGGGTTCTGTCTGTGCCGCTTGCCTTGCGTACACCTTCTTTCGAGTTGCAGATCTGGCTAAGGGTCTCCAATTTTCCTTTGAACTGTGGTTGCAGTATTTAATACAGTCGTGTAACCTTCAGGCTGTTGTGTGTGGATGGCTCTCCCGTGCTTTTGAATTCACTCAATAAAAACCTAGAATGAAATGATTCCAGTGGGTTACCTCAGCCCAACTCCTACCTTCCTCAGTCAGTTTTC
This sequence comes from Nannospalax galili, assembly GCF_000622305.1. NCBI lineage: Eukaryota > Metazoa > Chordata > Mammalia > Rodentia > Spalacidae > Nannospalax > Nannospalax galili. The sequence continues at coordinate 3,802,628 of NW_008355279.1, read as the reverse complement.
TCTCACAGCCCTTTTCTGTATAAGAGTTCTTAGTAAAGACAATGGTGTCTTAGCAGACAGCTTAACTAATAATTCACAGCCTTTAAAAACATTAAAATAATTATTTGATGCCCCAGCACCATGGAATTAAACTTACCTTGATATTTATCCCCTATTTCATTACCCAAGGATGTACCTAGCATGTCTTTAAAATGAACAGGGAAAGGCTGTCTTTTCCAAAGGTTTCCTATTCATCTTTTATTTTGTTTTTCCTTTGAGCTAGAATATTCTATCAGCTAGCCATTGAGTTTGAGTGTGTACTCTATTTGTTGACTAGAAGGTAGCAAAGAACGTGCAACATGCAGCACATTTCATTTTCAGGCACGCAGGCATCACTATGCTCAGCCACATCTCCTGTGCCTCCACACTGTCCCTGTCTTACTGACTGAAAACTCACTGGACTCAAGCAACTGCTGAGTGCTGGCTGCATTTGGCCCCAAAGCCCCACCGCCTGTCTTTCAGAAGCTGGAGGGAGACTGGCTGGGGAAGTGACTAATCAGGAGGTTTGTGTCCATTAGAATGTCACTCCGTTGGCTCTTTAACTCCAAGCAGCGTTATGTAAGCAAGCAGAGCTGAAAAGGGAAGGAGAAATCTTGTCAGGCTGTACTATTCATGGGGATCTGGACCGAGGCTAAGCAGAGGGGAGCACTCTACCACCTGTGCAAAACTCAACTCTTAGCACTTCCTGCTGCCTCCCCAGCCCAGAGAAATGAGGACTGACCACAGAAAAGCAACAGAAGCAAAACTGTGTGGGGAGAGGGGCTGGCTATGTGTTTATTATATAATATGTGGCATAGCTATGTTGAATTTTGTTTTGTGCGTGTGGGTGTGAGTGTGGCACGTGCACACCACATGGTGTGCATGTGGAAGTCAGAGGGAAACCTTTAGGAGCAGCTTCGCGCCTCCGCCTTTGAAGCAGTGTAGCTCTTCTTTCTGCTTCTCATCTTACTTCAACTTGCTGTCCGCTGAGCTTCCAGCTAATTCTGTCTCTGCCTCCCATCTCAGTACTAGGGATACAGGTGTGAGCCACTGCTTCTGGCTTTCTAACTGGATTTAGGGGATCCTGCTCGGGTCAGTGGGCTTGTATGGCAGGTGTTTTTATCCAGCAAGTGATCTCCCTGGCCCATGTTTTTTGTTTGATTAGGTTCTTTTGGTTGTTGTTGCTGTCTCTCTACTTAGCCGTTTTCCACATAGATAAACACATGCAAACATGCTCTGGTTTGCAAATGACTGGGGTGCCACAGGAAAGCTGGGCTGTCTCTGGATCACTGATAAGAGAATTGTGTTTGCTTCCTTCCCTGGAAGTCTGTGGCCCCAATAAACCAGGGCAAAACTTTGCAGACTGTTTCGCAGCATGAGCAAATGTTCCAACTCAGGAAATGATGCTAAGACACTTGAAAACTGCAAGATGGTCTTGACAACATTGGCACAGGATACTTGAAGGAAGTGGTGTGGTGAGCAGCGATAAGGGTCCCTGTGACCAGACTAAGAGCTGGTTTTACCTCCCAGTCTGGGTCCCCATAGTAAAAGCCAGCTCAGTACACATAGGCAAGAGCCTTGTCACATAGCATAGTGGGATAAGAGCGGAAATCTGGCCCTGCTACTAAGACACTAGGGGAGAGGGGAGGCCCCTGAGTGCACCTTCTTAACCGCAAGGACCAGTGGGCCACCAGTATATACACATTGCTCTTCTGAGAGCTGTCGTGCCTGCTTGGTTTTGTCCTCAGTGACACTAACCTTTCCAAAGTACCTCCTGGGGACAGAGCTGGCTTCTAGACAAAAGATGCAGCATTTGTCCTTAGTGTCTCTCAGGAAGGAGCTATGAAAGCCACATACACAGGTGCTCACTCGAATTAGATGGAGAGACAATGCAACTGTTGCTAATGACGGGGTAAGTTAATAAGGCCAAGGTGCCTGTTTCCAGATAGATCCTCTCCAGTGTCACAGAGCCTGCAGCTGCCAACTTAGGAGGTGGCCTTTCTTCTAGATGGCCATGGCCTTGGGGGCAGGGAAGGGCTTTCTTATAGTGTTGTGTTGTCCAGTTGTGAGGCTCATCAGAAACTTACTAATTTGGCACTCACTCTTAAAAACATTTTATTTATTATTTTTTATTTTATGTATCAGTGTATTGCCTACATGTGTGTAAGTGCATCTGTGTTGTGCAAAACCCACGGAGGTCAGAAGAGGGCATTAGATCCTCTGGAAATGGAGTTACAGCCACCATTATGAATGCTGGGAATCAAACCCAGGTCCTTTGCAAGAGCAGCAAGTGCTCTTAACTGCTGAGCCATTTCTTCAGACCTTAATTTAGCACTCTTAAAAACAAACATTCTGAGCCACAAAAAAGGAGTTTTTCAACCTGAAAATGTTCTGCATGTTGGGGGTGCACATGGAAACACTTTCTTTAATTAGCAAGTGCTCCCAGCACTGTGACATGGCATTATTCCAGATTTCGGCCCTCACCATTTTTCTAACAGCTCTGAGCTGAAAGCTAACATTTGTTCAGTAACTTTTGCCACACTGGGGAAGGGACCCATGGTGAGGATGTGGATTTAGAGTGATTTTTTCATTTGGTTTGTGTCTTCTGCAATAGCCTTCCATTAGTGGGAAAGAAGAAATTAATACCCATCATTTGCTTCCTTCCCATTGTTATTGCTGCTATAATTTTAGTGCAGATAGGAGGACAGGAGCATTCAAAGACTTGGTTAGCCAACAAGTTCTGTGTGAATTCTGAAGAGGTCACCAGATTTAAAGGATAGAAAACGACAAATGCTGGCAGTAAAGTGACAGATATCAAAGGGGATAACTCACAACATCGCAAGATCAATATGCAGTGTCTCATCTCTGTAGAGTATATCTGGGACGAGAGAAAAGAAAAGTTCTTATCTGTGCATAAATAGGATTGGTGCTTCAATGTGCTCAACATGTTGTGAAGGAAACAGACATGGATATAAGTAATTCCAAGACAAGGTATATGTATGATAAATGCCACATAAAAACGTAATATGAGAGTCCTAAAGACTCTGATATGGTTCATCCCAGGGGTGAGGCTCTGGGTTGGATCTCAGAAGGCAGACTGGGGAATATCTACATGAACTTCTATAGTCTTGAAACAATCCTACTCTGAATCAAAATGAGCCAGTATAGCAAGAGAACCAATATCAAGTGAATGAAAAATGGGGTCACTTAGCAATATGGGGGGAATTCCTGCTGACAGGTTAAAAATACATATTCATGCTAAAGTTTTTAAGCTCTAAAGACAAACTTTGTTAAGAATCCCAGCTCAGTGCTATCAGTGGACTGTTATTATTGAGGAATATTTACTGTCTTTCCCTGCTGTTCATTAATACCGTTCATTAATACCAGGATGGTCACATGACCTACTTTGGCTAATGAAATGAGAGAAGCGACATTCCCTTCCAAGTAGATGTGTTGACCCATGGTTGGTTTCTCCTATTGTTCTTTTTCTATGCTCTATGATTATCAGCAAAATGCAGATACAGGGGCTCTTGTAGCCTCAGGTTGGGCCCTGGAACAAGTACAGCTTGGAGCAGAGCCAAAGCTGACTCATGGTGGATATGCCATTGGCATAAGCAAGAACTGAAGCTTTGTAACAGCCACCGGTTTCCAAATTCTTGTTATCAGAACACAGCTCAGCCTAACCTGACAGACACCTCATAACTCATAGGTTTGCAGGCCGTACTAAGAATTCAGTGTATTAATTACTTTTCTGTTGCTAAAATAAAACACCATGACCCAGGCAATTTATAGAAAGAAGAGTTTATTTGTACTTATGATTCTAGGGATAAGGGCCCATAATGGTGAAGGAGGCATGGCAGAAGGAGGTGGCTACAGCAGAAACCAGAGCAATCACATCTTCAAGTAGGCACAGGAAGCAGAGAGTGACCGGAAATCTGGCAAGGCTTAAGAACTCTCAAAGCCTACCCCCAGTGAGGTGCTTCCTCCAGCAGGGCCACATCTCCTAAAACCTCCCAAAACAGCACCACCAAGTGGGGACAAAATGTCAAAATACTTGGAGCCTATGGGGGATATTCTCATTCAAACCATCACATTCTGCTTCTGGCCCCTTCAAGCCACCATTTCTGCATTAGGCTATTTTGAAATTACTCCCACCAAAGAAATTAGTCCATTACTTTTAAACAGCCTCAGGCAAGCTCTTAGGCTAGGGGCAGACTCCAGCCAGGTTCTTTGCCAAAATATCTCAGTTGCTGTTTTAAGTCCTAATTTCCCTCTGGAACTACTTTGCTCTTGGCACTACTTTTTTCAGGTTCTTAGTAGAATGGCCTGTTAACCTCTGCTTGCAGCATTCAACCACTTTTCTGGCCCAAACTTCCAAAGTCTTCCACATTCCTCCAAAAAGCCATGTGCTCATGTTTTCCATAGCAGCAGTCCACTCTCTGGTACCAACTTCTTTATTAGTTACTTTTCTATTGCTGTGATAAAACATCCTGACCAAGGCAACTTACAGAAGGAAGTGTTTATTTGAGCCCATGGGGAGAAATTTTCATCCAAACCACCATGTTCAGTAAATGTTAGCTGTCTTTAAATATGCACAGCAAAATGTCTGGAAGAATATATGTCAACCTATCAGCAACAGTTTTTTCATGAATGTGAAATTACAGGTAACTCTTATCTTTTATTTCTTTAATAAAATTGTTTATAAGGAGCATATAGTATTTTAATAATATAAAAAGTAAACATGGGGCTGGAAAGATGGCTCTTGCAGAGGACCTGGGTTCGATTCCCAGCACCCACATGGCGGCTACAAACCATCCTTAACTCCAGTTCCAGGGGAATGTGAAGCCCTCTTCTAACCTCTGCAGCATTGCACAACACAGGTGTACTCACATACATGCAGGCAATACACTCATACACATAAAAATAATAAATAAAATATAAACTTTTTTTTAAAAAGTAAATATTTCCACCTTAGAAAAATAAACAGTAGCATCCTGTACATTTCTCTATCATAATGCTTTTGCATTAAACTTGGCTCCCAGAAGAAAGGATTTGTGCATTGCCTCAGGATACCAGCATCTGGCTTCCTGGACAACATAGGACTCCATAGGTATATAGAGACTCCATATACCTTTACTTGAGTATGTTGGACCATAGTTTTTCATTTGGAAGGTGATGTCCTACTGTTTCTAAGATGAGAAATATAAAAAGAGGTATCCTGAAGTATCAACTCACATAGATATGTTAATTAGGCAGCTAGAAATATAACCTTGGTGATAAGAAATACAGATGTGGGGCTCACACAAATGGAGATAACTGGTCAAATTTGTGTGCACAGAATAAGAACATGAACTGGTTTACTGTAGTCTCTACTGCCCTAAATAGCCTTTTAAGACCAAGTCCAAGCACCTTGTAACAACAATATGTAATGCATTCTACAATTTTTGTTGAGTGTTTACCATGCACTAGGCACTAATGGTACAGGTGTGAACTACATAATCAAATGTCTCTGCCCTCAAAGCAGGTTATGCTTCATATGGTAGGCAGGTAATGATGTATAACTAAGTAAGTGATAGAATATCTGCTATAGTGATAAAGAGAAAGCTAAAACAAAGACAAGGAAAAGAGAAGTCTGGGTGGTGGTGCTGTAATTCTCAACAAGGCACGTTAAGGTCAGCCTTGCTGAGAACTTTACGCTTGGGCATAAGGCCTTCCTTCAGAAAGTACAGGCTCTTTGTGAATACTGGGAGAAGGACACAGACAGAATTGAAGAAGGAACGTGCCTGTGCTTAGAAGAAAACCAAGGAGATAATTGTGGCTGGAGCAGAATGACCAAGGAGGCCAGTGGTAGAAGAGTTCAGAGAAACAATGATGGGGCAGTGGACAGATCACATAAAGCTGCTTTGCAGGCTATTGCAAAGACTGACTTTTATTGTAAGTGATATGGATGAGAAGCTTTTGAAGTTTGTTTAGGGGAGCAACATAATCCCTCATTTATTTGGTGTCCATGTTGGAAATAGATTGATGAAGGGCCAGGCTAGGAACTGGGCAAATAGTAAAGCAGTTATCTCAGGAATAGGTGATGGATGGCTCGGGCTGGCATGGGGGCAGGGGAAGAGAAGAGGAGAGGTTAGAGCCTCAGTCTATTTTGCAAGTGCAAAGCCAACATAATAAGCTCATGGACTTGTAGCATGCGAGACAAGGAGAGGGATTCAGGATGAGTCTGACTTTGGCATCAGCAACATGGAAGATGGAGTTGGAAGGAGTGAGGTATGCAAGAGAAGCAGCATCAGGTGGAAGTTAGGAGTTCAGTTTTAGACATAATGACTTTGAAACGCCCTTACACATCTGTGTGCAGACGTTGAGTAGGTGGTTGGAATGTGAACACACAGCTCAGGAGCAAACCAGGCTGGACAAACAACACTGAGGTTCTCAGCACCCAGGAGACATTGATGTTATAAGAAGGGACTGAATCGTGTGTTGAGTAAGTAGCAGGGAGAAAGGGATCCTGAGGACTGAGCTCTAGGGTTCCTGGCATGAAAGTGTGGTGAAGAGCCAAGGAGAATGAGTAGTCAGAGAGAGAGAAGCAGAGATCAGTAGTGTACCAAAGATGAGTGAAGAAAGTGCTTTAAAGAGGATCTGCTGCTGCTGCTGCTGCTGCTGCTGCTGCTGCTGCGTCACGGGAGATAAGCACTGAGAATTGTCTGCTAGGTGCAGTCATTTGGAGGCTGTTGGTAACCTGACATGAACAGTATAGTGGGGGGTAAAGAAGCCTGTCTGAAGCAGCTTCAAGAGAGATTGGAGATAATAGGTTTAAATACATCTTCGGAGGACGTTTGCTGCAAAGGAGAGGGAAATGAAGCGGTAGCCAGCAAGAGAGAAAGAGGAGTCCGTCAAAGCTTTTCTTCTTTAGATGGGATAAATTTCACTGGTTTGTATATGGATGGAAAGAATCTATCAGTGAGACAAAGTGACGTTGTAGGCCCCAGCTTTTAGTTGAGAGAAACATGGGGGTGAGTTGTGTGTAATTGGACATGGGTACAGATCAGGTGGCAGGTGCAGGGTGGGTATAAAGGCATCTCTTTCTGGTGAGTGCTCCTCTTTTGCCCTGGGAAATAGGAAGCAACTTATCAACAGAAAGATAGGATGGGGAAAAGGGTACTGCAGACTTGAGAAGGGAGGGGAAGGTACGAACTAGTGACTCAGGAGAGGGAGAAGACAGATGGTCCAGGGAGGGTCAACCCAAAGGACCACAGCTCAGTGGTCACAAATTCCAGTGTGTGGGACTGTCCACTGTGGGAATACAGTTTCAGCATGGGCAAGGAGGTGAATTTATATAATCCAGAAGCTGAAGAAGTGAACTGAGTTTTGAGAAAGGAAATTTGTCAATTATTTACTGCCATGGAACAAAATCTCCACAAATGTGACAATTGAAGACAACATACATTTATCACTCACTGTCTCTGTGGCTCAGGAATCTGGGTATGGTCAAGGGGGACCTTTGCCTCACCATTTGTCACAAAGCTATAGTCAGAGTGTCTCTGACCAAGGCCCATCTGAAGGGGTCTCATCTTAGGCTCAACTGAAGTAGGATTCACTTCGAAGCCCACATGGTTCTCAACAGGGCTTATTCCTCATGGATTATTAGACTAAGAGCCTTACTTCTCTGCTGCTGTTAGATGGGGCTGCTCTCAACCCCTTGCCATGTGGGCCTCTCCTTGTGGTACTTTATTTCATCAAAGCCTGCCAGTGAGGAAAAGATGAGTCGCTAGCAGGAAGGAATCATACTCTTTCACAATGTAATCCCTCCTGTGAATATTCCTTTATAGACTTCCTATTTTTTTTAAAATACAGGTGTGCTGGCCGTGGTGGCACACACCTTTAATCCCAGCACTCAGGAGGCAGAGGCAGGAGGATCTCTGTGAGTTCAAGGACAGCCTGGTCTACATAGTGAGTTCCAGGCCAGCTGGGGCTACAGGGAGACCCTGTCTCAAAAGGACAAAAAAACAAAACAAAACAAAACAAAACAAAACAAAAAAAACAGGAGTATTTTTAAAGAAAGCTTTGAGTTTAAATGTTTTGTTTGTGATTTTCTTTTTTTCAGACAAGTTCTCCCTGTAGCCCCAGCTGGCCTGGAACTCCATGTAGACAATGAGACTGGCCTCAATCTCACAGACATCAGTCTGCTTCTGCCTCCCGAGTGCTGAGATTAAAAGCATGTGCCACCATGCCTGGTGAGTTTAAATGTTTTAATGGAGAAGAAAACAGCAAATACCCATATCCTCCATGTAGAATTATGTTCTAGCAACGTTTTCATTTTGAGGCTGGAGAGATGGCTTAGTGGGTAAAGCGCTTGCTATGCAAGCATGAAGACTTGACTTCAAATTCTCAGCAGCCACTTAAAAGGCAGTCATGGTGGCATGCATCTATAACTCTGGCTCCTAGAGACTGGGATTCCAGAGGCTCAATGGTCAGGCTTAGTGAGACCCCAATACAAAAAATTAAATGGAAAAGGACAGAAAACACCAATGTCAACACCTCTGCTCCCCCCACACACGTGCACTAGCATACACACGAACACATGAATATAATACACAAACACCACACACAAACACACACACACATGCGTGTGCACTAGCACACACACATGCATACACTATAGAAAAACACACACACTTAGCATATGTACTTCTAGCCTTTTCAGTCTATATTCCGTTTCTATTTTATTTATTACTTTTATTTTATGTGTATGAGTGTACTGGCTGCATGTATGTGAGTGCACCTGTGTTGTACAGTGTCTTCAGAGGTCAGAAGAGGGTGTCAGATCTCCTGAAACTGGAGTTACAGATGGTTGTTAGCCACCATGTGGGTGTTGGGAACTGAACCCGGGTCCTCTATAGGAGCAGCCAGCACTCTTAACCACTGAGCCATCTCTCCAGCCCCTACATTCTGTTTTTAAAACCTCCAATAGTGAAGTTATATGCTGAAAAATAAGAAATGCACCACGATGTGTGCACATAATATATTGTGAAAATGCACATATATGCTCACATGTCTATGAGTTTCTTTAGCAGAAACTCAGAGTTTCTTTAGTAGAAGAAATTATAAATTGTTGAGGTAATAATTGAAAAAAGGAGCTATGACTTTACACGTCCATGTACAGATGATTACTCAAACAGTACAGCTTTAAAGCATGAAATTATACTGAAATTAAGGCACAGTCATGTAAAAATTCTAACATGACCCTCTTGGCCTTCAATTTTTCTCTCCAGACACAATTAGCATTGCTGCTTCTTAAGAACACTTCTAGGAACATTATCTGCATGTGTAAATGCATACTTTCTATTTTCCTATACAGATAGGAACATATGATGTATAATGTTTTTTTCTTAGCCTGGAGTTTCAAAAACTGTTGGTAGAGCTTCTTAAAGGCAAACTTTCTGAATATACAGTTGTCAATCAAGATCATCCTTTTCTTCTGTGGGCTCAGATGATTAACCCAGGGTGGTCAGACAATGTTCTCCCTTGCTGGACAGGTCCCTTCAAGTCATGGATGTCCTGGCTCACTCCGGTTGAACTTACTTATTTTAAAATCCATAAGAAAACTCTTGATATTTTTGGTAGCTAAAGCAAAATCCTGCAGAACATAACAAAATCAAACTAAGGGAAATTTAGGGCTTAGCTTAAAATACAGCTGGGCAAACCCACACTTAGTTGCTGGAATAACAACCAGCTGGGAGGTCTAAATTTAGCCTGGAATCTTAAATCTGGTCAGTTTTCATGTCTACAACCTCCAGGCAGAGAATTCTGCCCCAGCTTCTAAGTTGGTAGATAAGAAGAAACATTTGCCAAAAATGCTGATTTTGCAAAAACAATCTAGTCAATCTGGTGTGATTTACTGGGCTGTAAAAGGTTTGATTTACAACAAATCAATGGGCAAACATTATGATTTGTCGTGAGGGGAATGTAGAACCCAGGGACTAAGATAGTGCCAAACAGTGGAAAAGGCTGTGCAAAATTGCAATGTTAATTTTTAATTTCGGTTTTTAGAAGAGGGTGGAGCAAACTGGAAGTGGAATGGATCTCACAGAGACAACCTACAGGAAAATGAAAAGTGGGTAGAACTGGTTTCCTACACGTACTTCCCAACATATACCAGGATCTTTCTATTTATGCACTGCCTCCACCCCAGGGGAGGTCTGCAAAGGACTGAGTCCCCAAACCTGACTCAGGTTTGATTTTTATCAATTGATTAGTCTCAAGGAGAAGCATGAGGACCCTGCCAGAATGGGGATCTCCTTGGTCCAAAAATGGCACCAAAGAAGGCTGGACCACCAATTCAGCATCCCGAGGATAACCACCTCAGTTCCCCCAGGAGAGGAATGTGATATAGTTTATGGGGAATAAACAGAATGATATGCTACATTCAATCCAGGCAAGCAGTGGACTGGCAGGGAAGAAGAGCACTTCTAACTTCCTATGCATACATGTGCAAAGAACATGTCTGTTCTGGTCCTCGTGTGCCTTGTTCACTGGCTAGTGATAAAGAGAAATCAGATTGTGATCGACCAGTTTATTACTTTGCTGAATACCACAGCTTAAATGCCATGTGTTTAGGGCTGCTTCATTCTCTATGGTGGAGTTGCCCACTCTTTCATTCCTCTTCTCCTTCCTCTTCTCCTCTTAGAAGGTAGCTAGTGTGGTAGAGGAGGATGTATTTCAGGATGTCATGGTAGCCAGGTGGGATTGGGAAGGGTTTCCTGGCTTCCCGCTGGAGTGTGCATGTGTGAACATTCTTGGTGATCCCTAACTGGCCAGGCTGGTTTACTGTTCTGGTCTCAGCTGTCTGTGGACTCCTGGCATGGTCTTTCTGAGTCTGTTTGGGAGCCAACTGGCCTTCTATATAGATCTAGACCTCTGGGTCTCTGTCTTCATGAATACATCTGAGTCCTAGCTCCTGAGTTAGGCTGCTTGCTACCCACAACCTTGGCTGCAGAGGGAGTTTGCTCATGGTCATGTTAGGACCTAGTTCATGGGGACAGAAGGATGCTCGAGAGTATAAACTAGACCCTCTCTACTCTCCTAACAATGCTTAGTGGCCTTATTTGTACCTTCCCTGCAGTTTCTATCACAGCCATCACTCAAAGTGTTTCCTACAGATCCATCTAAACACCCGCACTCAGGTCAATCCAGAGAGGCACTAACAGGGCCTTCAATGTGCCCCCTTTCCTCAGGAACAGACAGATAGGTTTTTATTTATTTATTTTTAATTTATGTGCATGGGTGTTCTGCCTGCGTGTAAGTGCACACATGCATGCAATACCCACAGAGGCCAGAAGAGGGCATTGGATTCCCTGGAATTGGAGTTACAGACAACTGTTAGTCACCATGTGGTCGCTGGGAACTGAACCCAAGTCCTCTGCAAGAGCAGCCAGTGCTCTTAACCGCTGAGATACCTCTCCAGCTTGGAGGGGCTTGTTTGTTTTTTATTTTGTTTTTGTCCCCATGCCTGTGTGCCTGTAATTTTCATTATATGAAAGTTCATAATTGAATACTTCACTGTGCAGACTCATTAATGTGTTAACCAAGGGCTAACATTTTAGAAATTCTTTCTCTCTTTCTCTCTGTCTCTCTCTCTCTCATTTTATATTTGTTTTTGTCTTGGTGGTGTTCCGTTTTGCCATATGGAGATTGAACTGAGGGTTTCATGCTTGCTAGGCAAGCACTGTACCACTGAGCGCATTCCCAGTTCTTTGTGTAGGAATAGAAGCCTGACGTGGTGGCACATGCCTATAATCCCAGCACTGAGGCGGCAAGAGGATGACAATTTGAGTCAGAGCCTGAGCCACATAGTAAGCCCTGTGTTACTATCCTCCAACACACACAAAGATGTGAATGGAAGGTCTGTGTCCAAAAAGACACTTAGCTTTATCAGGTTTATCCATAAAGTATCCACAACTTATTAAGGCCTTAACACAGGTTCTGACTACCAGGAAGGGAGTTTAAAGAGAGCATCAGTTAATTTGTCTTCTATGTCTCCTGCGGTAAAACTGTATCAAAATTGCCTGGAGGTCTGTCTTACTGAAATTCATATCCTGGGCCAGCACCCCCAGTTTCTGATTCAGTAGGTCTGGGGTTGTTAACAAACTCTCAGGTGACACTGTTGCTGCTGAACCTTATGCCATCACTTTTGAATTGCACTGTCCTAAAGCAAACAAATGGAGACCAAGCTAGAGAATCCATGTAGCCACTACAGTGAGCAGGGAGTGGTGAGAGTTAGCTTCAGATTTTACTTGGACAGTTGGGGGGCAGTCATCTGCCTCATACGCACTGAAAAGAACAACTAACAGTTCTAGACTTTGCCCCTTTACATGTCCCCCAAAAGCCCACATGAAGAAGGCTTGGTACCCAGCCCGTGGCACTAGTGGGAGTGGTGCGACCTTTAGGAGGTGGGCCCTAGAGGAAGGGAATTAGAGCACTGGAGGCACATTCTTGAAGGGGCTATTGGGACCCCAGAGTCACCTTCTTTCTTTTTACTTTGTTTTGCTTTCTGGTGGCCATGAGGTGAACAGACTGCCTCTGCCATGTGCTCCCTCTAGGATGAACTGTGCTGCCACAGGCCTAAAGTAGTGGGGCCAAGTCATTACCAACTGAAATCAGAAATCTTGAGCCAAAGTAAGCCTTTCCTCCTTTAAGTTGATTATCTCTGAGATTTTGTCACAGTGTGGGAAGCTGACTAACAGACTCTAGAAAGTGCTTTCTGTGCTCTAGGAAAAAAAAGAGGGAGGTCATCAAGCTGGCAGAAGGGGTGGGGTCAGGTCAAGCTGCAGGCTGGGAGGAGTTTCTCTCTGACAGTCCTTTCCATCTGAGCACCCTCAGAAGGGTAGAGGGGAAGAGCAGGAAGCTTCTTCATCCTGAAACTTCTCTAGCAAAAAAGGAGCTCTTTCAAGAACATTAGTTGAAAGCTTGGTGTGGGGGTACACACCTGTCCCCCCAGCCCTTGGGGAGGCTGAGGTGGGAGGATTGCTGCAAGTTTGAGATGTGGCCTTGTTTACGTAATGAATTCAAGGCCAGCCTGGGTTGCAGAGTGAAACCTGTCTTTAACAAAAAAACAACCAGAAAAACAAACCAAAACCAGTAATAATGCCTGCTCCGTGAAAGATTTCTGCCTGCGCCCTAACCATCTCTTTTTAAATGAATGCAGTCAGCATTCACCAGGGAAAGGCTGCCTCCTCAGCCCTGGGTGAATAGGGGAGGTACTGTGCGCTTGCTCAAGGTGTGGGATCCACAGTTTCACAGGCCTGGGTTCAACCCCAGGTTTGCAAGTGGCTTCAAGAGGGGGTTTTCGGTACTGCCTAAGGAGAATAACTTGCATCCCACATCCACAGAGTAGTGAATGAGGCATCCTCTGTAAGCACCTAGTTCTCCTTTTGCGGCAGGAAGGCTGGTATGTAAAAGAAAGCAGTGCTCTGTGCCAGCCAAGCAGGAGCTATGGGATTGCTTCCTGAGAACTCTTAACTTGACCTTGATGTCTGGCAGTACGCCTCATATTTTCTTTCTCTGAATCTGTTGTTCAGTGTTTCGGTAGTCATACTACCGCTCTCTGATTTAGTCAATAAGTCATCTTATGAAGGGCACATTTCATGCTATCTCAGTTAACACATCTCCTGGGGGTGACTTGATTTACCCGTTGATGGGTTAGCATTACAATAAGGGGGCTGGAACCAGGCACAATACATGTGAAATTCCAGCACGAAGGAGGTTGGGGCAGTAAGACTGCAGAGGATTGGGATTCCAAGGCCAGTCTGGGGTACATAGCAACCCCCCCTCAAAAAAAATGATCAAATAATTGTGCCATAGTTTCTGGAGACATATTTGGGCATACTAAGAGGTCAGAATGTGTGGTAGTTTGAATGATAATGCCTCCCATAGACTCCCATAGTATTTGAACACTTTGTCCCCAGTTGGCAACTCTGTTTTGGGAGGTTTTGGAGGCACGGCTTGCTGGAGGAGGCACGTTACTGGGGGTGGACTTTAGCCTTGTTCTGTTTCCAGTTTCTTTCTGCTTCCTGAGCTGGCTTGAAGATGTGAGCTCTCAGCTTTCTGTTCCATTTGCCTCATGCCATGCATCCCCACCATGAAGGACTCTATCTCTCTGGAACCAAAAGCCCAATAAACTCTTCCTTCTATAAATTGCCTTAGCCATGGTATTTTTTACCACAGCAACAGAAAAGTAACTAATACAGAACTGTTAACACAAGACTACCTATAGTGCCTCTGGCAGAAAAATGATGAAGAAGGTTAAAACCAGCCTGTGTGTGGCCTGCGGTAGCTGGGGAGCCTGGACATATACCACTGAAGCCTGTCATCTATCCCACATGGCCACATATTTCATGCTTGAAATCATATGGATTATAAAAGCCCTTTTCTTCCTACCCTGCCCACAGTGCGTCTATTTTTCTGAATAGCCTAGAGCAATGGCTCCACCTTGCTCTTTCTGTGAGCACACCAAAATGAGGAAGGGAGCTGGAGAGACCTCGAATTGTGACTCTAGCATGGAACTGGTAGCGGAGGAGCCTGGATATATATACCAGTGACATCTGCCATCCATCCGAAGGAACTGGTGGCTGTACCATTTCAAACACTCATGGTCCAACTGAAAAGCATTTGTTTCTATATTTAAACAAATAAAAAGAGGCTGAAAAGGGGGCCATGACCCAGATTTGCTTTCCTTGAGCCAGCCAGAATGCCCCAAGGCACAGCTTGTTCTACCTTGGGCCACCCAGAGAGACAAAGCAGCCCCCCCCATGCCTCGCAGCTCCATCTGTTGCTTTCCCCTTCCTTCCTTTTTTTCTACAGATTGCCCACCCAGCACAGCTTCCAGAAGAAGAAAAGTTTTTTTTCCCCAAAGTGCCATACTGCCATGCATGTGTCTTTTATCACTAACTAGTACAGGGCCTTTTTCTTTCCATAAAGGGGCTTTATGCATTGGAAGGGAGAGGTGGAGGTGTTCCATTTAGGGGGACATGGCTAGTTGTCTCAGGCCTGTTCAGTGATCTTGTGGCCATAAGGAACCTTAGGCTAGGAAGACAGAAACCAGATGGTCCCCTGCTTCCTTCAATGAGGGTGGTTCAGCAGGAAGGAGGCCTGGCACTGAAAAAACTAGTAGGAGGAAGAGCTCCTGCTTCCGTTAGCCTCTTTCATATTCACTTTCCTACCTACAGGCAGAGCCATCTCCTTCCTTTCTCCCTAAATAGAGTCTCACCTTGCCTGTTTTTGAATCAATAGTTCTAAGCACATACCTTGTCACAGCTGATGGTGTTTTAAATATTAGTGATTTCTTGGTACCAAACTTCCTGGTCTTATTGTCTCTTACTTTCTCTCCACTCTTTAGTATTTTAAAAAATTGATTTATTTTTATTTTATGTGTATGAGTATTTTGCCTGCATATATGTGCGTGCACCCACCCATGTCATACAATGTCTGTGGAGGCCAGAAGGGAAGATCGAATCCCTTGGAATTGAAGTTATGGATGGTTGTTAGCTTGCCACGTGGGTGCTGGGAACCAAATCTGGGTCCTCTGTGAGAGTAGTGGGTGCTTTTAACTGCTGAGCCATCTCTCCCGCTCCCACTCTTTAGTATTTTTACTCCTAGTAATAAAATGTCTTCCAAGGAAATTTATTATTTAAAAATCATCCTTTTTGTTACTAGAGATATAATTTTATAGGAAAGTCACAGCATGTATTTGGGGGACACAAAATGTAGCATCAATAATGGAGCAAATTGATTGACTTGTGAGTAAAAATTCATGAGAGACAGAAACATTATTTCCTCAAATTTAGATGTTAGAGAAGTCAAGGATACAATGTACAGACTGTTCCAGACGGTGAATTTGATGGTGTCAGAAAAGCAACAAATCAGAGGGAAAAATCCGTAAAATAAATGGAGGCTTGTAGTATAATGATGCTGTTAAAATGTCAGCTCTTCTCAGAGCTGGATCTAGGCAATCCATATGAAAGCCTGGAGGTTAAAATGCCATCATGCTGTTTAGCTTCTGGTTACTTGTCTCCACATCTCAAATTATTTAAGAGCCTTGCACAGGCAATCAAACCACAATGGCACCAGAATGGACTGGTTCCTTCTAGGTTTGTAGGACTGTAAATTGGCACTTACACTTTTTATCCCATGTGTAAAAATAGTCTTATGGTTTTGTCATAAACCACCTCAGATCCTAATCTGGATCTATGTGATATATATATATATATAATATTTTATGTATTATTTTTATTTTATGTGTATGAGGGTATTGTCTGATGTATGTAAGTGTACTCGTGTTGTGCGTCAGATTTCCCTGAAACTGGAGTTATGGATAGTTGATAGCTACCATGTAGGTGCTAGGAACCAAACCTGGGTCCTCTGCAAGAGCAGTCAGTGCTCTTAACCACTGAGCCATTTCTCCATCTCTGTCTCTCTCTGTCTCTCTCTCTCTCTCTCTCTCTCTCTCTCTCTCTCTCTCTCTCTCTCTCTCTCTCTCTCTCTCTCTCTCTCTCTCTCTCTCTCTCTCTCTCTCTCTCTCTCTCTCTCTCTCTCTCTCTCTCTCTCTCTCTCTCTCTCTCTCTCTCTCTCTCTCTCTCTCTCTCTCTCTCTCTCTCTCTCTCTCTCTCTCTCTCTCTCTCTCTCTCTCTCTCTCTCTCTCTCTCTCTCTCTCTCTCTCTCTCTCTCTCTCTCTCTCTCTCTCTCTCTCTCTCTCTCAAAAAAAAAAAAAGAAAGAAAGAAAAGGTCTCATGTTCCTCAGACTAGCCTTAAACTCACTATGAAGCTGGGGATGACCTTAAACTTCTCTGATCCTCCTGTCTTTACCTCCCAGGTGCTAGGATTACAAGCATGCACCACCATGCCTGGTTTACGCATTGATGGAGATTGAACCTAGGGCTTCAGGCAGGCTAGGCAAGCACTCTACCAGCAGAGCGGTATCCCCAGCCCCATGGTGTTTAAAATTAATAAAAATTTCTTTGCAGTTACCTTAAATATGTCTCTTCCCAGCTGCAAAAGCCTTGCAGGAATTCAAGATTTCTGTGCTAGTCCCTGTTATGGTTTGAGTGTGAAATTGTCCTCCAACAGGCTCTTATGTTTATACTCTTGGTCTCCAGTTAGAGGTGCTGTTTTTGGAGATTGTGTGACCTTTCGGACACTGGGCCTACACTGACAGATTAGGACCATGAATGTGGGGCTTCAGTGTTATAGGCTGGCTCCACTTCTCAGCCCAGCTCTATCTTTCTACTTCCAGGTTTGCTGAGATTTAAGCAAACTCCCACTGATGGAGCTGTAAGCTGCTCTTGTCAGACCTTCCTGTCATGATGGACTATATCCCCTAAATTATGAGTCAAAATAAATCCTTCCTCCACCAAGTAACCAATACAGTCCCCAGCAGCCTCCATGTTCTTTCTCTCAGTCCTTCCTAAGGAGATGACAACCTTCTTACTTGCTTCTTCTAAAGCCTACATGGGTCTCAGCACCCAAGCCAGACTATCTCCTCTTCTCTCACAAATGTTCCCTTGTTTTCATGGCATCCCTTTCATTGCATGCTGAAGTATATGTATTTGCTTATTGTTCTACTTACCTCTACATAGACTAACCAACCCTCACATTACAGGCTGTTGTTGATTGACAAGAACTGGCATTATCTTGCAGTCCCCAGAGTACTGAGAATAATACCTTAAACATGTTAAAACACTTAACAATAGTATGATTTTGGGTGATGGGTTACAAAGCATAATTTCTATAAGGATACTCTCAAGACATGTATGTTGGTCCAGCAAGATTGCTAGAGGATAAGAGTTCTGCCACCGAGCCTGGTGACCTGAGTTCAATCCCTGAAATCCACAAGGTAGAAGGAGGTCCTCTGACCTCCAGACATGCATGCTGGCATACATGTACACTGCCCCCCAAATAAATTAGTAAAAAAGACACATAGGTCTAGTCATTCATAGGAATTGTCTTTAAGGATGCCGAAAGTACTCAGAGATAGGCACTCCATGGCCTACCAAATAAGCCTCATGCTTAACCACTTTTCAGGATAAAACTTGTACTATTTTGCCAAATCAAAGTGCAATCTTTCTACAGTTTTGACCTTTTTACTCTGATTTTAATTTTCATGTTAGAAATTAGCTGACACAAATCAGAATGAATCAGATAAGTTGGGCAATTTGGTCTGAATTAGCAGGACTCTAAAAACAAACAAACAAAAAAAAACACAGTTATCACAAAAACAAGAGACTCGCCTTTGACATAGCCAGGAACAACTGAGCATATTTTAAAATTGTTTTCCTATTTAAAAGCAAAGTGGGGCTGGAGAGATAGCTTAGCAGATAAGAGCACTGAGTGCTCTTGCAGAGGACCCAGAATCCACATGGTGGTTACAAAGCATCCTTAACTCCAGTTCCAGGGGAATCTGAAGCCCTCTTTTGACGTCTGTGGCATTGTACGACACGGGTGCACTCAGATACATGCAGGCAACACACTTGTACACATAAAATAAAATAATGAATAAAATATTTTAAAGAAAAAGCAAAGTGTAAGGTGGGTGTGTTGGTGCATGCACACCTTCAGTCCAAGCACTGGGAAAGCTGAGGCAGGAGGATCAGATTTGACAGCCAGTCTGAACTATATAGTAAGATCCTATCTAAATGGATGAATAAAAGGAAGCTTGAGGCTTAGTCTCCGTCTCATTTGACAAGTTATAGCAAACATCTCTGGTTCTTCTTGCCAAATAGACATGCATAGATAAGCTATTTAAAGACACCTGAAACGCCCTATTTATTTTCCCCACCTCATTCCCCGAAAGATGTGAGTAGGCTTTGTACAGACAGACACAATACATCACATTAAAAACAGACAGAAAGGCAGGTTGAAGAGAAAATAGGGGCGGAATGGTAAGATAAAGTCAAGGGTAAAGTTAGTACGTAGGACTGTATGCCAGAAATCTGTGACCTTCTAAGCTTGGCCCTCAGTTTCCTGGGATCAAGGCAAAGATGGCAATATAGCTACAGATTCCACAGAGTTTAACATTAAAGAGTAGAGTGAGGGACCTTTCAGCTGAGTCATGCCCCAAATCTCTGTAGGCACAAGGCTGCTCTTTTTTTTGAGTCAACCCCACATACCTTATTGTGTTAGATCAGAAGGAGAAGAGCCTTTCTCTGTGGCAGCATCCATGCCGGATTTCAGCTGTGGACATGACAGTGTGAGCCACCACTATAAAGACCCTAGAAAAGGCCTAAGTGACAAAACAGTCCACCACGTTCATAGTCAACAGCTGCCCCCTTCTGTTCTCAGGAACTATGATATTCCCTGGGGCCTAAGGCCCTACTCTGCTCCCCTAGAGTCCTTTCCTGAGTGCCCCAGGTTCCACAGCTGCTCCCCACCCGCAAAGATGATTCATTTGTTTTTTAGATGGCCATCAGTGGTAGCCATGTGAGCAAACCCATTACCACTGTCTTGTAAGGCTGTACAAGCTTCCCAGGGCTAGGTTCTATTTCTTTTCTTTCTTTCTTTTTTTTTTTTTTTTTAACAACAGGGTCTCCCTTGTAGCCACAGCTGCCCTGGAACTTGATATGTAGACCAGGCTGGCCTTGAACTCATGGATATCTGCCTGCCTCTGCCTCCCAAGTGCTGGGATTAAAAGTATGCACCACCACGCCCAGTGAGGTTCTAGTTCTTAAGATTGACTTTTCAACCCACTTAAAACTCTGACTAGAGAACTGACTGATTAATAGATCGTGTAGAACAAAGCTGAAGTGTTTAAACCATGGCATCTCTGCGTTTCTTGACTGCCTTTTGGTAACCACTTTGCCATCCCTCAGAAGCTAAAGACTTAGAACTTGACCTCCACCTTCTAAAAGTGCACAAGCATTGCCCTTGTGGTGTGTGACTCCCCTTAGGCCAGTGGGCTCTCCGAGCTTCAATCTCGGTTTACAATGGGAAATAAGGACATTGGATGTGAACATTGTCGGCGTATAGGACACTTTCTCTGCTGTCCTCCCACTTCTTGTTCTCGTCGACCCAGTCTGGAGGGTCTGTAGTAGCAGCCCACTGCTTCTTAAATGCAGATTCTAAATAATATGCAGTGATCTCATTTATGTGAAGTTCTGGAAATTCCAAAGGTATTGAAAGTAGACAAACAAAAAGAGTGCTGCCTCTGCATGGGCAGTGAGCAGGAGAAAACACTGACTGCTCTTGCAGAGGCCCAGGGTTTGGTTCCCAGCACCCATATGGTGGCTAACAATTGTCCATAACTCCAGTTCCCGGGAATTCTATGCCTTCTTCTGGCCTCCATGGGCACTGCATGGCATGGCAATCACATGAGGGCAAAACATTCATATACATAAACTAAAAATTTAAAAGATTCATGCGTCTTCATGAGTAGAAAGTTTACCTAAAAGAACAGGAACAAATATACAATAAATGTGTGGGAATGTGTGTAGATACAGATCAGATAAGCATGACAGAATATTGGTAATTGTTAAAGCTGAGGGTCAGGTATACGGAGGTTCGGTATACTGGTCTGTTCATTTTGTATACACTGAGAATTTTCTATAATAAAAGTTTTTAAACTATAATAGTCAATCTATACTTCCTTTCGACTACAATAAGACTCAAGGAATATTATTTAATATTTTTTACTAGCTAGAGGTTAAAATGAGCAATTAAGTGACTTGTATCATGAATCTGTCTCTTTATTTCTTGGGTAATTTTAGCAGAGGCTCTACAAGGACAACCAGCTCCTGGATGATGGAAAGACGCTGGGCGAGTGTGGCTTTACCAGCCAGACAGCACTGCCCACACTCCAGCCACAATGGGCCTGGTCTTCGGGACAGATGCCACCTTCAAAGCCCTGTGCATTGAGCCCTTCTCCAGCCTTCCTGAGTATCAAGAGAAGGTGAAGCCAAAGGACTGTGCAGTGAGGGCCCAGTCCCACCCAACGGGCCCACTCCCCAAAATGAAAGAACAGGGCTGACAAGAAGACACAGCTGCTAAGGTCACTTGCCTCCAAGTCTCATGGAGAAGCTGAGTTGGATCCCTGGGAACCATGCAACGGGATCCTCTGACCACCCCAAGTGCTGTGCATGCCCTACCATCACATAAATAAATGAATTTTTTTCAAAAAGAAAAAAAAAGAAAATGTTCAGAAAAAGAAGAGATCACCACTGTAAAGTGGTCTCAATGATGAGCTTTAGAACTAATGTTTCTTCAGATAATAAAGAATTTTTTGTTTGAAAAATATGAGCCCAGCTGGGCATAGTGGTGCACGCCTTTAATCCCAGCACTCGGGAGGCAGAGGCAGGTGGATCTCTGTGACTTCAAGGCCAGCCTGGTCTCCATAGTGAATCCAGGCCAGCTGGGGCTACAGGGAGACCCTGTCTCAAAAAGACCAAAAAAAAAAAAAAAAATATGAGCCCTCATGTTAACAAATTGTATGAGAATATATGATACTTAAAACTTTAGATTGGTTAATTTAAAAATTAACTTACCTGTACACTTAGAAATGGACAATATAATATAGTTTAGGCTGTATATGTTCTACCATAATTGAAAAATAGAAGTGAAAGCTGGAGTGGTGGCTTGGTGGTTAAGAGCTCTTGCAGAGGGCCC
Organism: Nannospalax galili; assembly: GCF_000622305.1. Taxonomy (NCBI): domain Eukaryota; kingdom Metazoa; phylum Chordata; class Mammalia; order Rodentia; family Spalacidae; genus Nannospalax; species Nannospalax galili. Next base: position 3,780,962 of record NW_008355279.1, on the reverse strand, counting down.
GAGTTCAATTCCTAGCACCCACACCAAGAGATGCACAACCACTTGTAACTCTAGTTACAAGATGAAGGGATGAAACAGCTTCCACCTCCTCAGTATTTATTTCTCTTGCCCTTGGATGTCACATGGTACTCTTCATTGCAGTTCCTGGAAATAAAATACTTTGGAAGCATGTTTTAAATAATTCTTCTCAAGTTCTTAATAAACAACAATCAGAGCACCAATATTCCCTGAAATATATATAAAAAAATTATATGTATGAGTGTTTTTGCCTGCATGTATGTAGTGCATGTAGTGCCCATGGAAGCCAGAAGAGGGCATCGGATCCCCTGGAACTGGAGTTACAGATGGTTGTGAGTCACCATGTGGGTGCTGGGAACTGAACCCAGGTCCTCTGCAGCCAGTGCTCTTAACTGCTGAGCCATCTCCCCAGCCCAAATTTATTTTTTTAATTAATTAATTTTGTATTATTTTTATTTTATATGTGTGAGTTTTTTGCCTGCATGTAAGTATACCCATGCATGCAATGCCCACAGAAGTCAGAAGAGGTTGCTGGATCCCCTGGAACTGGAGTTACGGACAATTGTGAACCGCTGTATGAGTGCTAGGAAACAAACCTAGGTCCTCTGCAAGAGCAGCCTGTGCTCATAACCACTGAGCAATCTCTCCAGCCCTCTGAAATTTATAAAGATGAATTTAATGAACAGTTGGTTCAACTATAAGCTTCTTGGTGAGTTTAATACAAACAGCCTTTTTTTTTTTTTTTTTTTGGTCTTTTTGAGACAGGGTCTTCCTGTACCCCCAGCTGACCTGGAACACACACAGATCTGCCTGCCTCTGCCTCCCAAGTGCTGGTGTATGCCTCCACTCCTGGCCAAACACTTTATTTTATGCCAGTCTTTTAACTTCATAAATGAAGCACCCCAGTTTCAATGGGAGGGGCCCGCAAGAAGATACAGAATGGATCTCATGTGTAAAAAATCACTTGCGTATAAATTCACCAAAATGATCCTTAGAGAAAGAGGTGGAATTGTAAGACTGAAATTTTCTTAAGGTTCTAATTTAGAGTTTCTTGAGGCATGTGAGCTCTCACCCAGGAATGTTTTGAGCTGTCTACTACAGATAGGTTCTGCAATCTCTGTTTCCTAAGAACTGGTGGCTTAGAAGCAGGGCAGATATTCTCTCAGAGGGGCTTCTGGCAACAAGACACCTGTAACAACTCAGCAGAGGCCGCTAGGTACTTTACCACAGTGGGAATGTTCTGGAATGAATGGACACCATCACTATTTTCGTTTGTGGGAGGCCAGGGGTCCTGGGAATTGAACCCAAGATCTTGTGCTTACTAAATATGTATTCTACTGCTGAGCTACACACCTCGCTCATCACCCCTATCTTTTATTCTTGAGGCTCAGTGTTGGAAATGTAAAATTGTGTGCATGTGTGTGTGTGTGTGTGTGTGTGTGTCTGTCTGTCTGTACTCACACATTTGTTGCCATGGTGTGACATGGAGGTTCAGAGGAAAATTTGCAAGAGTTGATTCTCTCCTTCTACCAGGTGGGTCCTGGGATTGGAACTCAGGTTCATCAGGCTCAGCAGCAAGCACCTTTACCTGGTGAGTCATCTGGCTGGTCCTGAACTTAGATCTTGAGCTGGACCTGGATGCTCCAGGTTAGCAAGAAGTATCTGCCAGAACACTGTCCATGACCCGCTTCAGGCTTGTCAAGTGTAGGGCAGGCTGTTCCCAACTATGTTACACAGTGGAGGAAAGGAAATTTCACAAATGAGATGCTATTGCAGAGGAATAACAGATTCTAGGTCTACTTCTGAGAGGCACAACCGTTCAGACGGTGCTTTCTGGATATGGCCACCTCTCTTCCATTTTATTTTCACTTATAATGGAGATAAGTCTCCCCAGGCCCAAGGACATAGCAATGCTTTCTGTTCCTTTCTAACATAATCATCTTTGTAATAATGGACCCAGAGTGAACAAACAGTGTGCTTTGGGCTGCAAGTAACAGGGAAACTTGAATTTACTTTCTTGAACAATATGGAAATATATTAGTTCATGTAAGTAATGCTGAGGTAGGAGGGACATAGGGTAGTTGCTTCAGTAGCCAAATAATATTATCAAAGATCCAGATCAATTTCATCTTTCTGTTCTGTCTTTTTAAGTATCTCAGACACAGTCAATAGCTGCCCCAGCTCCAGGCTTCAAGTACCTACACAACACCATTCAGAAGGAGTATAATGAAGTTATTATGTCTTTATGTCTCTTTTTAACAACTAAGAAACTTTCCCAGGAAATCCCTCAATGATGTGTCTGCATGACTCATTGGTCACAATTGGGCCACACACTTCTTTCATGAATTACCATCAAGGAAAAGGGAATTTCCATAGTTGATTTAATCAAGACAGCTAGGAACAGAGCCAGCCTCCCTAAAAGCTTCTGACGACAAACAGTAAACTGGACAAAGTTTAGTGAAGTTTTGCTAGCAAATCCTACGTTTGAAGAATTTCCCGTTGTGAGTCTTGCTCATCAAAGATTTCCTAGAACCTTCCAAGTCACTGGCAGATATGCTTGGTGTTACCTAGAGTCCACCAACCAGACATACATACATGTACAACACTTGAATTCAGAGCCAACCAAAGTGAGGAATTGGGTTCTAGGCAGAAGATACCCTTTGGTGACTATGGACAAGTACTGTAGAAAGATAGAGATTCAGAGAGTGCTGAGTGGTGACCTTCTGTGCATAGTATCTATGTTGTAAGAATCCAGGGGCGCAGGTCTCCACTAGGGTAGTTTGGGTATAGCTCCAGGTTATGCAGCCATCAAGCCTATTTTCCTTCCAGAGGATTCTAAGCTTCCCATAGCCCAGAATAAATTATTTTTTTAAAATTTTTTACAAAAACTTTATTGAGAATTTCATATATGCATATAAGGTGTTTTGATCAAATCCATGCCCACTCCCTCCCCTCCAGCATTCCCCCCTCTGAAGAGGTAACCCTAAAATCTTTTAAGATTAGATACAAGATCCCAAATACTTTTGACATTTTTGGCCTTTGGAACAGAGTATGTTGCTAACAGGCCAAGGACATTTTGAACATTTTGACTTTTAGCCAAGAAACTGGCTACATTTCTTTGAGGTCTTTTTTTTGGTCTTTTTGAGACAGGGTCTCCCTGTAGCCCCAGCTGTCCTGGAATTCACTATGTAGACCAGGCTGGCCTTGAACTCACAGAGATCTGCCTGCCTCTGCCTCCCAAGTGCTGGGATTTTCCTTGGGGTCTTTTTTACCTTAACTGCCTAGCCGGTTCCTACCTCCTATTCTTATCACGCCATCCTCTGAAGAGGTTACTCAAATTGCTAATAGGGAATAGGGACGCCAACCGCTCTGGCTTCTTCTATGCTGAACAGGGACACAGGGTGAGGCAATTGGAGTACCTCTTCAGTGGGTCTATCTAAAAGACTCCCAATTGTCATAACTCTCATCTCTAAGGGGAAAAGAATGTCCTTGAATCAAGAATAGGAGATGAGAATGAGAAGTAAAGGCAAGAGTAATTAGCATTACGAGTTCTAGGTAGGGAACTAGAAAAATGTCAGAACAGGGCAACTGTCAAATGTTCATATGAGAGTCCATTGGATATTCTGGGGCTTCCAAAAGCATCCCTCTATTGGGTTCCTCCTCATTTTTCTTTTGTCTTCCAAGGCTGAACTAGTTAGTTGCCTGGGAAGAGTGGCTGGATATTCAAGTGAGGGTCCAGTGACCCTGCTTGGCACTCCTTTAATGAATGACCACAACTGTCAGCAAGCCCAATTGTAACTATGTTTAGCCTTCAGGCTCAGCTGAAGCCGTGATGATGGTAGTTATTTCATGCAGAAGGGACTGCTGTATAGCATCTTCTTATTAAAAGGACCTGGAATTTAAAAGGATTTGGTGCTAGGAGCCACATATGAAGGAGAACATGCGTCGTTTGTTTTTCTGAATCTGTGTTACTTCACTTAGTATAACAGTTTCTAGATCTATCCATTTACCTGCAAATTTCATTATTTCATCTTTCTTTACTGCTGAATAGAGCTCCATTGTATAAATATACCACGTTTTTGTTAACCACTTGTCAGTTGAGGGTCACTTAGGTTGCTATTCCATCTCTTAGCTATTGTGAAAAGAGCAGCAACAAACATGGTTGTACAAGTGTCTCTACAGTAGGATGAGTTCTTTGGGTATATGTCAAGGATTGGTATAACCAGGTCATAAGATACATTTTTAGTTTTTTAAGAGTTCTCCACACTGTCTTCTATAGAGGCTGCACGAGTTTGCAGTCCCACCACCAGTGAATGAGCGTTCCCCTTTCTCCACACTCTCGCCAGCATTTGGTATCATTTGTTCTCTTGATCTTAGCCAGTCTGATTGGGGTAAGGTGATACTTTAGGGTGGTTTTAATTTCCGTTTCCCTAATTATTAACAATGTTGAACACCTTTTGAGATGTTTTTTAGCCATCTTTATTTCTTCTTTTGAGAACTCTCTGTTTAGATCTTCAGCCCATCTTTTGATTAGATCATTTAGTCTCTCGATTCTTTGTTTTTTGAATTCTTTATATATTCTGGATGTTAAACCTCTATCAGCTGTGTCTCTGGTGAAGATTTTTTTTTTCCCATTCTGTGGGTTTTCTCTTCACTTCTTTGTTTCTTTTGCTGTACAGAAGCTTTTTAGTTTAATGAAGTCAGAATAAATTCTTTTCTGGCTTAAACTAACCTGAATGGGTTGCTTTGATCATCATCAAGAATTCTACCAGGCATAGTAAAAACTTGTGGCTAGACAAGCAAAACTGTGTCTATAATAGTAGAGAATCAAGAGATGCCTGATACTCTGCAGCACCAAAGCTCATGTTCTCCACTGTACCCGAGTGTGCCACTTACAGAGAACAAAATATGAAAGTTCCCTGAAAGCAGTTTCCTGGAAGTAGATCCCTGGGGCCATACACTTCCATGCCCTTCCTTGTGATGGCTGAAGCATCTATCTCTGGAAGTCTGCCCTCCCTGTCACTCTCTCCCTAAACATTCCTACTGAAGATCTTGACCCTCCAAGGGCCCCACACCCCATGGAAGATGTAATTTAATATTGTATGGGGGGAGAAAAGTCTCAGACCAGCTGAGCTAAACCAGAATTGAAAGTTTTAAAAATGAATGTGGGGCTGGAGATGGCTCAGTGGTTAAGAGCACTGGCTGCTCTTGCAGAGGACCTGGGTTTAGTTCCCTGCACCCACATGGTGGCACACCCACGTGGCAGCTGACAATGGACTGTCCATAACTCCAATTCCAGGGGAATTTGATGCCCTCTTCTGACCTCCATGGGCATTGCATGACATGGGTATGCTTACATACATACAGGAAATAACACATACATAAAACGAAAATAATAAAGAACATTTTTTAAAAAAAGAATGGAAGGAAAAACTTCATTTCTGATTCTGCTCCTCTCCTGCCTGAACAGAGCTGCTTGTGCCTCTTCATGTTCTAAGACTTGCCTCTCAGTGAGTATAGTTACTCTATGAAGTGGGCACAGTAGATTATGATTCACCACCACCTTCACTAGATATTTAGAGGCTGATAAACATCCTTACATTCATTTTGTATTAAACAGGCACAAAACATCCTTCTTTTAGATATACACATCATTGACTCATTTAACTGTTTCTAATGCTTTCTCTGATATCTCTATCTGCATCGTCACCAGCAACAGGGAGTGCGGTATTAAACTACTGATTGCTAGCAAGTAGGCATGCTTGAAATATTTACTAGAAGGAAAGCGGAGCTCTACTGCAGCTTCATCTTGTAGATTTATTGAGGCTTCCTCTGGCTCTGGCTGTGAATCCCCCTCTTAAAGCATTGTCTCAGTCTACCTTTGCTGTGTAGAGTTGGCACCAGGCCCGTGGGTCATGAGTGCAATAAAGATGTGCACATTATTGAGAATGTTCCAGAAGGCTCCATATGGTTTTCTTTGAGAACAGGTTTTAGGCAGAATTAATCTTTTTAGACGATTATGTCAAAGGAGGGCGTGGAGGTGAGAATTGCCTCATTTGAACATTGCCGAACATTTAATTTAAAATTTTCTTAATTTCTTTAAATTTTAAATTTTCACATTATTCTTAGAAAAATGTGAAAAATGACCTCCAAATTTGTGGAAGAAACTGTAAAGTATGGTCTTCAAAAATTTGAAAAATTTGCAGTAGATTAATATTTCAAAAGTATAATAGCTCTTTATAACATCCTCCCCTCCCACATAAAACTTATTTTTAAGCAAATGACGTCCTCCCCTTCTTATTTCCTTTGTTATAAATATAAGCAGTCACTTAAAAAATAGTAATTGAAGGAAATTTACATTTTGGCAGACGTGGCTTGATTTCAATGCTGGTTTAAGTTTCTCACAGAAAGCAGGGGTCCTGGAAGCAGAATGCTCTTTTTTGAACTACAGTTTGAAAAGGCAAATTAATTGTAACTCCTGCTTTTCCAGACTGAACCATCGTGGGGGAGGACAAGCAAAAATTAACAAGCAAAAATAGTCTGGGGCTCCTAGCAGCCACCTATGGAAACGCTGACACCCATGGCTTTCTCTTCTCCTAGCAGGGAAAGCAGCGTTCCGGCCGCAATGTGCACCCAAGAGGCCATTTGTGTTCTTGGTAACCATCCCTGCGGCGCCCTCTGGTGGCCTTAGGCCGCCACTGCTGCTGCCGCCTCAGCATAATTCGACCTGGACGCTACGCAGGCACCTTTCCTCTCTTCACTGCCCCCACACTCTTGCCACAGCCTAGGTATGGGCGGACAGGGGACAGCGCTCCAGCAGAGGAGGACTGGGCTGGTTTCCTCAGTGTGTCACAGCAACCACCACGTAACTACTCTCTCAGAAGCTCACACACTCAGGATTTGATGGTTTCTTTTCCTGAAAACTTTATTCCAGTTCCTCTGGCCCTGTATCAAAGGACATTTAGGTGACCACAGTGTATCACTGCCTCAAAAAATATTTCTCCCCCTTTCAATAGTTGAGACAATAGATAGCCCTAATCTAAAGAGTAAAGTTTAATCATTACCTAAGAGTAAATTCAAAATAGATCAGTGACCTAAATATAAGAGTCAGAACAATAAAACAGGAGAAAAGTCTCATGATCTTGATGTGGTAAAGGACTCATGGATTTGACATCAAAGGCATAAACAACAGGTGGGGGCAGGATAAATTAGACTCATCACAGTTAAGAACTCTTGTTACATCAAAGGACAAGAAAGTGATAAAACCACAGAATGGGAGACTTTGGCAAATACATATATGATGCGGTGTGACTTTTCCTGAAGAGGTGTAAGTCTACTCCCCCAGACAGAGCACCAAGGACAGACTAAAGAAATCACTCCTCTCAAGTCTGACTCAGTGAACCAATGAATTTATTGGGGTCACTTAAAGAAGCATGGGTGACTCAAAGGCGGTCCTATCACCAAGCATCATACACCAGCTTGGGTAATGAATCACAAGTGCTGTGTGCCTGGAGCTCTCTGTCCAACTCCCAGGTGGCACCATCAGAGTCGCCTCTCTCCAGCAACTGTTCATTTCCTATGTAACTGTGGGGCTGGAACTGAGTCTTGTAACTTTTTGAGCTTCCTGAGTCTTGTCAGTTTCCCGAGCTTTCTGAGACTTTGAGCTTCCCTCTTCCTTTCTCCCTCCAGGAAGAAATGTTTCAGTTTGGAATAGCTGTAAAACATATGGAAAGGGCCTAATGTTCACAATATATAAAGAATATTTCTCAACAACAAAAAGGCAAGCAACACAAACTTAAAATGTCAAAGCACTTGAATTGACATTTCTACAGAGAAGATATATGCATGACATACATATGAAAAGATGCTCAATGTCCGGACTGGAGCGATGGCTCAGCATTAAGTACACTGGCTGCTCTTGCAGAGGACCTGGGTCTGGTTCCCAGCACTTACATGGTGGCTAACAACCGTCTGTAACTCCAGTTCCAGGGGATCCAATGCCCTCTTCTGACCTCTGCAAGCATTACTTGACATAGCTGCACTTACATGCATGTAGGCAATACACACATACACATAAAATAAAATAAAATAAAATAAAAATTTAAAAGATGTCCAATATAATTAATCACCATGGCAATGACACCTTCAGAGATACCTTTGCATTCATTAGGATGATTATGATCAAACCAGAAATAAGAAGTATTGTCTAAAACATGGAAAAACTAGGACCTTCGAAGCTTGCTGATAAGAATATAAAATTGCAGCCACTGTAGAGACCAGTTTGCTGGTTCCTGAAAATGCTGAGTATAGAACTGGCAAGATGGCATGGCAGGTTACGGTAACGACTGCCACCCTGGCAATCTGGGTGTGATTCCCAAGACCCACATGGTAGAAGGAGAGAACTGACTCCTGAAAGTTGTCCTCTGACCTACTCATGCACATGAGTTCCTCAACCCCACATGCATACATATGGACATGCAAACACACAAATAAATGTAATCGAATTTTTTGAAATGTTGAGTATAACCAGGATAGTGAAACATACCTGTAACTCAGCTGTCTTGCCTATATCCCCAAAAAGGAATGCCATCCAGAAGGACCAAGAAGAATCTGGACAGACAGACCCAGCTGTGTTACACGCTGTCCTGATGATTAGGTCACACCCTTTTGGTCTGATCACATTTCCACAGTTGTCTGTGTTTCAATGATGCCTTTGCAGTGAAGTCTCCATAAAAACCCCACAGGCCTGGGTTTGGAGAGCTCATCTCACCAAGGGCATGTAGTCTTGCAGGAAGCGGAGGGAGAACCCATCCATACTGGATGTGGCGGTGCATGCCTACAATCCCAGCACTTGGAAAACTGCTGCTTTCTATCCATTTGGCTACATTTGCCCCAGGAGGATTTTGAGTTGAGGTCACTCTGGGCTTCAAAGCCAGATTCTGTTTCCAAAAAAAGGAAGGGGTGTCGGGGAGATGGTTCAGTAGGTAAGAGCCCTTGGTATGCAAGTGATGAATATCTTTGAGAATGATGGGAACTTCTTTTAGCTGGGGCTTGCTGACTGCCTGCCTAGCTCTGAGGTCAGTGAGTGACCCTGTCTCAAGGGACTAAGCAATGATAGAGCAGGACACCTAATGTTCTCTTCCGGCCTCCCTGCATGTATATTGGCATGCACATCTGCAGGCACATGTGTTCATATCTGTGCAGTGAGAAGCCAAGGCACTTGGTTTGACGATGGCTTGTAAGACTGGGTAGAAGCAGCAAGGTTCACACAGGCTCAGGAGAGCATCCCTACTTCCCTGGGGTGCAGAGATAGCAGAGGTATGTACAAGAAAAGGCACCCACAGGTGGGGCAAGGAGGAGCTTTTGAGATGGTGACAGTAGAGGGTTGGAACCAACTTTTCCTGAGCACAGCTATACCCTGTGGGGACCATGGTCATTGGCACACCAAGAAAAACCACACAAGTGAGGGCAGGCAAAGGGACGTGGAGTTGTGGTGCCCACAGAGGCATTTCTCTTTCCTCTTGGTCAGAGTCTTTTGTTTGTTTTTTGTCTTCTTGAGACAGGGTCTCACATGCCTCATGCTGGTCAGAGGATGTCCTTGAACTGATCCTCCCGTCTCCTCCTCCAAATGCTGGGATTACGGGTAGGAGCCACCATGCCCAGCTTGGTGACGGTCTTGAGAGCAAGGCCTGTGCCTCTGGGAAGGTCCTCAAACAGGGCACTGTCCCATTCAGCATCTTTCCCACCTCTGACTATGACCTTAGGGTGGCTTCTGGTATGCCCTGCAGTGGCTGCTGTCTGTAGACCAGCTGGTCTAAGATGCAGCCAAGCTTCCTAAGACATAAACCACTTAGCTCAAAGTCTAGCAAGTTTTTAAACTGGGTGCTGGTGGCACGTCACACAATAAACAAAGGATTTGGCAGGAACCTGGCCGCTCCACTTAGTTAGAGGTCAGGGAAAGGAGGATCCAGGTTAAAGGTGGGGTGGGACAGCTGCAGCCATGAGCAGAGAGTGGTGGGGCCCTGGGGGAGTCAGGGGCCTCTGTTTCTGCACTGATATACAACTATACCAAGAATTCCTTTTCTAAGGAATTCTAATTTAAATTTGAGCTCTCAAAACCAAAATGAAAGCAGACTATTTTCTGTTTCCGTCCATGCCCTGATGAAAACAGTGACGGAACCACTATTCACTTTAACAACTTCTAAGTGTGAACTAATAAACAAAAACAAAAAAGAAAGCACATGCCTAGAAAGCATCCTTTCCCCTGAATGACTCTTAGTGCTGCAATTCACTTTGCCTGGGTAGTTCACGCCAGACTATTGGCTTTCAAGGCTCAGAGAGAAATTGTCTTTTACATGCTGCATCATAGATAGGCATCTTATTTATTTCTGAAATATTCCCACTGTGTTTGCATCACAACTTCTCACTCATGAGCCTTGCAGCACTGACAGAGGAAGTGAGTGGTTTATTTTAAACTTTCTTATTTTGAGATCATTGTAGACTTAAGTGCCATTGTAAAAAAAAGTAATAACAAACGGAGGTCCCAAGAGGCCCTGTCTACCATTTGCCTGGTTCCAGATGGTAACAGCTTGCAGAGCTGTGGTGTGCTATCACAGCCAGCAGATTGATCTGTGCAAAGATTCATTTCCAGATTTAGGATTTCCCTGTTTCATGTGCATCATGTATATGGTTAGTTCTACAGAGCATGAGATGCTCTGCCCTATGGTGAAGAAAAGTACTTTACAAATGCAGTGACGATCATGAGGTTTTCGTTTTGTGGCTATCCCTTGTCTTCTTGGTAGGTAATATTATATGCCCTATTTAGCTAATACCTTTTACCAAAGAATTGGATGACTTCTCATGTCAGTGAAGATATATACTCAGTGTGTGTACCATCTCAAAGACCTTGCAAACAGAAGCCGAGGTCTAGTTGACCATATCTGGGACCTGCTAGGATTGTTTAAACCTTAAGCTGGACCATACTTTCTAGTGATTACATTAAATTAGACCTTTCTCTTCTTGATTTAAATGCTCCTTCCTGTCATATTGCTAAGATATTCCTGTGCTCATAACTCAACAGTACATCAGTACATATTTTTATAAAGAAAAAAAAAAAAAACCCTGAATGTGAACATGCCAAGGAGACGCAAAGTAAGTGACCTGGTGACCTCCTCTAAACCCATGGGCCCCAGACCGCTTAGGGGCTTCCTTCTCAGGGGACTCATGGCTGTCATCACTCAAGAGAATTAGCAAGCATGTGTCCCCTGCAGTCTCAAGCCCTGGGGACTGGGTGTTTCACTCTGCTGCCAGGTGCTGGGTGGTGGTTCCCACAGTCCATTCTGTACAGGTGCCATTTACACTGCACAAGGGTTTTATGGAGCAGTCTGACAGTCAAGTTCCCACTCCCTCTGTCCCCTCTCTGCCAGTGTCACCTCTGGCCTCACTGGGCCATCACTTCTCCCTGGAGAAGAGCTAGCCTAGTTACACTTCAAACTATATTATTTTACTCCAACATCTAAGCCACTTCTAAAACTTGCAGTCCCTTCTCCAACTACAACTTCCTCCTTCACATTTCAGAGCACAGCTTATTCCTTGAGGGTCATTTAGCCTCACAAGAGACTTATAGCCAGTAAGTGCCCACAGGCACACAGTTAAGGGAAAACAGAGTAGAGCGATATGTCAAGTCTCCTGCCTTCCAGCCCAGGACTATTTCCGCTGTGCACACTTCTCACTTCCTTTTGTCAACCCCACTCTGTACTCTGGCATGGCCTGCCTCCCACAGCCTCCGAGTCACCACTTCCTCTCCCTTTACTTCCCCTTCCAACCTAGCTCAGTAGACTGCCCTTCTGCCCTTTCAGACTTTCCTCTGGCCATTCCAAGTCCTGGACACACACACACACACACACACACACACACACACCACTTCCTTTCTTCCTCCTGGGTCATGGAACCGTGCTATAGAAAAATCACAAAAGGTAGGTGCTGACTGGATCAACCATGAACTCGCTCAGTGGACTCTGGGAAGCAAGTTCATCTTTGCAACCCTACCAAGTGACCAGCGATAAGTGATCATCCTTTCTGAGTTCCCAGGTGTGGTACTATCCAAAACTAAGGTTCGCCACAAGCTGGGAAGACGTAGGGAGGGACCAGGGAACGACAGTGTCTCTCTTGGCTGAGCTTATGTATCCTTAGGAACATGGCCGCCATGAAAGCAGGCTTGAAGCCTGGGTCTGCTACTTTTACTACCTGTAATTCCCCTGGTACCTGGAACTGTAAACACTTCCTTTTATAAGTTGTTTTGGTCAGTGTTTCTATCACAGCAACAGAAAAGTGACTACTATACTCTGGTTGCTGTGCTCAGGGTGGTCTTGGAGCAGGTCAGAGAAGTGGGGTCAGAGGGGTCTGTTAAGAGACTAGATATGAGGACACAGCCATGGCTCTCAGATAGGGTTTTCATCACTGGACCCTGCAAAATTGGCTCCCTCTCTAATTCTTCTGTTCTGAAGGCCATGGATTATTTCCCCAGATCTGTTTAAAAAGGCTCAGGAGCCCAGGGCTCTCTGTGTAGGCTGTTTCCTCAGCAGCTGATAAAATGGAACCCTGTGCCTCTACCTCCCCTAGCAACTAAACCAGAACTTCGGGGTGCTGGGAAGAGTGGTGCTTGAAGCTCGGCAGATGATTTTGATGAAGCCAGTGCCAAGTGGCAGGAGACTAGTGGCTGTAGACTATACCTCAGGAGTCGGAGAACCATGGCTTGTCTGAAATTTTCCTGTTCTAGCCAGAAGAGACCACCAGCAAAATCCCCAGGTTAAATGGAGGCACTCTTTAGGAGTCCACCCAGGTGACTGCTGCAAGTCATTGGCATCCACCCAACAGCTGACCCCCTTTTGTCCTACTAAACAGATATCCAGCTAGCAACAGCAAGGTGCTTAGAAATAGAGGCCTCCAAAGTACAGCAAGTAAGAGACTGCAGATTGCTTATTCCTGAACAGGACACCAAACCTCTGCCACCCAAAGCTCAGGCACCACTGCAGAAGAGGGCAGAAAGCCTGTAAGATCCAGAGGGAGTGGATGACCACAAGAGAACAGAGTTTTCCAGATAGCTAGGAAGCTACTCGTATGAACTCACAGCAATGGTAGGTAACAGCACACACAAGACTCACACAAGCTCCAGCCAGAAGAAATCCCAGCATAGAAGTGGAGATGTGGGGGAAAAGCCCCAATCTTAGCTGAGGAACTATTAGCTGACAACTGCTGGGAGAGGGAGAGTTGGCTTTCTTTAAGGGTGTGATACTAGATAGGTTAACCAGGCTCCAATGGATGGACAAACACTGAAGGACATTTAGAGACACAAATTTGACTTGATAGGCCTTAATGTACATGACAGAGTATGTGAAATCCAGTGTGGGGGAGGGGCGCTATAAGAAAGGTTCAGATAGGGGAGGTGGTCTAAATGTGATAAAAATATATTGCATGAAGTTTGCAAAAATTCACTAAAAAAAACTAAAAAAGTAAAATGGGGGCTTCTTCCCTTAAAACCCAGGGCTGGGACCTGAAGTTGTAGCTCAGTTGGTTGAGTTCTTGCTTAGCATACAAGAAATTCCAGGTCCCATCCCCAGCACCACATAAAACTGGGTGGTACCTGCCTGTAAACCCAGCACTTGGGAGTTAGAGGCAGGAGGATCACAAGTTCAGGGTCATTCTTGGCTACATATTGAGTTAAAAGCCAGCCTGGGTTACATGAGACCCTGTCTCAAAAAGAAAACAAAATAAGACAAGAGAAACACAAGGACAAACCTTGACTGCCATAGTTTAAATCTTGCCTGTCCTCCAGAGGCCCATGTGTTGTTGAAGGCTTGGTTCCTACTCTGTGCTGCTATCAAGAGGAGGTGGGGTCTAGTGGAGGAAAATCACACCACTATTGTACACATTTGAAGGGAATATTGGGACCCTAGCTTCGTCCTGTTCCTCTTTGCTTCCCTGCCGTCATGAGGTGAACAGACTTCCTCTGCCATGTACTGTCTTCTTCTTGTCCCTCTCTGCTTCCTGGCTACCATGGGGTAAACAAGCCTTCTTTGTCATGTGTTCCAACCCTTATGCCTGTGCTATCACAAGCTCAAAGTAACAAGGTCAAGTAAACTATGTGCGAAAATAAACCTCTCCCCCTCAAAAACAATTTATTTTTATTTTATGTGTGCAACTTCTTTGCCTGAATGTATATGAAGTGCACCACATGTGTATAATGCCCACAGAGGTCAGATCCCCTGAAATTGGAGTTACAGATGGTTGTTAGCCTCCATGTGGGTGCTGGGAACCAAACCCGGGTCCTCTGCAAGAGGAGCCAGTGCTTTTAACTGCCATCCCTCCAGCCTCATCCTTCCTTTTAGGTTAACTGTCTCAGTTATTGTCACAGTAATGGAAAGCTTGCACATGAATCAAAATCAGTCATAGTAATACTAACCCCATTTATCTCTGCCAGAGGTTGGCATGTGGGCTTGTGACATGGTTCTGGCCAATGAGATGCAAGAAGAACACTGCTGAGGAGGGGCTTATGGGAGTGTGTGTGTGTGTGTGTGTGTGTCTGTCTGTCTGTCTGTCTGTCTGTCTGTGTGCTGGCGATTGAACCTAGGAATCCAGGACCCTGTGCCTACTAGGCAAGTACTCCTTCAGACCTCTCGGAAGTTTTTTCCTTCCCATTATACTGATGTATATGTAAAGGGCCCATCCCCTTCTCTCTCCTGATTTTGAACACTGTGGTATAAGAACACATAGCTCGGTGCTGCCATAGCCACTTGTAACCATGAAGAAAGCCACGATTGACACTTTGATCTCTGAGCTACAGGACCCCCTGCCCCCAAAATAGCTGACTCTTCCATATTATTGTTAAACCAGCAAATGACTTGAACATTTAAGCTCCTTTGGATAGCATGTTATGTTCTTTGCAGCAGAACACTTCCCAAAGATACAGACATGTGCAGTGCTGTCTCCTAGGTCAGCTAGACGAATAGCTGGTTTCTACTTGTCATTGTGGGTATCTTTTACGTTAGGTGAGGCACTGCAGCAGGAGTTTAGGCTGAAGAATTCCTACACACTCCTTTAAAGCTAGAACTCCTTACTCTTCAATGAACACTAAGCAGTTACACTTCTTTGTAATCAAGTGGTAATTGAATGGACCCTTGGTCACTAATATCACTGTCAATTATTTGAGCTGTGTAGGCATGTGGCCACGGCTGGCAGAGGTGATGTGGTAAGGAAGAAGGTGCTTAAAGGTAAAGCAGTACTTAGGTGCACAGATAACAACTGAGCCCTATTAAATAGAAGTTTTTCATGTAACTTTTTGAGCTGATGGCTTTCAGCCAAATTCCACAGGTCCAGTTCCATGAACTTAATTTTCATTGTATTGTAAATTTACATCAAATTGCATTTAAATGTATCTGTTCTTTTGAATTTGTATGCAAATTGCAAAGGCTATCAATTTGATGAATTCTTCATAGGGATTATATGATAAATATAATTAAAGGACTGAAATTCCCTAATGACAAAAGCAGAATATTTTTAAAATGAATATTGGAATTCTAAATTGGTGATTTTTTTTTGGGGGGGGTCTTTTTGAGACAGGGTTGCCCTGTAGCTCCAGCTGCCTGGAATTCTGTAGACCAGGCTGGCCTTGAACTCACAGAGGATCTGCCTGCCTCTGCCTCCTGAGTGCTGGGATTAAAGGTGTGTACCACCACGCCCGGCTAAATTGGTGATTTTTATTCCATGCTAGAAGCAATTTTTCCCTATAAGTCACAGCTCTGTTACAGTCATAAAATCATGAGGTGGGCAGTATTTAATCTGTATCTTTTCAAGGATATACCTAATAAATAAGTCCAAATAAGCACTAAATATAATATGAGGCATATGTGATGTAATTATAGACTGTAAAGTTTATTTGCTTGAAAATAAAAAAATGAGTTTATCTTCTTTCCTATTTTTAAAATCCATTTTATTTTTATTTATGTGTATGTGTGTCTGCACATGAATATGCTTCCTGGAGTTGAAGTTACAGGCAGTTGTGAGCCACCTTATGTGGATTCTGAGAACCAAACTCTGGTCCTCTGCAAGAGCAGTAAGGGCTCTTAACTGCTGAACCATCTCTCCAGTCACCCCAGTTTTTGCATTTTTGTATCAGAGCATTCACAAGATTATATTACTCCATCTACTATTAACACAATTCTCTTTCTAACTCAAAATCCAGAAGTTAAGCAGGCATTTTCAAGTGAATGTGAAAATTCTGAAGTTCCTCTTGATCCTTACAGCCCTTCACAGTCTAGGAAATTATGTTTATGCATGTACAGTGATAGGACAGCCCACTGGACATGGGAACCAAGAACACTAGCTCACAGGCTCCTTTGCTAGCTGTATGCTTATAGACAGATTACTTAATCATTCTGAACCTCCACTTTCAAGTTAAAGTAGGGAACAACCCTTGGAGTAACCTTTAGGCTTATGTAAATTCCAAATAAGACAACATAATGAAATATGTCAAGTGAAATCAATTTAGAAATTATAAAATATGAATGTCAGATAATTGGTGATGGTTCAGTGGTTAAGAGCACTTGCTGTTTTCCAGAGGATCTGAGTTCAGTTTCTAGCACCCATGTTGGGTGGCTCACAATCCTCTGTACATCCAGCTCTAAGGGATCTGATACCTTCTTCGGGCCTCCACAGACACCTGCACACATGTGTATTTACATATACACATAGACATACAAACACACATAAAGCATTTTTTTTAATGCCAGAAACTTACAATTAATCATTTCTCCTTAAGATCTATGAGACATGTTGGTAGTTTTGATTTTAAACTCATTCTCCTTACAAGGTCTACCTATGTAGAATTCTGTTAAATAGCCATTGGGGACCTGGAAGAATAGCTAAGTCAGGATCATAGGCTGCCACTGTGGTACTCTAGATACCTTCTTTCAATAGCTGTTTCCTGTAAGTCTTCCCTTGTCATTCTTTTCAGTTATTCTAACTTGCCTGGCTCACATATGGCCTACTGGATTGATTAGCTTCTGATTTTAGTGGTGTGCCTATAAGGTCTAGTTTAGCCCAAGATCCTGACTGCAAAACCATAGCTAACAACTGACATTACAGAAGGTTTATTCTTTTGTTTGTTTTGTCTTCTGAGACAGGGTCTCACTCTGTAACCCAGTCTAGTCTTAAACTCAAGGCAATCCTTCTTTCTATGCCTCCCAAGTGCTGGGATTATAGGCATGAACCTTCATGCCTAGCTTCCAGCAGGTTTTTAAGATAATGCTTCCATAAAAGTAATGACTGTATAGTCATGACTTCCAAGTGAAGGTGAGGCAGCCCTTACAGGCTACAAAGATACATACAGATCTCAACACTTTAACCATAGGCCAGTACAGCAAGCTCTAAGCTAGACTTCAGGAAGACGCACTCCACCTCTTTCTTTACCTCTTCTCCCCTCCCCACCTAATTGGATCCATACTGGGTCTTAAAAGGGTTTCAGGGAATACAAGAGGGGTCAGCCTAAGGTAGCTGCATCTCTTCTGGGAAGTTTCATGATAGACTTCAAACCTAGGGTGAAGGCTAGGAAGATGAAAACTGAATTTCAAGCAAAGTTCGATAAATCTGTTATGATTTGCACCCAATATAATTTGGAAGGAAGCAGGGATTGTGTTGCTATCAGATAGTTGTCTAAGAACAGCAGAAAATGTGAAGATTCTAACTTTCTATCTGAGGACAGATAAACAGCACTGGATTTTAAAATGGTGCTGAGAGACCACAATGAAGCTACATCATATCAGGTCTCACACACATATTGTGAAATTAAAATACTATTTATGGCCTTCATATGAAACAGGTAATGTCCTTTTGTACAACAGAATCCAGGGACCAGTAAATGGGACTTGATAGGACAATTTCAGTTGAATCACCAAAAAGGATTTCAAGCCCAAAGAACACAAATATTTTGGTTTGGGTCCTAAATTTAATCAACCATTAAATATTTGTCTGTTATATGGGAAATCCTATTGGACACTTTGAAACTGTTTTCATTCCTTTAGTTCCAGGTACCATTTCTCATCAAACATAGTATGTATTCAAAAATATTCAATTTAATTATTCTTTACAAGACGCTTAGCAACACCGGATATGGCATTTTTCCAATGTTGACAACACTTGAGGTGAAAATGCCTGTATTTACAAAACGTAAACCTGGAGAGTAATTCTGCTCACTTGTATTTCGCAAGTGTTGTGAATGATCTACTATAGGAGAGAACAGAATTTAAACTAGAAACATATAAATGGGATTTACCCCTCCCCCATCGAGCCATGGTAATGCAGTAAAACACAAAGTGACTGGCCACAAACCTAGATATGATCGCCCTGGCACTCACCTGACCGCGAGCCCCTAGTTCCTCTCCAGTGAGCTTACTCTGTAAACTGCTGCAGAAATGCAGAGGTTTAATAATACCCTACAACTTGAATTCATTGCCACGTTCATAGCGCTTTATATATATTTTTCCACATTCTATTTGCATAGCAGCTCAAGACTCAGGTAGGTACTAACACACAGTACCCTCCACTTTATATTTAATAGAGGCACGGAGATCTCGTAGAGGATTAACAAATGTGGGTGGGTAAATTCCCAATTTAACAGAAGACGATGCTTCCACACAGCGGTAGTCAGACTTTTCCGTTCAGGTCCGCTCCAGCACCAGCGGTCGCCACGCCTCGGCACTGCTACGCATGCGTGGTGGAATTGGCGCAAGCCCAGTAGCGCTGGGCCACCCCGCCCCCCAGCTCTGTTGCAGCTGCTCTTGGAGAAGCCAGAGGATGAGCTAATCTCCGCAGGGTCTCTGTCTCCTGCGCTCACCACAGGTGCTTTGGGTGGATCCGGGAGTTCCCTTCCCAGTGCACACCCCGAAAGCATCCCTTAGACTTCGGTTCAGCAGCAGCCGGGCTCTGCAGGCTGACGACCCGGGCAGCAGCAGGAGGTAGTTTGTGTACGGTTACCATGGAAACGCTGGCAGGCCGGGTTGAGCTGGAGCGCCCGAGGACCGGCGGGCTAGGTGAGGATGCTGCGGTTCCCTGCCCTGGCCTGGACAGGTGGAGGAGCGGCTACTGCCAGGAGTGGGGGAACCTCTGTGCCCAGCGGAGGTGAGGAGTCCCCCTGTGGGTCCCCCGGGACCTCTCCTGCAGTTGTCCGGTAATACTTTACCTGCTCTCGGAAGTCGGGCACAGATGTCTGTTTCTATAACACCACTGAGCACCTAGTGACTTGCCTAGTATTTAGTCACAGAAGCTCAGTAATACTGGTTGAATAAAAGAGAGGTAGGCTAAGGGACTTTGTCTAGACAGGCGACCTGGCCAAGGTCATACAAATTGTACTTGGATTTTTCTAGGCAACAGATGGGGCCTCAAAAAAATGCATGTGAAACAATATTAAAAATGCATCTTATGTGCACAAGATACCTTTTAGGATACATCTCTTGAGTATTACAGCAGGTCTTCTACTTCACCCTGACTTAAATTTTTTTCAGCTTGGTAGAAAAGCAAGCCACGTTATTTGTATCCAATTTTGTGACTCTCTGAGATTCTGATTAGTTGAGGTTGATTTGGCATAACTGACATTCAAAATGGTTAATACAATTTTTCTTTTCATAAAGGAATGCACGCTCACCTTAAATTTTAGAACTTGTGCTATGCATGAAAACACTGAGCATGTCTATATCCCAGAATAGCAATGTTTTCCCCTTTCCCTGATGTCATAAACTTTGCAAAAGTTCTCATTCTGTTTTGTGATTTCTTTTTTCACTTATGGGATGGAGAACTTTTTCCTACTTCTTTTTATCTCATGCACCTGGACAGTAGTTCTTACTGTTTCTGAGGGCACCATGTTGAAGCACAAGGGCCATTTCATATGATTCTAAAAACCCTAAGAGGCAATTGCTGTTACCCATGTTTTACAAAAGTGGGGCACAGACACAGAAGTGTTCAAGGCCTTGCCCAGGCCACAGAGCTACAGATTGTCATAGGACTTAAATCCTTGCTTCAACATCTATACATTTTTCCACCACCTGCTTGGATGCTCATATTAACACCAAAGTAATTCAGCCATGGAAAATGTCCTGAGTATTTGATTTGCTGGGAAATGAGGGTACACAGGCAGACACTGATTGTAAGCATGCTGATAGTGCTGTGTTGCACTTAGCAAGAAAGATCTGGTTCGGGTGACTATTAACAGCCAAGGTAAAGGTCAAAAAATCTTCCTCAAAAATCTTTAGTTTGCTCATCAGCTTTTATTTTGTTTCTTTCCTGACATGTAGTTCTCCCCCCGCCCCATCCACCTCCGGACTTCATTTTGGAATTTCCTCTTGTCCATACACAGTATGTTCTTGATGTTCTTTCTTGGCTCACTCATTGACTTTGTTAGAGCTTCTTTCTATCCTCTAGCCACTGCCACTTCTTCAAAGTCAGCCCATTTTCCAGAACTGAGTTCAAGCACTGCCCCCTCCAGAACTCTGCCAGGTGCCCTCTCCCAATCTGAAATCTTTTCCTGTTGGAAATTTTGTAAAAAAAAAAAAAAAAAAAAAAAAAAAAAAAAAAAAAAAAAAAAAAAAAAAAAAAAAAAAAATTTT
>NW_008355279.1:3755409-3760260 GCF_000622305.1 Nannospalax galili | reverse complement strand
CCGGGGTAGAGGGTGACTTTTTTCAAAAAAAAAAAAGAAAAAGGGGACAAAAAAAAAAAAAAAAAAAAAAAAAAAAAAAAAAAGGAAAAAAGAAAAAAACTGAAAAATTTTCCTGTTTGGTTATTGATGTAGATTTTTATTGTCCCCTCAATTTCTTCCTTGTATTGAAACCATTTGGGTACAAGTAGGGCTGATACTCAGCTGGTGCACACCTGGAAGGCCACCCTGGTTGTGGAATATTGGGCTGTGTCTATACTGATGGGTAAGTAGTTGCAACCCTAAGCCTCCAAACACTGCCTCCCACCACCCCATCTAAGTGGATAATAGTTTGACCATCATTTCTGGGCATGGGACTTAGCTTTCCTCTTACTACTGCTTTAAGACAGTCTACTCCATAGAATTGTCACAGTGATTTGCTGGATGATGTAGTGGAGAGTACTTATCACAGTGCTAGGTGTTAAGTAAATACTTAACTAGCATTAGTGATTCTGCTTGCTCAGAGCAAAGACAGTGTTTTGTTATTCTCTGTGTTCTTAGAGATCTAGGTAGAGGAAACATACTGTCCTAGTATGTGTTGATCAACTCTAGTAGAATGCATTTACTCCCATTGTCAGGAAAGTTTTGTAAAGTTAAGGTTTCTGTTGTATAATTATGTTATGGTTCTGGGATGCTTTACTATGAGTGGGCAGACTTTCAAACTCTGAGAGATTTTTCAAGTTGCCAAAATCCATCGATAATAATTTGTAAATTAACCTCAATAGAGAAAAACCTCCTCCAAACAGCCACAATTGTAACCAGTTTGTTTGTACTATTAAACATTTCCAAGTTTGATTTAGCTAATATGTTAACATTAATATAATAACCAGAGATAATCAGTGCAGGTCGTATTTTTGTACCTGTTTCTTACCACACAACAAAATGAGATTGGGGAAGAAAGAGGAGAGGGATAGAGGGAGTTGTGAACATTTACGTACAAAAGCCCCTTTATCTACATTGTTTCCACAAATATTTAATCAGTCTAATTACCCATAGTCCCAAATCATTTGCAGAATACTTAGAATGTGACCTGAGTTCTTGCTCCATTGCTCTGTGAGAGTGTACTTTTCAATGAAAACTGAAAGATAAACAGGGAGAACATTGGGTCAGGAGAAAGAGTCTTTTATTACTCCCCAAAGCACTGTGTCGAATCTTTATTAAGTTTGCCAGATTACCTTTGGGCATTGCTAGACTTATTAGTGCTGTGTGAGGCCAAAGGAATAGAAAACCTGATTTAGTCTGTGAAAAAACTGCACTGCATAGAAACGTCTCACTAAGTCACATAATTTCTTATTATAACGGCTCTTTTTTTCTTTTGTGAGTGGTGGGGATCAAATCCAGGGCCTTGTGCATGCTATTTGCATAGTCTACTACTGAGCTATACCCCAAACCCTGCAATGAGTCTTTCAAAAACAAGCCAACAGACCAATCACATAAATGTATATGTGTATATCTAAAACATTTTAACTATTTTTAAGCAAATCACATTGAAATTTTTTTCTTTTGAGACAGAGTTTTCCTGTAGCCCCAGCTGTCTTGGAACTTGCTATGTAGACCAGGCTGACTGACCTCAATCTCACAGAGATCTGCCTGCTTCTGGTTCCCAAGTGCCTGGCCACATTGAAAAATTTTAAAGAGCTACTCTTGTCAGAAATATTAGGAGTAAAATGTCCTAGGCCTGCCATAGTTTTTGATAGTTGTGTTAATAGATATATTTCTAGACACCTTGCTTAAACTCAGAATCCTGTATCAAAAGCTCTGGAAATGATATTGCTTATGCAGTAACTCTTTGCTGCTTTAATACAGCACCTGGTCTTTTGTATAGGAATAATCTCATGTTGTTTGTAGTTTGCACCTTGATTTTTTTTCCCAGAGGACTCTTGGGGTGGGGCCAGAGCAGAACTAACCAGATGTTCTTGTTGTCTGTTAGTAAAAGCTTTTGTGAAAGATAACAGCATAGTAAATCTTTATCTAAGGAATCACCTGTTGATGGAAATAGACTCTTTTTTATTTCCTTGCACATGTCACAAAACATTTTCCTTTAAGTGGAAACCATTCTAAAATTGGACAGCTGAAATTTGTGAAAAATTTATAGGTGTCTGTCTGTCTGGAGGTACAACATTTGTTTAGGGGCAGAGGTTTTTTTAAGTGTAGAGATTTAATTTTAACTAAATGAATATCTTGGTACCATATACTAATTAGAGTGTTTCAAAATCTGGTCCAGTCTCAGGTTCATTTGGTCTCTGTGGGCATGGTGGTTTGAGAAGGGTTTGTTCCCGTGGCTCTGTGGCATGCCTTTGAGACTTTGAGCAAGATATGCTGGAAAAGGAGCATTATATATTAATGTCTGGTGTTTATTCATCTAGGACACTATCTCATATTGAAGGTAATTTGAATCAGTTCACTCAAAAATAAAGTGGATGTATGTGGGACTGAACCATTCTTGGAGGTTTGTTGTATTAAAAAAAAATGAAGATTGGAAGGAGACCTGATCTGTCTCACATTTATCCCTATGTGAGCATTTTGTATGTGGAGGGTAGTGGGGAAGAAAAGGAAACTTTAAATTTTTAGTGCTTTCAGGTAGGTTGATGCATATGAGATGAAGGCTGGGACTGGGGCTGAGTGAGGAGCATTGGCCTAGTAGCAGTAGACCCTGGCTGTGGTTCCTGCCCTGAAATATGTGTGCGTGTGTGTATGTGTGTGTGTGTGTGTGTGCGTGCGTGCGTGCGTGCGTGTGTGTGTGTGTGTGTATACACACAATGACTCCCCTTCTCCTTCCTTTTGTCCTGTGTTTCTTCCCTTGTTGGGGACCCCTGTTGTATAAAGTAGCAGTCTCTCCATGTCTGGATAGCCCACGGGCTCGGTGTTCAATGCAGAGACTCCTTTTATCAGTAGGGTGCCTTCCTACTCTCTTCCTGACTCATCTTTTGAAGTAGCTGTCACAGAAACATGGCCTCCGGCTCTGGAACTGCCAGCTTTTCCTGTGT
This sequence comes from Nannospalax galili, assembly GCF_000622305.1. Classification (NCBI taxonomy): domain Eukaryota; kingdom Metazoa; phylum Chordata; class Mammalia; order Rodentia; family Spalacidae; genus Nannospalax; species Nannospalax galili. Next base: position 3,757,237 of record NW_008355279.1, on the reverse strand, counting down.
GATTTTCAGACAGTCTGACAGCCTGGTGGGAGCCCACTCCCATATGTAAATAGGGCATCCCACAAAGTACCAAAGTACCTATCAGCTAAGGTTTTTACTACCACCCCCATAGTATAAAATATCCTGGTTTTCCCTCAATAATCAGAGCTGGATCACTAAGGCTTGGAGCCGAGCTGAGTCACTGAATAAAGGGGCTGTACCACTGACTGAGCTGAGTCCTGTGTCTTACTGCCTATGGTCCAGTCTCCCCGGGGGGCGCTATCCTTCCATCATCGACTCACGGAAATCCAGCTTTCTCCGTCCCCACACATCCCCACGTGATCCAGCGGCCGGTGGATTTCGTATCTCGAGGGAGTGCACGGTGGAAATTGGGACAGAACCCGACCGGGCCAGCCCCGGTAGCAGAGACCCACAGCGACGCAGTGCGGGACCCGCTGCACCCCAGGTGCACGCAGGAGACTGGCGCCATGCCCAGCAGCTGGTGCCCCAAGATTCCTGCGCCCCCATATCTGGTGCCCAATGTGGGGCCTCTGAACCTCGCGCCAGCTAGCAGCTGATGCCCACTGAAACGCAGGATTCGTGAGTACCTCTCCAACCAGGAGAGAAGCAAAAATCAAAGACTTCATCTCCCATCAGGAGACTAAAAAAGGCGGCTGTGCCACAAAGCCTCCCCACTCGTGGGGCTTGGCTTTCTCTTTTCTCTTTTCTCCTTCTAAAGTAAACTTCTCTAGTCAGTTTCGTTATCCTGCCCCCCCAGGGCATTCAAACCACAGCTAAAACCAGTCAAGTGAGAATTTAAATAACTAGCCCTGCGGAGCACTTGAAAATTCAAGGTGACTGCGGCCAGAACAAAAGATTTAAAAGCGACTTTTTTTTTCTGCAGTCTGAGGCTTGTAACTTGTCAGGGCGTTCCACCCCCTAGTGTCAGACTACTGTAAAAACATCTTCCCTGCCAGAAAAAACTCCAAATTCGTTCCCTTAAAACCCTACTTAAATCAAGAGGACTTAAAATCTCCCAAAAAGAAAGCTTAAAATTTTGGAATGAAGTATATCAATTTGCACCCTGGATCCTGTCAGCAGACATTTCTGATCCAGAGGTCTGGACTAACATTGCATATCTGGCTCATAAAAGAGAAATCCAGGAAAGGCATAATTTCCCCCTTTCCTTTTTCCCCATAATTGCAGCCATCCAACAATCCTTAGGACAAGCCTCGGAAAATAATAAAGGGGAAGGTTCAAACAATAAAAAAGACCCTAAAAATTGCCCAGTAGCAGATTCAACAGAAGTCAGACAAAACCTACTCATCAGCAAAATTAATCTTTACCCCCCTCTTGCTGATTTAACAAGCCCAGACATTAACGCCCAGACTTCAAAAGCTCCAAAAGATCCTCAGATAAATTCCCCTCCCCCTTCACCTCGGCTACCGCCACACCTTGTGGCTCCGCCACAGCCTGTGGTGCCGTTCCAGCCATGCCCTACAGCCACAGAGCAACTATGTAATCTTAGAGATAGTGGAAGTTGCCAGCCTCAATGGTCTCAGGACCCTCACACCCCACCGGTAGAGGCTTTTCCTGTTAACTTACAAATAACAAGGCAACGCCCACTAGCCTGGTACCCACTCCCAGCAGCGGAACTTAAAGAATTACACCAGGCTGTCTGTGAGGATGGAATTCATGCTCCATGGACAAAATCTATACTACAAACATTTAATACTAATCTGCTTACCCCCCAGGACTGGAGGGACATCTGTAGATCTACCCTCCCCAGTCCATTATTTGTACAATGGAAAGCCTTATTTAGAGATGAGTGCCTAATGCAAGCTAAAAG